>NW_021636216.1:0-600000 GCF_004799145.2 Neltuma alba
TGTTTAAGCGTTTTTTGGATCTTGTTACCACCTGCTTGGTGTCTGCAGCCGATTCCTTTTAATGAAAAATCTTGTTCAGGTATATAAAAAAAAAAAAAAATCAAATGAATTGATGTTATTTAAAAATGTAACAACCATACCTAAATTAGTTCAAAAATATTTATACAATTAGCAACTTTCAGAATCAATAAAAATTAATAAATGACCAAAATTTAAAAAAAAAAAACGTTAGGTGCTTCTCGGATAATTTGAATTTTTTTTACTTGGTTATTTTTTCAAAAAAAATATTTAGGTAGTAATTTTTTTTTATGTTTACGATATTTTTATGAAAAACCTAATTAACCGGTGACAATATCTTTCACCAAAAGAAATAAATGGCAGAAATATAATGTCAGCACAAAAACCTCCCAATTGTCAACTTATTGAATGCAATCAAATAATGGTGGTGGTTTTCTTTCTTTGTTTTCTTTTTCATTGATGCTTGTTATAATTGTCGCCTAATGGATTTTATTAATAAATATTATGATGATTTTTTTTCACATGGATGATGATTGATTGTTAGTATTTATTTTAAAATTTATTTGTGAATATTGATGAATATTAACATTATGTACTTATGATTATGAAAATTAAAGTATGAAATTTATGTAGGAGTATTGGTTTTTTATTTCCTATATAATAAAATTTTATTATATATAAATAATTAAAAATACATTAATTTAATAATGTATAATACAAGTTAACTAAGTTATTGATATGCATGAGCCGCATATTTATGTTTTATATTTAAGATAGAACGTAAAATTAAAGTACTATTTTTATACAATTGTTAATAAAATTTTTATTAAAGAACAAATAAAATGATGAAAGTATGAAACTATGTTTCACCAAGAAAAACATGATGACAATATGAATTAGTACGCTGGTAAAAGATATGAATATTGAAAAAGCCTCCATTTTTTCCCCCAACTATAAAACCTCCAAATTGTCGACTTCTTGGGGAACAATCAAATAATCATGGTGGTTTTTTTAACATAGATGCTAATAAATTGTCGCCTAATGGATTTATTTTCATAAATATATTATGAGTTTTTGCGGACATTTATTATGGTTGATGGTCAGTTATTTATTTTAAGATTAATTTATGAATATAAATGAATGTTAACTTTATGATTATGAAAATTAACTTATGAGATTTATGGTTAAAGGGCATTTTCTTTCTAAAATTATTATGTGAGGAGCATCAAGTACTCTAAACTAAGGGTATGCGAAAATTCAATAGTCCAATCCAATCTAAATAAGTCTGATAATAAAATCAGACTAGACCGGACTAAACTGATTGGTCAAGCTGGACTAAGTTATAGACCAAGTGATTACACCACTAATTGGTCTAGTCTGATTAATGTTTTTATATTTTGTAATTTAAATTACTTTTTATTGTTATTGAATGTTGTTGGAGATTCCTCTTAATTTATAATTACGTTTTAGAGTTTTTTATGAGTTTTATATGATTATTGTAAATTTTTTTATTGTCTTGATTGTGTTTATCAAGTAAAAATTTTCCGCTCACAAACTGTCTTGTTCAACCCGATTTCAAACTATTTATTGGAGCAATATCATCTCTCAAGAGTTAAAATTGTTGCAATGTTGCTTCTTAACTAACAACATCGATATTGATCGTTAACTTCATAGACATTAGGCTAAAGAGCATTATTTGTGGGTTGAGGGTCACTTTTGCACTTGAATTTTTCATAAAGAAGTATTGGATATCCAAAGTTTTTTGCTTAATGTCATCCTAAAATATTAAAAACATAGCAATGTCATCTAAATTAACAAAAAATGATCAAACGCTAGTGTGTTGACATGGCATGCCATTTATACCACGTCATAATCATCATCCTTAAAGGCTTGTGCCCTTCTTCTTCACGTTCTTCTTCCTTCATAGATTACATTAATTTTGAGGTTAGCTCCATTCCTCAAATCCTTAGATTTCTAATTCCAGCAATTACCCTCATACTTTGTGGTTGCTAATAAGCTCAATCTACTGGTTTTAGAATTTAGGTCTCTCTTGAGCTAATAAGTTGGGTGAAAAGGTTTTGCAGAGGAAGAAATTAAAGAGAAAGGACGTTGTGAAACAATGTTTGGAATGACAAGAGATGAAGATTAAAGAAAAAGTGGAGAGTGGTTTATATCTTAGTGGCATTTTCACTTTGAACACATTGTCAATAACTACTACAAATACTATTGAAAAAAAGATCTTTTATACCGGTTAAAATAGGCCTTTGATACTAGTAATATGACTAGTACATTGTAGAAATGGTAGGTATTAAAAATCCTTGCTTTTTACACCAGTGGGGTAACTACTATAGAGGGTAACTATTATAGAAAACGTTATTTTTTAAACTAGTTATGATATAATTGGCATAATCATTGAAAATTTAAATGAAAAAAGGTTCCATTTCTTAGACCTTCACTCTAAGAAGTGCACATTTGATACAAGTATAATTCGTGCTTAAATTTCAATCCACATATGCATAAAAAAACAACCAAGCCCTCTCAAGCTAAGGATAAAACAATCAAACAAAAATAAACTTCGAAAAAATAAAGTCTAATACTAATTAGCAACTAGCTAGTATAAGAAAAAACAACAACATTAATGCACATATAGCAAATAACCAACTAATAAGTTAACGAATAATAATAAACAGCAATAAACACTGCACAAATAGCAATATCAACAGCAAAAATAAACAAAGGAATAAGTTACCTAAGCTGAGAGAGAGTGCATCACGTGATCAATGGCAAAAACCCCATGATGGGTACAGTGGAAACCTCACAACATCGATGGCAATAATGAAGATTTCAAACAAACTGAGCACAGGGTAACATCCCAAACTATGAATATTAGGACTTAAAATGCAAGGCTACGAATTAAGTGATTATGAGCATTCTTTGATAGTATAATTTTGCTTGTTGTGACTTAAAAACACTAAACATAATGATTGAAAATGCTAGGATGGAAGTTGAGAAAGAAAACTTACTAAGACTAAGTAAAATTAATGAATAGATATTTTGAAGTCTTCCTTCATTGTCATACCTATAGTTTTCTATAACATTCTTGGGAGTTTAGATCTTTCAAGACCAAATGATCATACTTTTGGGTGCTTCTTTTTGCATTGGAAAGAAGACTTTTCAAGCTTTCCAAGAAGTCCAAATTTGTAACCTTTGGAGACTTATGGAATTAATTATAAATTTTTGAAATTAGGCTGTGTTGCTGCATTTTTAGTGCGACGAACTGTATTTTGGCCATAGTCGAGGGACTAGAAATTGATATAAACCATGATTTTAACCTAAAAACACAATAAAAAGGTGGAATCATGGGTGGGTTGTTTGCTTTGCTAGGGGTCAATCCTAAAGCCTAAGGATGAAGTTCTAACAACTCCATATCTCCTGGGTAAGTAAGATTAACACCTAATCATCCCTTTCTACTCCTTCTAATCTACTTTCCTCTCAAAATCTCTAAGATCTAAGTAGGAAATTGGAGATTTCCTACCTAGGTTATAAATCAATTGTAATTGATGATTTTAAGGATATAATCTAGTAATTCAAAGATAATCTAAGCTAAGGAAACTTCATAATTGAATCAAATCATGGTATATCTATTCTTACTCCAAACCTTAGAAAAGTTGTATGAGCTAGAATTTTAAGTAACAGTTTGGAAACCTTAAAGGGAAAATTATGAGTTAAAATTTAGTATGTAGCTTACCCATAAGCTATTGTAGTAACCTATATCTTCTATTTGAAGATTTGAAATTTGGTTTGATGATCCTAAGTTAAAAGTCTTGATTTGTGACATGTAAGTGCTTGCTAGACCCCAAGTAATGTGAATTTTTACTTGTTTATAGGAGGGCTTTTAATTAAATAATTACCTCTAATTAGGATAAGTTTTAGGTTTTTTGAAATAGAAAACTATGTATAAAAATTGGATAGAGAACTGTTTGTAAATGATAACTAAACTAGTATAATTGAATGTTATGAAAGTACCAAATTTCTTGAACTCTAGGATAAGATACTGGCCTAAATCAGTGGCTTTTGGACTGTTTTGGATTTTGATGGCAAACTATGATGTTCATCATGAAGAAAGAAATCTCACCGTGGCTAGAGGCAATGTTTGTCATGGTAAGGAGCTCAGGTTTGTTATCCTATCTGTTCTCACTTTGTACATGTATGTGCAATGCTTATCTTTGAGATAAATGTGATGTGATAGCATGTTGACAACCGAAATGATATGTTTATGTCTTCATTACCTGAGAATATTATTGTATGTTATGATATTAATTATCTAATATGAATAAAATATGTTTTGAATATCATATGATACATGTTCTTGTGATACCTAATGAAAATTGATAAGTGTCATAGCTATAATTAATTGATTTAACACCTAAGGGAGGTGTTGTGATGGAGACTAATATACATATATTATCATATGGTTTGCCTTCATAGCACACTATGGTTGACATCTTGGAGATGGTAGTACACCTTCATTTGCGACACTCTGGGAGTATCACGAGGCAGTATACCCACTAGAATATTAGGCAATAAATCCATTGGGGCATTATACTCCTTTTCTAGAGGAATCCATGGCCTATGTGTGCTCTACCAACTTTGGCTGGTCTGCATCACATATGTGGGAAGCTTATGAGAGCCACCAGTCAAATGGTTAGGATTTAGCTCATGAAGTCGATAGGTATAAGGAGGATATAATATGAAAATTGAATGATTAATCATAAATAATAAATGATGATTAAAGCAATATATATGTTGATATTTCCTTTAGCTTATATGTTTGTGATACTTATTACCTATTATGTGTTTGTAGTAATGATTATTTTAGTGGTTAGTTTTCCTGGTGCCTCTTAGGGATGCTGATAAGTGAGGTAGGTAGGACCATTCATTGCTGAGACAGTAGTCTCACTTCGTTACTTTTATTGTTTCCAGGTGAGAATAGTAAAAGAGTCGCGATGGGAAAGGAACCAAAATAGTGGGGTCACTTTCATTGATGGTCGCTCTCTAAACTCTGTGTATGTTTATTTATGGGTTATTTGCTACCTAGAACATTTTTATGCATTTTTTTATTTTTCATATTGAAACTAATTATACGTCCTAAATTATAAGTCTCCTGTTGAGAGCCTTAAGGGCTATGAATCCATGATTAAACATTACTGATAACTGCTTTAAAATGAGTAGAATCTAGTTTTGCTATATTATTTATTACAAGCTGTGTCAATTAGATAAATGAGAGGCTTTTTATAACCATGATGGGGATTTAATCATTTTCTAACATGATTATGCGTAAGAGGTAAGTAGGACTCTTTATAACCATGATATGCTATGTTATCAACTAAGTGTTTATCCTCTTAGATTATGGTTATGTGATAACGAAAAAGGAAATTTGGAACAACTTTTATAACACATTTTCTTTGATTACCATGATAATGGTGTTGGAATTAATTATTCGTGTCAAGCTTGGCAAGTTTCTATTTAAGGTGTTACAATGGATATTAAGGTTTAGATAAATAGTTTAGGAGAGAAATGAAACGGCAACAATGTTATTTGCGGTAAGAATAGAACGGCGATGACTGTAACATCTTAATTTATCACCCCTTTTTATATCAAGTGGAAGTAATTAGAATCATTTAATAAGTCCTTAAGTTAGAAAATTTTAAATTTTTACATAACTTTTCTTGGGTTACTATTCATTGTTACCCTAAAAATTAACCTAATTTTGAAAAATTATAACTAATTCTAAACAAATCAAAATGAGATGGTTCTAAGTTTTACTTGAAACTTATAAAGAGATCTTTAAAGACAAAATACTTTCATATTGCAAGCTCAGCTCATGTGTGCCTAGTTTCCACGTCAATGTGCATTGTTTATATGGTCAATTTTTTAATTTTTCAGAATTTATGCCTAACTTTGAATAGGCACGACATTTTGTACAAAACTATAATTTTAATAAATTACTACTCATTTTAAATTTAAAAATAAGATCTATTGATCTACCAAATTTCATGATCGAATTCCTCTATTTGCTCAAAATCATGTAGGGTCAAACTTTGGTCTAATTTAGGTCAAATTCTATCCCTTTAAAAGTTAACTTTTTATAATTTCATCTTACCAATTCAAGCATGCCTTCAACATAATTCACAACATCTAACAAGTATTCTTCATATATGTTACAATCCTCCAAACAGTCATCAAGTCATCAAGATTATAACTATTACATCAATGTAACATAACATAAAATTCCACATAAACATTCCTCAAGATGAGATCACTTCCTTGCCTTTTCCTTGACCACATGCAGCCCCTAATAGTATTATTTTGAACATAAAAAAGAGTGAGATTTCATGAAAATCTCAATAGCAAAGAACCACAATCCTAATGTCAAGCAAGCAACGCATGTTACACGTGATTTCACTACATATCAATCAACTTTCATGCCATGAAAAGGGAGTAATAAACCATTCCAAAAGTCAATTCAATAATGCATGTAGCCAAGGCATACGATGGAAGAAATCAAGCAAATTATCGTCCATTAAGTTTTACCACAACATGGTATATAAACAAGGAATGACACATAGTAACAAACCAAGCAAGATAATATCAAATTGTAAGTTCTATGCTACCTTTTGTCATGCTTGATCATATGGCCTCTTGTCCTTGTTCTTGAGCTCTCTCTTACTCAACAATAATACCTATCAAACAACAAGAATAATGGCATTCAAATCAATAACATCATTCCATTAAACAATTCACTTTATAACTCTAACCCTTTAACCTTTATTTTAGGGTTTTAACATCATCCTTCCTAACATAATTTCTATCTATTTTTCCTACACAATTTTTCATGTAGAATCCATGTATGAACTTAGATTCATCAAAATCCAACTCCTTTCCTTCTTTTTCAATTTGGTCAAGTGGTAGGTTTAAGGTTGTAAAATTTTCATTTTCAATTGTAGTTCTTCCAAACACATGTTCTTCACATAACCCTAGACAAAATCACCTTTTAAACTCATTAGAAGTATCCAAATAACAAAAATTAAACCCTAACACAACATTCCAACTCTGGCAAAATAGTACTTCAAGATTACACAAGTTGGAATCTTTCAAATAACAAGGTTTAATCATTATCACACAACTATTTTCTACCCCTTAATCCATATATCAACTTAATATCAATCATATTCCATCACGAGACCATCTGAACAGAAGCCTTCCATGAGAATTTCTGTTAGAATCAATCTCACCCAAGAGGGGGGTGAATTGGGTGAGTTACAAAAATTTAACAACTAAAACGAGATAGTATTGAAAAACAGAGAGTCAGAGTCAGGAGAGATTTCACCGAAGAGGGAAGACACAAGATTTATACTGGTTCGGTCTTAACCACTTGACCTACGTCCAGTCCTCATAACACTTCTGAGTATTTCACTATCTTCCAAGATTGACAGGGCTCTTGGTGCCTCGGTACAGTAATTGAATCGCTCAATCACTCCCCCTTACTCCCGTAAGGATACAAGCCCTCTCAAGAGTCCACACTCTTGAGTATCACTCAATAGTATTTAATGAAGAGTAGTTATCGGCTCTCTTACAGAGTGAATTTAATGATGAACACTGATGCTCAGTCGTATCGCGGAAAACAGAGTATTGAATGCTAGACTTAATAATCACAGGTGGTAGTTCCGGTATTCAATCTCTTCATTAATGCTTTTTCGCGCCTTTTATAGTTGAGGTCGTTAATTAGCCGTTAGACGGAAGAGCTTCTAGCCGTTGTGACTCAGTTTGCGTGTTTCGCCGGTTTCAACGGTTCCGCCATTAATGCGTCTGAGCTTCTAACACTGTAGATTGCAGTTTACGTAATCCCTTTGAAGAGCCGTTGTATTCTTTCTTGGTAATCTGCACATTTTAAAACTTTAAGCAACAAGGAGTCTTGTGGTGTAGGTTTTAATTAAGAACAAGAAGAAACACGAATTTATCATTCAAAGATCTTGGACGAAATGATTTGTCTGTAGAAAGAGCAGAAAGACTTTCTGGGTATGTTGATCGAAGTGGTGATCGATTACTTGTTGATCGATCAGGTTATCGATAAAATGAATGAAAGCTTTTCGAATTAGTTCAACAAAATTATCGATTAAGTGTTGGATCATTGACTTTAAGAATCATCATAGTAAACGGAAATCATTCCATGATTGAACAAGTGATCGAACACTTGTTCATCGAACAGATTATCGATAATTCAAATGTTATTGAAATGGAACTTTAGTCATTGATGATCGAACAACTTATCGATAAATGGGTGATGGATAAGGTTATTGATAAACCATGAGTAAGAATATATTCATTGAAAGACACATACTATCTGGAATGATCGAATAGGTGATCGATCAATGAATATTCGAACAAGTGATCGATAAAGTGAGAAAAGAAATTTAATCCTGTAAGGTGAAGAAACTAATTATCGATCACGTTTTGTGAAAACATGAGTTTCAAGAAATCGAATGATCGATCATATTATCGAAAAGTCAATGATCGATTAGGTGATCGAAAAATGGTTCAACATAAGTTAATGCGAATATAGCAATTCTTAGACTCTTTATCGATCATGTTATGTGAAAAGATAATATGCAAACAAGTTAAATTATCCATAATGTTATCGATAATGTGGTTGCAGAAAAACTAAATATGAGTAGATAAAGACATTGATTATCGATCATGTGATCGATAATTTTATGATCGATAAGGTTATCGATCCAGCAGTTAAGATGATTACCTGCATTCAGAGTTAGAGCATAATGATCGATCATGTGATCGATAAGCAAGTGATCGAAAATATGTTCGATAAATGATAACAGAATTAATGTGAAAAATGAGTAAAGTGTGTTACCTCTTATCGAAGTCGTTATTGATAACTAATTTATCGATCAAGTGATCGATAAATATACTTCAGATTTGGTTCTCTTTATCTGTTACCTGTTTGTTTATCTGATATTATCGATCAAGTGATCGATAATTATCTGTAACCTTATGTGATTTTCATGTTAGCGATAATCGATCATTTTATCGATCAACAACTTATCGGATAGCTCTTCGATCAAAACACTTACTATAAAACTGATTTATACCTTAGCAGTTATCTGAAAACTTAGCGATAAACGATTGATCGATCAGATGATCGATCAACATACTTAACCCAATTAATCTAACTTTGTTATCATCAAAACTATAATCCTAACAATTTCAACCATCAAACGCCACCGAAAATGTTTAAAACTACCAATTTATAGAAAATCATGCACTAGAGAGGATAATATTATTTTTACCTTGGTTAAGGACTTGAAATCACCTTGATTTGTCTTGTTCTTTCTCTCCTTCTTCTTTTATCCCTCTTGGTCAAAATGTTCTACTCTCCCAAGCCTTAGATGACTAAAAAAAATGAGTTAAGAGGAGAGGAGGTAGTATATTTATTCCATCACAAGACCATTTGAATAGAAGCCCTCCATAAGAATTTCAACCATCAAACTCCACTGAAAATGTTTAAAACTATCAATCTATAAAAAATCATACACTAGAGAGGATAATATTATTTTTACCTTGATTGAGGACTTGAAATCACCTTGATTTGTCTTGTTCTTTCTCTCCTCCTTCTTCTATCCCTCTTGGTCAAAATGTTCTACTCTCCCAAGCCTTAGATGACTGAAAAAAATGACTTAAGAGGAGAGGAGGTAGTATATATAAACTTGCCTTCAACCTTGTTATGTGGAAACTTGATTTACCATTGACTTTTACCCCTAGACACATGGCTCTATCTTCTCTCTTCTTCCCTTCAAAACACACCGGATACCCCCTTAGGTGTCTTCAAATTGAATGAAGATGCCACCTTAATGGATACATAATTACTTGTGTAAAAATCCTCATATTTTATTCATAACTCTAATCTTTCAATACTATCTTTCAATAAATTGTATTATTCTACTTAGGTCCTATCCCTCCTCAAATGGTGCCATTCTGATCAGAAGAATGGGGAAAATTTGGTCCCACCAAGCTTACGGCTATTACATTGTATAATCTCATGATATCGGTTAAATTTTTCTTAGATCCTGTTAAATCCACTCTCTCCAAAAATTCATTTCCTCATTCCAATAGCTTTTTTTTATGAGGAGAAGTTCCTCTAGTTTTCTCAGATTTTATTTTACCCTATAACGCCTTTAATTAAATTTTTTCCCAAATCAGCCTTTTAGCAATATAATTCTAGCTTTAAAAAATTTAAAGCTAATCTTTGCATTTCTAGAGGTTGAAAACAATTTTAAAATTCATAATAATCTATCAAATGATTTTCCAAATTTTTTTCATGAATTATTGAAGCCCCTATATATTTTAAATAATTCAATTTGTCTAATTTTTTCTTAATTAGCCAAAATTCCAAAAAATACAGAAAATTTTAAAATAAATTGTTTTCACACTATTTTTATCTTTCAGCATCAAATACTATTCTATACCTTTTATTCTATTTTTCATAATTTTTTGGAAATTTTTTAGAATTTTGAGTATACTTTTTCACTCTATTCAACATTCACCGAATATTTTGAAAATGACAATTCGGTCCCTAGTCTGATTTTAGTTCAAAAGTTATACCGTTTATTTGTTGACTATCCTGCTTGACTCATGGTCTATTTTATATTTCTTAGTGTTAAAATTAACAGGATGTGACAATGACAATGGGGACCAACAACAGTAACAATGGCGATAAAACAAACACTGTCAACACTCCACGAAATCCACCATAGCTCAAGAAGAGAGTGCAAAGCACAAATACGTCTTGTGAAATTGAGCATAAGAGAGCCTTATGTAGCTAGGGGAAAAGTTCTATACTTGTTATACCTAGAGACTGATGTCGAATTTACATATTACATAAAAGAGAATTGGTGTAGAGGTTTATTACTAGCTGGTTTTCACCACAACCAGTGTAAATTTTATTTAGCCAAACCCAAAAAATTACTGGTTCACATTCTTTAAACTAGTAAGGTTTTAAGGTTCATTATTCCTAGAGAAATATTAGTAACATGAGAAAATGAACAAATCATATCACAACCTTAACATGCGAAAAGTTCTATACTTGTTATACCTAGAGACTGATGTCGAATTTACATATTACATAAAAGAGAATCGGTGTAGAGGTTTATTACTAGCTGGTTTTCACCACAACTAGTGTAAATTTTATTTAGCCAAACCCACAAAATTACTGGTTCACATTCTTTAAACTAGTAAGGTTTTAAGGTTCATTATTCCTAGAGAAATATTAGTAACATGCGAAAATGAACAAATCATATCACAAAATAGCTATGTATATATTATATGAGATTAGGGCGTGGAGGCCCTCACAAAATATTTCAAGAAAAAGATTAAATTTTTGTCATAAACCCCAAAAAAATCCTATTCCTCATTAGCCAAAAGAATAGGAGAGGAGGGGGCTTCTTCGCCTTCTTCTTTGGAGGCAACGAAAGAGTCATCCAAAACATCATACTTGATGTCTTGGTCATTGAGTAGGAGGTTGAGTTTGTTGTTGAGGGTGTAGAAGCAAGAGACTACGTGACGAAGGCTACACTTAATCGTAGCTACTTTGGTAAGTAGCTGATCGAACACGGGAGGCAAAGGAGGTTTCAAAGGAAGCAAGGGAGATGGATGCGGAGGCGAGGGAGGTGGAAAAGAGGGAATGGAGGACATAGTGGGAGATTCGTTGTCACTTCACCATTATGGGGTTGTCGGCGGTTGAATACAACGGTAATGGCGGGGAAGGATAGTTAGGTCCTAATCTTAAGTAGACAGTGACAGGACATAGTGACCTTTCAAGTTAAGACACTTTACTTCAGGGGAAAGAAAACAAAAGAAATAGGTTTGTTTGTTCAGTTAAAACACTAGTTGTTTATAATAACCAATGTTTTGAAAGCTACATTTACATCGGTTGGGTTACACTAGTCGTGCTAATAACTAGTGGAAGTATTGTATCATTATTTACAAAAGTGCTACTACCTCATTTGTTACATCTTTGGTCCAAAAACTGGGGTAGATAAGGTGGTGTAAAGAGTGGTTTTTCTAGTAGTGAGAAAAATAAGTTTTAGCAGTTATTTTTGTAACATTTTCAAAATGCTACATATGCATTTGTCACAAAAGGCATAAAGACCAAGCTGCAGCGCTTTAAAAACCCTTAGTAATCCCACTAATATTCTGCATGCCCAAAAACCATATCTCCCAAATCATTCATTATTAGTTGGATATTTTGTCCTGCTTGTGATGTACTTAGCCTTATACAATTACTCCAAGCACATTGGGATCACAATTTCGATTAGCATTATTATGAAATATATGGATATTTAAAGAGAACATAATATTTTAAAAAGCTTAATGCTACTTGCAAATTAATACACACACATACCCTACAAGCAATCCTAGTTCTCTGCTTACTTTTCTCACCGTTAAAGGAAAAAGATTTGTTATACCATTTTTTGTGTTTAATATAAGAGCTACATAACTAATTTAAGAATATTAAGAAAATTTGTTAAGTTGATTATTTGCCACAAATATGTGTTGTCTCCCTAAACTATGCTCCTTAATTATGTGTATTGAAACTACCCCTTTTAAAAACCTCTTACAATCAATAGTGATATTTTGGAAAGAAAATGTGAGATGAATTGAATTAAAGTCTAATATTTTGGATTCAATTGAACTCCCAATTAGCTATTATATGAAGGACCGGGGATAATATGTTAATGGGCAGCACATGGATTAGTTTGTTTGACCTAATTGGAAGTGGCTTCACTTTTCTTTCATGAGAGCGATGAGCTTCTGATCAATCAAGTGATCTTGTTGGAGGACTATTTCTGTGGATAATCGCGCGGATAATAGTATATCCTTTGAGAATCACCCCGGTTTTGTCTTATTCTTGCGGTTTCTTGAGCTGTCGGCTCTTCTCTGTGATAGAGAATTCTAACATGATCCTTCCTGCAAATTTTCAACACCAGATCAAGGTCCAAAGATGCCATTATTGTGAATCTCAAGTTTTCACATCTTTGTTTTCTTCCTCTTGATTTTTTTTTTTTTTTGACCAGCAATCCCTGGATCGTCTTCTTTGTATGTAATGACCCTGAAAAATAAAGGACATCATAGTTAATTAATTTTTTATTTATTTTGATGTATATTATAACAGAACACTAGCAGAGAAAAATTTTTTAGATCGATTAAAATGATTTAGGCTAAACTTACGATTGGTCTGGACATGATCGGTTTAGAAAGCTTGGTACTTTCTAAACCTTCCAGTCTAGAAAAGTATTTTCTTAACCTACATGTCTAAAAAGTGAACACTTTATGAAAAAAAAAATTATTCGTTTTAAACATATTTTTATTTTTTTTCACTCTTTGTTGTGATAATTACCGTATGTAGCATTGTAGTCTTTTTATTATTTGCTGCAAATTTTTATTTGTAGAGTTATTATGTTTTTTTTTTCCAGGGATTCCATGGAGGCTCTCAACATGCTAAAGGGATAGTGGTGCCAATCGTCCCTTTTATCAAGAAATTGAAG
Source organism: Neltuma alba (assembly GCF_004799145.2). NCBI lineage: Eukaryota > Viridiplantae > Streptophyta > Magnoliopsida > Fabales > Fabaceae > Neltuma > Neltuma alba. Next base: position 13,638 of record NW_021636216.1, read on the forward strand.
GGGTAAATCACCTAATATATGAGAAACAAGTTGTTCACGTGAATTACAGTAACAAGCAAACCATTGAATGTGCTGATATTTCGGCTAGAAACGGTCCTCAAGTAGGACTGCAGACAACTTTGATAAGTGAGGTTGATCCAAGTTGTAGGCGAAGATTTTTGGATGACCTTCCATGAGTGAGGGAGGCATATGCCTCTTCTAGTTGAGTCTGGTACTTGTATTTGGTATCCAGCAAGAGTTAAAACAAAAGAGTTATTATGTTTTTTTTTCAAAAACTCCATATATATTGTAATTTTTCCATTTTCTATCGTAAATGTTTAAGTTATTATTTTCCTATTATTTGTTGTAAAATGTTTTCATTCTTTGTTGTAAATTTCCATACATAGCATTGTAATCTTTTTATTCCTCACGAACACTTTCAATTGGTTTTCATCTGTCCATTTTTTTTTTTCGTTAGCCTGCAGGTTACTTTTGTCATTTTAGTTTCAAACATAATTTCATTTTTAGCCCAACTGACTGCAGTCATATTAGTATTTTCGAATCTTTTGAGCCTTACTTTGATAAAATCACTTCTAGGAGACTTAAGTGAAATTTTCTCCATATTCATAAAGCCCATCCTTCTTAAAAACACATTTTTACCTGACTCATAACACGCCGTAAATTTTGACCGTTTAGCTAAATGTGCAGTGTGAAATCATTTTGACTACTCATGATTCAAAAGATGAAGACCCTTAAATGACTCTCAACTTCAAATTCATTTCCTAGAATGCGATGCATAGGAATCCAATACTTTTATTATTATTATTATTATACTAAAAGAGATTTTTTATATTATGTGACTTTGACAAGTGGGCTCCAGGCTTGATGTTGGAAACCTTGGTGGGTAAATCTTGCTCTTCATTATTTGTGGAATTGACTCTTAGGACATACAAAGAAAAACAAATTTTATAATAATTATAAAGAAAACAAACAAACAAACGAGTTCAAAAGATACGGTGTAGAGTTGATGAGACTACAAGCTTTGTTCTTTACCTCCTCTTGTGGTTTTTTTGAACCCAACAATATGGCCTTATCAATAAGAACAAAAGAGAATAATTAATGATGCTTAATTAGGGATTATAAGATAACATGTTGATGTATTATGGATAGAGCAATATAATGCCTTGTTTGTTTGACTAAAGAGGGAACAGTAGAGATAAAGTGGCAATAAAAATTTATTTCTCCGATATGCACTAAATTGGCACATTAGAAATAGTAAAGTTTAGCGGAATTTTTTTGAAAATCCAAATAAAAACAAATCAAACAAAGTTTTAAGAATAATTTTATGGAAAATGATAATAAAATGATACTTCAATTTTGAAGATCCCAAATAATCAACTCAACAAGAGAAATTCCCTTTTTGTAACACATGACTAAATAAAAATTTTGAAATTTGCTCAAATGACCATATTTTCTTTATGTCCTTTGTGCTTATTCTATGAAAATATTTTGCAAATTAGCTGTTAATTGTGTTATCAAACTTGTTAATACTATTATATGTAAAAGTTGAAAAATTCCCATTTATTGGGTACTCTGAAATCTTTCAAAATCAAAATACCTCTCAGATCATTTGATGAATATAGCATTATTAGAATTGTTAACCATGTTATAGTCATGAAAGTACGAAAAAATGATACTTTCACAGTTTCTTGAAAAATAGGTTGCTAATTGTGCCACCAAACTTGTCAATTATGTTATCACCGTTGAAAAATTCTCAATTTATAAGGTATTAAAAAATCTCACAAAGTCAAAATACCTTCCTGATCACACAGTGAATGATGTTATTAGAGTTGTCAATATATTTACAATAGTAGTTAACTGTGTTACTAAAGTTAGATATTACTTGCTTTATGCAAGTTATGACAGAATTTGTTTTAATAGTAGACATCAATGGTATAACTAAGTTCATAGATGATTTTCTGGCCTCGACTTGCACATCACAAAGTTTTTGAGAGATTAGTGAGTGCATAATTGGGAATTTTTTAAACATCTGTAATGTGGTTGACAAGTCATGTAACGGTATTAAGAAGTTCAGTAACATAATTAGCAACCTGTTTTCTAGGAAATTGTGAAAGTGGGATTTATCCAACTTTAATAATATAGTTAATAACTTTTACAACAATATCAACAGTTCTAATAAAGCTATTCATTACGTGATATGAGAAATATTTTGCCTTGAAAAGATTTCTAGGAGCCTAATAAATTAAAATTTTTTAATTTCTATAGTATGATTGACAAGTCATATAATGGTATTAACAAGTTTGGTAATACAATTAACAGCCTATTTTTAATGTAGTTTCATAGAATAAGCACAAATGACATAAGAGCAATATAGTCATTATTGCAAATTTCAAAATTTCTATTTGACCATGTGCGACTAAAATGAAATTTCGCTTATTCATATGACTATTTAGGATTTTGAAAATTAAAGTATCATTTTATTGTCATTTTTCCAAGATCTTTTCTTCCAACATGACACTAAATCAAAGGATCCATATTAGATCCGAATATACTCAATTAATGAGATTTTAATAACATATTGATTGAAATTGGAATATATTAAATTAAATGGAAAAAATTATAAATAAATGAAATTTCAATTGGAGCCTCAAATGAAGAAATTAATAATTAATTTTAAATTTGAATAGTATTTTAATTGAGATTCGAATATATTGCATTAAATGTGGAGCATCATAATTAAATAGTATGTCAATTGGAGGCTTAAATAGAGAAATAAATAAATAATTTTAAATTTTTATCTATTCCTTCTAAATTCCACATCTCTAATTCAAACTCTATTTAAATGAATAAAAAAATCATATTCCTATAAAAAGTAAATATTGAGCTACAGTAAATAATGCAATTTATTAGAATTTTAAATCTAATCTGTGTATCGCACAGGGGAAATTTCTAGTTCATTATATACAATTGAACAATCCCATTCAGGAAAAAGGAAGTATGAACTTAAAAGTGCACAAAACTCGTTTCAGATTCAATATATAAGACTAATATAGAGGAACAATTACAATGAACATTGTCAACTAACCAAGCCCTAGAAACACAACAACCAATTTGAAATCTGCAACTACAAAGCTTTAGGCAATAAACAAAGGACCATCCTACGAACTATAACAACAAATAAACATAGGGCAACAGATGGAAGTAAAACATGAAATATAGGACCAACTTGAACCATAAAATCAAACACGAAAGGTGAAATGAAGCACGAATGAGAACAATCCAACCCCGCCAATTGAGACACAACAAACGAAAAAAAATTAAAAGTTTAGACAACCCAGGAACCAATAATTAAAAATTATTTACCCTATTGTACAAGTAACCTACCTTCCATATAATGTGCAAGTAGCCTTCCCTAATTATGCAATTACCTTCCCTAATATACAATATGAACCAATATGCAAATTACCTTCCCAATATGAAATTAGCTTTCTTACTGTGCAAGTGATCTTTCCTAATATGCAGTTACCTACTTCAATGTGCAAGTGGCCTTATCTAATACTACCTCTGGTCTTTAATATAAGATCTTGTTTGACTTTTATTTTGATCCTAAATATAAGACTCCAATCCATTTTGTCTCTCATATTTATGCATTTTTTTTCAATGTAGTCCTTTTAATAATGGTAGTTCTAGCCAATACATTTGATTAGCAAGGATATTTTAGGAAAGACAACACATATTTATTACAAATAACTAACTTAACTTCTTTCCTTAATTTCCTTAAATTAGTCAACTAACTCTTATAATTAGGACTGGAGGTAGTACTCAACTACTTTTCAAAATATGCAAGCAACCTTTCGTAGCATGCAATTATCTTTCGTAACATGCAATACATACTACTTTACAATTAGCTTTCTTACTGGGAATAGCGACATTCCCTAATATGTAATCGTCTTCTTTAAGAGCATATTATTCATTTCACATGTGCTCATTTATAAACCCTAAAGGACCTCAGACCATTGCCCAACTAATTTATCAATGAGAAATTTAGCGCCAATTTTTCCTTCAAAAATTAATATTAATAAATTAATTAAAAACCTTGTATGCGGCTTTAATTAATAATATACGCTTGTTAATGTATCCCAAAATGGGATTTGCATGTACAGCCCTTTTTGGTCCTCGACTTTGACAAATGGACCCCACGCTTGCCTATGATCCTTGTCCCATTGAAGCCGCATGAGATGACCCGTTACGGCCAACAGGTGCCAGATTAGAAGATTGGGCTAATTTCTTAACAGAATATAATAAATTAAGATTCAAATTTTTATTGAAAAAGGTTTTCATATTTCTTACCTAATAATATCTTAAATAAGATTGTTTTTAAGAAAATAATGTGTACGTAGATGGAAAAGAAAGACCTGTCATACGAGGTGTAGATCTTGTTCTTTCTTATTTTTGGAATTTAATATAATATTAATCTTATTGTACATTGTTTAATTTGGACAAATTAGTCTAATGCCTCGTTTGTTTTACAGAAAAGAGAATTTTAGAGGGTGATGTTAATATAAGATTTATGTAATATATACTATTTCCAATCCTTAATATAAGACATAGTTGACTCATTTGAGTATATTAAGAAAATTAGTTAATTTAGTTGTTAGTAATAAATATGTGTTATTTTTTCTAAAATATTCTTACTAATCAAGTACAATGACTAGAATTACTATTATTACAAAGATTATCTTTAAAAAAAATAGATAAACACTAGAGACAAAGTAGCTAGATTTGAGTATTATATTTAGGATCAAAATAAAAGTCAAACGAGCTTTTATATTAAAAACCAGAGATAGTATATGTTCTTTGTTTAATCACTTTTAAAGCTAGAATTTCGTTTATATATAAAAAAAATCTTTAGCCATATGAAAATTGAAATAATTGACAAATTTAGGAAAGCTTCTAATAAATATCTAAAATGCTTATTTTCATTTATTTTGTGAGGTACTTGTAATTTGTCAATTATGATTATTAATTTTTTCTAAAAAAAAATAAGGGAGTTTAAAGATATTTGGGGTTGTAAAAAAAAATTTTTTTGCCAATAGCCTTGTAATTTAATGATATAAAAATCCCTAGTATGTTTGCTTAAAGTTTTAAAAATAATCTTGTGCAAGATGGTTATCAAAATTGATTTGAGAAAGCGTATAATAGATTAAGATGGTATTTTGTTAAATGATGTCTGCCTATTAAGCTCACCAAGGTTATCAATGGCTGCATTTCCTCACAACAAATAGTTTCTCACCCTCTGGTGACCTTAGATATAGGGAGACCCCTTATCTCCCTACCTCTTTGTTATATGCAAGGAGAAACTAGCACACATTATTCAGATGAAGGTGTCTTCTAGCAGATGGGAGCCTATTAAATTAAAAATAGACCACCTATCTCTCACTTATTTTTTGCTAATGAAATTGTTGATTTTCCCAAAACAAACATGGAACAAGTTGAGGCTATCAAGAAGTGCTTCGGGCCAGAAAGTGAGAACAGGAAAAAGAGTTACAGCAAGTTACAGCAAACCAGAAGCAAAGATGGATCAGATACAATTCGGTGGGAATCGAAAAAGAGCGGAAATTTTTCCATCAAATCAGCGTATAGAATGGTGAACGTACGGTAATGCCAATGGTTGTTCCGAGTTCAATTGGATGGCGATCTGGAAATCAAAAATCCCTCAGCTCCGCAAAACCTTTGCTTGGCTGTTGATGGCAACACGATCAGCTAGTTACAATTGAACCTCAATGCAAAAGGGAACTACATGAAGATGGTGTCTGTACCTTTTGTGCTGATGTGATTGAGGACGAGCTGCATATGCTTAGGGACACTATCGGTGGGCAAAATCAATATGGTCAAGTATTAGAAGCCTGCATATTACTATGTCTAGTCCTACATATAAATGCTATTTAGGTATTTAATTTAGTTCTAAATATAATATTTCAATCTACTTTATCTCTCGTTATTATCTATGTTATCCCAAGTAATCTCTATAGTGATTGCAAGAATTGTTTCAATACATATAATTAATAAGGATATTTTAGAAAAAAAAGATATTTGTTTATTACAAAATAACTAAAATAATCTTACCCAAAAAAATATAACTAAAATAATTCTCTCATAAATCTAGTTCTTATATCAAGGACTGGAGATAGTATGAGCTTTTTCATGACTCTATTTGGAGGACTGGAAAGGTGTCTTCATTATTACCTGCTGGCTAATCTGGAGAGAGCAAAACGAAAGGCTTCACTTTGGGAAAAACTCCCACCCAAGTACTATTCTAGCGAAGATTGTATGAAGAAGACGGCAAACAAACTCAGGCTGTGTGACTTGACAGTGGAAATCCAACAAGAAAACCCAAAGGTCCCATTTAATACGGAACATTGAAAATAAAAAATAGAGATTAGAATTATAATTTTAAAAAAATCATTAAAATAATATTTAGTATGAGTAATTGCTTATTATATGAGATTAGGTAAACCCATAGAGGTGGAATTAGAGAATACCACTTCTCTCATGGTATTTCCCAATTCCACATACATGAGTTTGACTAATTTTTTTTTCCTGCGAAAATGATGGTTTATTACTTTTATTAATATCAACTAAGTGGTGCCCATAAGTAATTAGAAACTATACAAAAATTAGGATTTACATTTTTATATAGTATTTGGACAAAATAAGTTATAGTATTAAACTATTAATTAATAATTATAAAATATCATTTATTTCCGACAATTTTTTAAAAGGATTTATTTATTCATTATTAATAAATTAAATCGTAAAGAATTTAAACTCTACACGTGTAACCAATTTTTCAAAGCAAATTAAAAACAGGCAAACTGTAACCCAAAAAATAATTAAAAAACAGCGAGTTAAATTACGAGGGAGTTTGGCGTATTTAAAGACACTTAAAAAATAATTTCATGTAAGTAAAGATAAAATTTCTCTCACATGTAAAATTACTCCTACCCTCGTATGATTTGTAAGAGAAAAATAAAAACTGAGATATGGGCAAAGAAAAACTGATAACTTTGAGTTTTGGATTTATATAGGCTATCACAATTTTGCAAGCCCTTCTACATTTTAAGGAATATCTATTGCATCTATATATATCTAACAAAAGGAAGCCAAGATAACGCAGGAACATTCTCCTTCGGTTCTTTTATATATATATATATATATATAAAGAAGTAGATAGAAATATTAGGTCTCTATCAGAAGCCTACAGCCTAACCTACTTGAAGTTTAACTTAACTTATTGTTTATAAGAAATAGGGATAGAAACATATCAGGTCTCTATCAGGAGTCTACAGCCTAACCTACTTAAAGTTTAATTTAACTTATTTAGTAAATAAGCTTATATTTAGGCGTATTTTCAGGCCCATTTAGGCAAACAAGCCAAACCTATTTTCATAAGATCTAGCCTGTAAATCTACAAGCCGAGCCTATTTAGTTTTTTCTTTTTAATTTGCACTATTATATATAACATAATCTAAATTAATTTTATAAATTATTTATAAAATTACTAACTCTGGCTTGAATTTCACATCACAACATTTATGCATAAGATCAACTCATTCATTCACACGTCATTCACTTACATCTCTTTTTTATTACTCAATGCTAGCTTGCCTCCTCTCCTTGATATGCGTTGTTCACTGGAGCATAACAATTGTTATAACTTTATTTTAGTGATTAGAGTTTATGCACGAAAACCAGAAGAAATAAAATTCAATTTTACATTCCACCTATTGTATCTAGTTGATTTTAGAAATATATCTTGTTATTCAACAGATGATTGATTTTTCTTACTCGTACTTACTTAGACAACTATTATCACCATGTATTATGTTTCTAAATAGGTTTAATAGATTATATATGAAGTTAAAAACATATACTTTTAAGCATATATGAAGGCATACATCTCGAATATCCCTTTAAAAGGCCTCAAGCTTTTTGAAGGCTCAAATTTAGACCTAAAAAAAGAAGTCGACGTACAAGGTTATGCTTTAGATATCTATTGTAGCTTTAAGCTTACTTAACAAAAGCCTAACCTAACCAATTTTCGCCCATAATAAGAAACAACTAACCAAATTATGTTGATCCAAAAGTGAAAAAAAAATATAATTTATTTTCTCAAAACATCTTTATTTATGAAAACTGTAAGTAAAAAAAAAAGAACAAGTGGAAAAAGAAAATGGGAGAGAATGAGTGAGGGAAAAAAACAGAGACAGACATGTAATTAATTAAAAGTAAAAAAAATAATGTCTTTTTAAAGAAATGTTTCTTATACGGAGAAAGTAAAAATTCACACATCAATCTTGCAGGGATCGAAATAGTTCCGATAGAACTTGATGGCCTCCAAACATCCACTAAGACAGCAAACCCAGACAAGTTTAATTGTTCCAAACAAAACTCTTGTCAATAGAATTATTGTCAAGGAATCTGTCGGGCAATTGTAAAATCATGACTTTACCATATCTGATCAAGACTCAGTACTTTTTTTTGAGAAAAAAACAAATCCTTCAAAGTTCTAACCCGGTGAACTTGCAAACATCCTCTTAATAAATAATTGTCTGGCTGTAGACTAATAAACAAAAGCTCGTAAAAAATAAAAAGTTAAATAACATCTAGCATGTTGAAATATTTTCTTGGATGCATCCAACACCATACAGTATTTTGTGGTGTACTCAGCATCCTAAAATAACTTTTTAAGTGCGTCCAGAACCATGAAGTGTTTTTTTTGTGTATTCAGCATCTCAAAGTATTTTTTTTCAAATGCGTCCAGCATGCAAAAGTGGTTTTTGGGGTATCCAATACTAGGGCCAAAAAAATACGTCATACCTAAAACATACTATGAAAATACTTTGAGATGCTAGTTGCACCTTGACCTTCAAATAATTTCTTGCAAGGCTACATTGAAAAGAAACTGCTTGCCACATGCATCCCAATGAGAAACAGAATCCCTTCCAAACAGTTAGCAGGGGATCCAGATTTTATCAAAGCAAACTCGTATAAGATGCCACATACTGTTACAAATTCCAGCAACTGAAATTCAAAACAGATTTGAACCTCACAAAATCGTAACTACAATCTACCCTGTGATAAGAGATCAGCATATTTCAAAGAGACAACACAACTGGACAAATTCCTCAAGGGATCACAGGCTTGTTATCAAAGGCTTCTCTTGCTTCCACTAAGTCAGGACGATATCTCTTGGAAAGAATTTCTACTTGCTCAGAAAATGACTTGTTCCCATGCTCCCCAATATGCTGGACCATTTGATTCCATCGTTTTCTACATACATCACCAGACCTATGCTCAAGCAAATAATCCCACTCCACCTCCTCCATGCAGCAGGCATCCAATGTATATAAAGCATTGAGCAGGCGATAGTCATCAGTATCAGCCCATTCACCTTCAGCGACAAGAGGAGATGTTAATTTTTCATACCACTTCATACAGCAAAGTTGACTGGTTCTAGTTGCCACCTTATCACCAATTGCCTCCCAGCATATATTATCCCGTAGCATACCATGTTTTTGTTTTCTTTTGTCCTCTAAAGCCCTCAGACATAGATCAGCATTTACTAAATCAAATAATTTTTGATACTCCTCTTGTGACCAATTTCCTCTATTGATATTTCCCAATTTTATCCTACGCCATGCATCCTTTACATGAAACCGATGTTTCCCCATTGCGTCAGCCAACATTTTCCAGTTAGATCCATGCTTTTTATGGAAATTTCGTACGATTTCTAACTCTTCAGGAGTCCATTTACGAGAGTCATCCCTTTCAAACAAAATATGACCACGATGATATACGCTTTCTAGAGGCCGGTGAGGTAAAGCTGATGCAATTTCCTTCCAACAACCTCTAATCTTAGGATAAGATGAGCAATGGAGAATCATGTCCACCCCTTGATCACGATCACCCAACCCATGAGAATATATATAGTTGTAAATAGCCTCTATAATCTTCTCATCTTCCTCTGGTGTAAACCTTTTCCCTTGTACTAAGTGATCATTGAAAACCTCCACTTGTTCAGAAAACTTAACTCGCTTATCTTTCTTGCTTTTCTTCTTCTTTTTCATTTTTTTCTTCTTCTTGCCTTGATCGTCACCTTTGGTAAAACTAGCATGTTCAGCAGCATCCCCCACATTGTGTTTTGCTACATCGGGATCACCTTCATCGCTTTCAGCTAAAGCTTGATCAGAAAACTTAACCCGTTTATCTTCCTTGCTCTTCTTATTCTTTTTCATTTTCTTCTTCTTCTCATCTTGATCACCACCTTTGATAAAACTAGCATGTTCAACGGCATCCCCCATATTGTGTTTTGCCAAATTGGGATCACCTTCATCACTTTCAGCTAAAGCTTGATCAGAAAACTTAACTTTATCTTCCTTGCTCTTCTTCTTTTTCATTTTCTTCTTCTTCTTCTCGCCTTGATCATCACCTTTGGTAAAACTGGCATGCTCAACAGCATCCCCCATATTGCTTTTCTCTAAATTGGGATCACCTTCATCACTTTCAGCTAAAGCTTGATCACCACCATTGCTTTTGAATTCATCATCTTCTGTTCTTTTGCTTTTGCTGGTTAGTTTCTTCTTCTCCTTTAACTTCTTCTTAATCTTCTTCCCTTGATCATCATTGTTCATGACAACAGAATCTGTATTAGCATCTATCGTCTTGGCTCCGGCTAAAGATGATCCAGCTTCATTGCTTTTCAACCCAATAGCCTCTGTTCCATTGTTTTCACCTCTCAATTTCAAAGCAAAAACTTGCATTTCAGGGATGGAATCATTGCAATGTTTTCTTTTCTTTGTTTTCCTTTCTTGCTTGTCATCTAAGAACTGCATTTCATTATCACGATCAATGATACCATTGATTATTTCATCATTATCTTTTCCCTCCTTCCGTTTCTTCCTGTTACTTTTACTGTTCTCTTCTGTAATTCTCATAAATGTGGCATCCCCTGCACTTGAACAATTTCGTCCCCTACCAGCTATACCTGCACAATTTTCCTCAACAACTTTGATCAAATTCAACACTTCATCAGTTCTGCATTTGCTCTTTTCATCCTTATGCTTCTGCTTATTTTCTATATCCGTTTCCACCTTAAGAATATGTCCCAGATCCTCTTCATCATTTGCTTGCACATCCATAGAGACCTTGCTCCTGTTAAACTTGGATCTTTTCTTTCCAACTCTCTCATCCATTGGATTGGTATTATTAATGAACCTAATAGATGTTACAACACAATGGGAGGCTGAAAACACCAAGAAAAATTGGAGCTAAAGTAAGTTACAGTATCAACAAAGGAGATTATAGCTACAGGTTAGCCACTTAAACTCAAATTCCAGCCTCATGAATTATGATTGTCACAAGATATGCAGTCATGGATCAAACAGATAAAAGATTTTGGACGGGGAATTGACTAGTCCAATGGATTAGGAAATCAAACGAGAAACTCGCCCAAGCAAAACATGCCGTCCACACAAGACAGAGTAAAAGAAAAGGGAAAAATACAATTTCTTAGCAATTTAGTACTGAAATTGCTTAGGACAGCATGACAAAGAAGAAACCACGGCGTTAGTGAGAGTCAGGTTCTTTGATCACGATAATGAAATGCAGTTATTTACTCACCCGGTAATCCCAACAGCTACACTCTAGACTATTCAATAGCCTTCAAACATGATTCAACCTTAATCCCCCAACATACAAATAACATCACTGTCATTTAAATTGTAATCTTGTAGAAATTTATAATATATATATATATATAAAAACCCCTTTTTCCATAACTTAAACCCCACGCAACAATGTTGAATTTCATGAATCACTCAATACAGTAGTACTTATACCTCACATACCTATACAAATATATGCATGTATAATTATATAGCCATCCAAAATTCTATGTTCACAAGAAGTTTAGAAACAAGAAAGAATTTCTTTTGCTTACATATGCATGTAAAAGATATGCCCGGAGTTTAATTCAGAATGCATAAAACCACAACACACACACATAAGCATCATAGGTAATCTTCCAAGTCTCAAAATGGAAACTCCTTGCCTCTAATACCATCTACAAACTCATCCCATCACACCATCAATTCCTTTTTCCTACCGAAATTAACGAACAGCTCAAACGTAACATTTAAAATCACTTAAACAACTCCCACAACCTCAATTCATTGGTCCAATACTTCAGCACCACATACCATTCAGATATAAAAACCATTTAAAATTAATATCACCCACCAACAGAAACGAAAAGGACACAAAAACAGCCATACAAACAACTTTTAAACAAAATAATATGCAAAACTCAAAGCATTCAACAGCAACCCAGGCATCTAGCAACCCACGAACAATATGGTAATCATAAAACTCGAGGAGAGAGGAGCCTAGGCATACCCACACTCACACGCCCTCAGTAGCACAGAGAAGGAGGAAGACTTCGCACGATCAGCAAAACCCAAGCTTCAATCACACACCACAACCTCAGCAAGCGAAGAAGGATCAACCTTGAATCGCTAACTTCCCAAATATATAGATGAAGGAAGAAGAGACTAGAACAGCGGACAGGGAAGGAGAAAAAGACAGCAACTCGAAACCTTGAGGGAAACGAAAGAAAGAAGGAAGGCGGACGGACGGACGACACACGACCACCCGCGACGGCAGCCTGGACGTTGAAGAACGATGAGGAGAGCAATGAAGTAGGGTTTCAAGCTTCAGAGGTTCCCAACGTCTCGACGCTCTCCTCGCTCCTCCCTTTCGCGGAATTACCTGAAGCCGAGGTTTTTTTTTTTTTTTTAGGTGGTGTTTGAAAAAGTGAAAAAATGATTTTCAAAGGCTTTCTGTTTCTGTATATTTATTCCATAATCCATATAATGTAAAAGTATTTTTAAAATTAGTTAAAAATATTTTTGATCCTTTAACTTATATAAGGTTTTATTTCAGTCTTTAAATTTAGAAAGTATATTTTTAGTTCTTTAATTTTAACACCGTTTAACTCTCTTAACGGAAAATGCTAAGTAAGCAAATTTAATTACTGAATGTGTATTGTTGACAAAGCATATGTAAAATTTTAATTTTTTTCTGCCACAAAAATTTTAATTTTTTTAATTTAATATTTTACATTAAAAAATTAAAATAAACCTGTGTAGTGAAATGCTTCCTCTTCTTCTCTTTCAACTATGGCCTCTCTACCTCTCCAACCCACATCTGCTATCACTGCACTAAAGGGACGGACCCTATTCTTTAATATTTCCTTCACCTAGAGCAGCTAACTAGAGAATATTGTTGATTTGGTTTGGTTTTTTCATCGACTGGGCAAATCTGAAGTAGCAAGCAGAATGATGAACCACCAACAAAACCAAAGTGGAAAGAGGTGAGTGAGCCCACAAAACCAGAACGACAAAGCACTGAAACTGAAAGATTTTTTGGGGTACTCCGATAGCCAAAGGGAGACACAAAATTCGTTGCTGCGCCGTTAACCGGCAAGGAGGCAGCGACTCTTAACAACTTTGGCGATGTAAGTAATCACTGGGTTTCAGGTAAAATGAGGGGGGAAACTCGTAATGCAAATTGTATTGCATTAAGGATGAATGCAAAAAAAATTCACTTGTACTGTAACATATTGGGGAGGGGGGAAGAGATTCACCAGTTTGTAGAGGAATAGAGTTGTTGATTTTGTAAAAAATATCTGCACAGAGAGAGAGAGATGATAGGGTTGTCAACGTTGAAAATTTAGATGAATGAAAGTTTTGATGTTGATGACGGTTTCTTTGAGTTTTTAATTATTTTTCAATTTACATATCTTTTAAATTAAAGATTAATATGTCATTATTTAATTGTTGAGTTAGCACTTAAATTTGCTGAGTTGGCATTTTCCGTTAGCAATATTAACAGTGTTAAAGACTTTAAAGTTAAAGGACCAAAAATGCAGTTTTTAAACTTAAAGGACTAAAGTGAAACCTCATGTAAAACACTTTAAAATGCAGTTTTTAAACTTAGAGTTAGCAACATTATTCAAAGGCTTTCTGTTTCTGTATATTTATTCCATATAATGTAAAAGTATTTTTAAAATTATAGCTTTGTTTTCACCAAATACCATCTTAATCTAATTATAATCCACTTATAGATATTATGTTGCTAATAGCTGTTCTCTTTTTTTCCTCGGTTTCTGTTTGGCAAGCTTTTTGATCGGATCTTTAATTTAAATACTATCTTAAAAAAATTCATAATTTATTTGAGAAAGATTTGAACGTTTTAATAATTTTAATTTCTAAGATTTGATAAGTTTTATAGTATAAATCCTCTTATGCATTTTTTTTAATAATGGCATTTTAGTAATTTCATACGCTTCTTGGATAAAGGTAAAAAAAGAGAGGAATAGTTGGAGAAGTAAGTTTTTCTAGCTTTTATTTTTTCAGCAAAAAGCTTTTCCGGGGAAAAGAAAAGTCAGGGAGTATAAAAAGTTAGAGAGAAAATAGAAACACTATTGCATAGTGTAAGATTCATCCCATTTTCTTTTTTACTTTTTTTTTCCACATATTCAGGAAAAAACTTATTTTCTTTTGTAACATTCAGGAAAAAACTAACATTTTTTTCCAAATTATCTGATTTTAAAATATAATAATAGGAACGCCCCCTAGAGCTTGGTTCAAGATGTTACATTAGGATGAATTATCTTAATACAAGCTTTTATATAGCCTCTCATTCCACTCCATTTAAGATTATCTACGGCAGAGATGTTCCCTCTTTTATTCCATTTAACATGGGTGGTACAAAGATTGAGGAATTAGAAGATTATTTAGTAGAAAGGGATGCTGTTTTATCGACCACAAAGGATGATCCCACTATTGCACAAGCAAGGACAGAGCACATTGATGCCCTCCATCTTTCATTTTTCTAACATATTTTTAGTATTTATTAGCAATATTGAATAATGTACAATTTATTTATTTTCTTTTATTATATCTAATTTTAAAAAATTATTCACTTTTTTATTTTTATTTTTTTCCACCTTGAAAGCTAACATTTTTTTTAAAATTAAACACCTCAAAATTTGGGTCAAGATAATGAGTTGGAATGAATTATCTTATAACACAATTTTTCATACAACTTCTGGTTTCATTTCATTTAAAAATATATATGGCAGAGATACTACCTCTCTTATTCTATTTAACAAAGATGGTATGTGGATTGACGAATTAGAAGATTATTTTGCAGAATGGATGTTGTTTTGTCTGTTATAAAGGATAATCTCACAATTTCACAAGCAAGGATGAAGAACTAGGCTAATATTAAGAGGAGAGAAGTTGAATTTTCATCTGGAAATATGTATTTTCTGCACTTGCAGCTTCATAAACAAAACTCAATTTCAAATCACAAGTATGATAAGTCTTCTCCTTGCTTCTTTGGGCCTTATCTAGTTTTGCGACACATGGGTGTTGTGCATATAAATTGCAATTTCCTCAAAGGGTAGGAATTCATCCTATTTTTCATGTTTCTTTGCCTGAACTTGCTCACCACTATGATTCACACTCATCACTGCCCCCTCTTCCTATTAATGATTCTTAGGAGCTTATGGAGCTTGAACAAGGTGAAGACTTTCGTTATGTAACAAGGGATGGAAAACTTGATGTGGATTTGCTTATCAAGTGGAAAAATCAACCATATAAGGAAACCAATTAGGAATCTTAATATCTTATGATGTTATTGCTGCATAATTCCCTTCCTTCGACCTTGAGGACAAAGCTATTCTCCAAGAGGGGGTATTGTCAAAGAACACCCTCTACTAGTCTATTATTGGAGAAAGAGAAATAAAGAGAATTGGTTTTGTGATAGATATATAAGTGTTTATTGTATGTTATGATTTTTGTTTGTCTTGTATTTGGTGGCTATATTCAATTATTGTATTAGTGTGATTTTTTATATAACTCTTATGCATGTATTTTATCAAACATGAATGACTGCGCTATTTAGATATTACTCTTGTATTTTTCTTAGAATTTAAAATTTTGATCCTAAGTACTAGAATGACACCTCACCCAAAAAAAGGGTGAATTGGGTTATAATTAAAATGTTATATTTAAACTTAAATTGAGACGGATTAAACAAATAAAGAATTAGAAAGATTTCACTAATAGAGAGAAGAAAGAATATAACACAAGCAAGTTACACTAGTTTGGTCTACTAATTGACCTACGTCCAGTCCTCAGAACATTTATAAATGTGTCACTATAACCTTCAAGATTAAACAAGTTCTTGATGCCTCAGTACAACAAGTAGCTTGACACTCGTTCTCCCTTACTACTAGTAACATTACACCCAACTCAAGATTCCTATTTATCTTGAGTCTTACAAGGGATTGAGTAATAAATGTTTTGTAACTTTCTCGGGGAGTAGAACAAATGCACACTGAAGTTTGAAAGCTTGGAATAAATGAACAATGAATGCAAGTAATGAATTTGACAGAATGTTAGTTTGGAATCATTGTTCACTTCAATGAATGCAACTCCCATTTATAGTTGATTTTGGTATCTATCCATTACATAAAGGGCTTGCTTCTGTTGAAGTTGGATTAATGTAGATGGTCGAGTAAATAGATAAACAAAAACAGAATAAGAGTACTTTATTAGGTTATCAAGTAAATCTATTAAGAAAATAAATATTAACAAATAAAAGATTTTACTCAGAGAGATATTTTCAAAAACAAATGAGGGTTACTCAGGTGAGTAGTCGAGTAAAGTGATTCAATCACTAACGCCACACTTACTCAGTAACTTCTTCGAGTAAACCTTAAAAGAAATCTTTTTTACTAGAAAGTTCCTAATTTGAAAATCATTTTTGATTTGAAAAACCTTTTTTCATAATCAAAACATTAATGCCAACACTCACTTTTCTCTTATCCTCTCCTTCTACTCTTCTATTACTCTATTTCTCTATTTTTCTCCATACTCTCATTCTAAATACTACATAATCTATCATCGTTGTTGTCTATTTCGATTGGATTCATGTATCTATGATGCTTGCAAATAACTAAATAAGTTCAAAGGTTGGAAAAAAAAGAGTTTGGTCAACTTTTAAGCTCTAATATATTAAAATGAGTTCAAATCTATGACGTGACCTGAGCTTTATCAATTTAGTAATTTCATTATCTGTTTTTTTTTTCATGGGGAGTTGTGTATGGGGGAGAAGATTTAACCAACCATTTCAATATATAATATTGATAAGAAGGAATTCTAAGAGTATAAAAAATTAACTAAGATGAGAAGATAATTCTTTAAAATTCTTATAGTCAAAACACATTGGAAAGGGATTTAAATTTTAATATCATGAATAAAAGATCACAAGTCGACACTTAAACTCAGTGTCTTGTCAACTACACATACTTTTGACAAACCATAAACTCATTGTCAAATTCAGGCATAGATAAATAAACATATTATAGCAAAATGATAGGCCCAACAACAATAAAAAAATGAAAAATAATAAAATATGGATGCCTAGGAATTGGGAAAGAAGCATTATACTTACAGTAAATAGAATGTCTTTGGCAAGTCCATTTTCATACAATAGTAGTCTAACCTTAGCATCTATCTAGGACTATCTTCCTCCTTGAATTAGCAATGAATTAAGACATTAAAATAGTAGTTAGAGAATAGCCTAAAAATATTATGAGAAAAATAAAACGTAAAGTAAGAAAAGTCAATGAACAATGACGATATCAATTGACGATATTTCAAGAAGGAAAGCAAACTAAAAGGAGGATGAGTAGGAGTTATACCTTAAGTGTCTCTTTAATGATAGATATACCTTTATTATTGAACTTCTCCACAAATTGATTCAAAGCACTAAGCCCCCTAATTTGGGGAGGAAAAAAAAAAAGCTAAACAGGATCTTGGCCAATGTTACTCTTATTGAACTTACAAACAATTTTTTGTCAAAAGAAAAAGTAAAGGATTTCAAAATGTATTAACAATTAATAGATATTTTGGCATAAAATGAGCTAATGCAAGATTAGTTCATGAGTAAAGGATCTTAAGACGTACCTAGAGTCTAACAAGTAGTCCAATATGCCCATGTAATATAGAATCACTGTACAGATGCTACATGGTTATCCAACAAATACACCAACCAAATGAATGCAGTTTGATTAGACATTTTTATTAGGAATCCCTTTTACAGAGACTAGCACAAGACAACCTCGAATGCAGTTTGATTATGTTATTATGACTTAGATGCCCTAGATTCACCGGTATATATTTTTCTCTTAGACAATCTAATCCCTCTTAAGTTATATAAAATTCAAATTGCCTTTCTCATATGCATTGTACCCACATATATGAAATTAACAAAAATAATATCATAAATGAGTAAATGACTGATCTCAGACATAAGCATAAGGGAGTGTATTTTAGGAAATCTTCCTTTTGTCAAAATATAATTTTGACATGAATTAGCCACTTTCTTAGCATAACACCTTTAAATTGTATCCATCATGATCATATGATACTTACTAAAGTAGCGGGCACTAAAACATATCTCCATGATATTGTCAAAGTCAAAGGATGTCAATAAAAGGGTTGAGTCTTTTTAGGACTCACTCAACAATAAAACAGGGATCTTTCTACTTGCTTCTCGTTTGTGACTTTTTTTAACACGTACAGTATGAATACATGCTACATTGTTACTATTATACTATAATAGTGTATGTCATTTTTTATTTGATTATTAACACTATACAGGCTTAAATTTAGACACACACAGAGGATCTAAGCCCAAATTCTTCAACTCTACTCACATCATATGATGACAATTTGATGGATTTGTTATCTAGCTACGCATATCATGGATATGGCTATCCATGATTTGATCTATATTGATATTCATGAATCTTATCTTAACTTGTTGTATTTTAAGTTAACGTGACATTTACTTTGTGTTTTTTCTTTACCATATCATCACTCTTGCTGCTTAACTAGTAAACACATGTCTCATCTTTAACCACTTCTCCTAAGTGTTAAAGGTAGTTAGTTGTATGAGACAATCCATCTTATTAACCTTATGACATATTTTCACATAGAAATCTTTATTATGCTAGTTGTTATACCAATTTATATGTCCATATCCAGCATGACACATATTCAAGTCAACTGTTAAATTAGAAGAAGTAATAAAGCAATCAAACATGTAAAGCTTACCAAAAATATCTAAAAGCAAAGGATTTTTTTTTTTGAAAGAAAGACTTAATGATAAGTAACTGTGTTATGTTTCTTATTACATCATAAAAGTTAAATCTAAACCCATAATATAAATGACAAAAGATGAAGATTTAATTTTGTAAAAGTTAGTGTATGAAGAACATTACAAAAGATTATGGTCTTTTCACCACACAATATGAAATTATAGGTGCTAATACATTTTACCTCGATCCTCACATTGTTGCCAACATAAAACCTCACGCTTTATTTGGCAATTGACAACATTTCATAACAGATCCTTGATCCTTATTCTGATAGTCTTTGGAGTTACTCTAGTAAGGAAAGTACTTGACCTCACTTAGGTCAACAGACTTCATCATCTTCTTTCTTTCCCTCTTTCTTGAAGAGTGTCTTGCTCTTTTTGAACTTATGGTAATCCTTCTTTCCTTTTCAAGAAACTTCTTGCCCTTCAATGATTTGGGTTTAGAGAGGTGAGCATATTTGGAGGATTTGTATGCATCTAGACATCTGCTTCTCCTATGAAATCTCCTAATGCCTGATCTTGGGAAAAAATGGGATTACAAGTCAGGCAAATTATCTACAATATAATGGGCTCAGTTGGCTTATGGGTTTATGTGGATTATTAGTGACATACTAATAGGTATCCAGTGTGCAATAAGTTGTCCCTTCTGTCACCCTACTCCCAAGAGACTATCCCTGCAAATCCACTGTCTCTTACCTTTTGATACCCTTCCCAATCCAAGCAATCCTTACAATGATTCCTCAACTCCTAGCTACTGTCTCCAAGTGTTGTATGTGGGTTCCCGCCTCCATCTCAATATTCTCACCTTCCATGAGCTACGTTTATTATGTAGTGCTAGATTTCAGATATGGCTTGTATGTCCACTAATGTTTAAGGATGGTTGCTTGATTTTTTTGCCAAACTTACAGTCTATCAGTAGTCTTTTCCCCTATATTATTTTTCTTTTAGCTTTGCAAATCATTTTTTGTAATTTTTTTCCCATGCCATTTTTTGCTACTTCAGTATTTACTTTGTTATAAGGTTGAGTTGTCTCTGTTATGTCTTATTGTTTTTCTGATGATTTTAGTGTGCTTTTGCTTGACTTTTTGAAATTTCAAGCAAATGATATATAGGTGTTTGACAAGTTGATATTAAAAAAAAATCTCTTTTTGGTAAAAAATTTTAGCAACGTCGATTTGATATGTGATTGTCCATTCTAAATTTGTTTTTCCTTTCCATTCGTTTCACCTTTTAAGCTTTTGTTGTAGTTTTCAAGGATTTCCTTTTTTGACATTTTGCTTTTACATTTAAGACTTCATATCCAAATTTTACCGCTAGCCTATTAATAATTAATACATTGCTATGGCTACTAAATTCCATCTTTCCTTTGTTGGTGCTTCTACATTTAAGATTTTAATTTTCACCACTACTAATCAATAATCAATAATTAAAATAGGATAAAACTTATATCAAGTTACTTAAGTCAAGTATGTCAAGTTAGCCAATAAAATTATGCCAGCTAATTAATTTTACACATCATCATTTAACCCCAAAATAACTCTTAAACACTGTTAAAATAAGGCTGAAATTTTTTTTTGTTCAGTGACAAAAAATATCTTTTCTTCTAAATGCCATCAAATTTCTTATATCTCCAAGTAACTGCAGTCACTAATTCATACACACTTTATTTCTCCTTATTAGAAAATGCAACAAGGGAATGGTGCTTCCTCCCCCCCCCCTTTTTTCTAAATTCTATTTCAACCGCATAAGAAGATTCACAATGAAGATTTATGATTGACTCAATCAATCAATATATGAAATCAAACTAAAAAACAGTTCAGAATTCTTTGGAGGAGAAGACAGGAAAGGGAATCTGACTATGATGGATAAATTCTCTCAAGTCAAGAAGCAATTCGTAGCCCATAGGCTATATCGTGCATCCTCTCCTTCATTGATTCCGTTGCCGTTAGTTCGAGTCACTACCAATTCTACTCACAAGCTTGTGTATTAATGGCCGCTGCAACTTCTTACTTTGTCATCCTTGGCTGCCATATTCTTTCATGATCTCGGCCTTTCTTCATGGTCGCCCTAAGCTTAAAGGTCTGTCTTTTATTTTAAAAAGAAAAAAAAAATTTCCAAACTTGTTTTAACGGTGTTTAAGAGTTGTTTTGGGGTTAAATGATGATGTGTAAAATTAATATAGTTGGGATAATTTGATTGGCTAACTTGACCTACTTGATCTAACTAACTTGATATAAGTTTTGTCCATTAAAATATTATTATGCCTACTCAGTTCCATCTATTATGTATTATAACTATTTGTTAAATGACTTTTAAAAAGGCTATCCTTAATGTTAACAACTATGAAGAATGCTCTATGAGATTCATCAAGAAGGGAGGATTAGGAAAATCCTATTGATTGCAATTTTCTCCAAACCCCTAGGAAAAGCATGAAAAAAAGGCTCGAATGGTACGAAACCTCTGATCAAAGAGATATACCTTGGTTATATTTTATCTCTTCAACAAGTTTAGTAATGAGCATAACGGCCCTATTGTTCCGATGGAGAGAAGAACTTTCCTCCTTGAATCCACATGATGAACGTTTGCAGTAATTTAATTCAATTTACTTAATTATTTGATTGATGATTTACTTAATGACTTCAGTTCATCATATTTAAATATCCCAAGCTTTACTTAACAATGCAACTTTGTTAACTTCATTCGGCATCAGGTATGTTGGTTTTCTCACCTCCGGTAATCTTCTAATCTAATTTCTTATATAAGAACATGTTGTTCTTTTGTGCTTCCTTAGTTGCAAAGACATATTTTATTTACAATTTTGGCCTAATATTTATGGAAATTGTTGTTTAATTGAAAATTCATTGTCTCAACTTGAAAAGACTATTGGTCAAATTGCATTATATGCTGGCCTTCTCCTGCATCTATCTATTTAGATTTAGATTAGACAGATTTTGATTTTGATTTTGCTTCCTTCATTTTTAACTTTATGTTTATATTAATATTTCTAGTATTCATGCTTCTATATTTTTCACTCACTTCAATTTATTACAGAAAATATTTTGGCTTGTATATTTTATTTTGAGAGTACCCTTGGATATTTTCCCTATCAACTTATTTTATATCATTTAGATTTATATTGGATAGATATTTTTCTTGTCAATTTATTTTCCTTGCCCTATGATACTTTCGTTGTTTATTTATGTTATGTCAATTTTTATCGTCTTCTAGTGTCTCAGATTTAGATTTCAAAATCTTAAATTTCCTCTACCTTTATTTTATTTACCTTATGCCATTGATATACCATTTATATGTTATGTAATTTAGTGCTTTGCTAAATGACAAATATTAAACTGCCGTTTTGTGTTACTTTATTGGTGGATGATAATCAGATCATCAACATAATATGGCAAGCATTGTTTGAGACATGATATAAGATAACGATAACAGTAAAGAGATATGGATAGTTGTTACTCATGTCCTCAAGAAATGGATTGCCTGTATGAAGGTTCCACTATATGCTCCCTTTAAGGATTGACCTGCTTCTTGTAGATGAGCAAGTTAGTGTTTCTCATTGCTTATTTATTTAAAATACATATCACGATTAAATGATCATACAAAACTTGTATAGAGTTCAATGATAGAAGGTTTTGCAACAACAACAAAAAGCTTACCTGAATAGTATAAGAATAATCTTAAAGAGGGTAAAGTGTACCACTACTTTGAAAACTTGGAGAGAGTTGGCAATGATGACGAGTACATAGTAACCTCGCATTCTTAGAGGCTCAAGTTTCACTAGGGCTGCACATAGGCAGGGCAAGCCCCTTGCCCGATGCCTAGCCCGAAAGATGAGACGCATTCCGCTACCCAGCCCTGCCCAATAGAAGCCCTAACCATTTTGGGCAGGGTAAGGGTGGGCTGGGCAGGGCAGGACGAGTTTTTTTGCCCAGCTTAATGACCCCATGCCCTATATCATATGTAGAAAAAAAAATTCAATTATCATGTTTTGAGACAAGTGAGAGGAAAAAAAATTATCACAAATGAGTCTATCACTCATATATATATATATATATAAGGCTTGTGTAATCTTGTTCTTTAGCTTTCGATTTCTTATGGGAGGTAAAAACTATTTAATAATTAAAACATTTAATAATTAAGCTAAATCAGTAGTTCAATTCCTTAGTTTATTCATATAATTGGCGGATTCTTATAATCATGTGAAAGCACAAAATTTGAAAGGTGGTTTTATTTTTCTTTTTTTTGGTTTGAAAAAATTGGATGTAAGAGAAAAAGAAGGAAATTTGACTTGGAGTAATTTAGCATATTGAATCTTATATTTTGATATCTGGCTCTTTTATATAATTATAATTTTTATGTTCCATTCTTTTTTTCTAATTTTACCTAATTTTTTTAGCCAAAATAAAAGAGATAATTGTTTAAAATAATATTATTTTATATATATAATTATACATTTTTTTGGGCAGGGCCAAATGGGCAGGGCAGAATACCTTGCCCCCGGCCCTGCCCTGCCCTGCCCGTCAATTAGCCCAACCCGAAGATGCCCATTTTTGTTTAGGCAGTTTTTTACTGGGCTGGGCTGGGCCCTTTTCTTACGGGCTCGGACAGGCTTATTAGGCATGCGAGCTTCATACACACCCCTAAGTTTCACATTACAACATACTTTAAAGAATCAGATTTGGTCATTTCTAGAGAGTCATTCAACTTTTTCCCTATTAAGGATATTGTTGAATGCACTATAAAGAATGAAGGATTGGTTGGCTAGTATAGTGAGATTATATTTAACTTCTGTTTCCCAAGTTCGAATTTTTACTATAATTATATGATCATAAGATCTATTATATATGTGATAGGCTTCCTTCATGGAATTGGGATTTGAAAGACTACAAAAATAAGTTTGGAACTTCAAAAACAATGATCCTAGCTCTTTCTAATTAACAGTAAGAACCACCATTGCCATTTCTTAAATGACCTCTCTATCCTCCAGCTTTTGTCATTTCTCTACTCCTCATTTAAGTTGCCACATGTTACATGAGTGAGAGCATTAAAGTTATCTATGTAACATATTGTAGACTAAGCTCAAGTATGATTATTTGTTATTTTATCTCCATACTGAACATACTTTTGCACCATCATTTAGTACACATTACAAAATGAAGATCTTACTGAAATACTGCTTCATGCCATTTCATATATTTAATATTTATTACAAGGTGTTTGATTCAATCGGCATGCGTTTGGTGATATTTTTCAACCATCTAGCTTCTAAATCGATTGGCTTCTCAACTGAGGAGTTGAAAACAAAGCTAGCAAAGGTTTGACCATTGCATTCTATTGCACTAGCTAAGACTTAAACTCAGTGACCATATTCTAACATTTACTCTTCCACAACCCATCTTATCTCAGGAAAAAAACTATATTCTTTTCCCCAATAATTAAGCAATTGTGTGGGTATAGAAATGATTATGACGCTGAACATCAAAGAAAATAATATCAAGTTTTGAAATAGTAGTATGGGAGTAATCCAGTTCACAACTGATGAGAAGGTACTTGAAAATTTTGCATACCCTGGTATAAAGGTATTCAACCAACTTTGTCTACGTCTTACTAGTAAATGTTTCAATCCACCATGTTAAACCAACTTTACACCATTATGTAGGGAAGTTAACTAAACATAACTAATAATGTCACTCATGAAAAGCCTGTAGTTGAAACTTTTGTTCCACAGGATCCAACAACATCGCAGATATGTGTCATGGTGGGTTAAGATGTTGATTTCTTAATATCCCAAATGCTTGGCTCTTTAACTCAATGTCCAAATATAAATTGAGTCCACTTGATTCCTCAATTGCTGATAAAGAGATGAGGTTGCCTGATCCCTCAATTTTGAATACTGGCTAAATGAAGCCCGAGAAGAACATTAAAAAGGAAAAGTGAAGATAAAGACTAATTTCTTTCCAGTTGTGAAATTGACAGTTGCAAACATCTACTGTTTTGCAAATATTACAATACATGCCATACTTTTCATTTCATAGATAACTTATTATTTCCCACAAAAGTTCCATTCTTGGAAAAATGTTTTAAGCCTTGCAAATTTTGAAGTCCACACACATATCTACCAATTCTTACTTGTAATTATTAATAATTACTTACAAGCAATTTCACTAAATGATGATGCCTCTGTTGTTAAAGCACTCAATTAAACTAGGTCCTAATTGATTTGTAGTTTAGGATCGACCTAGGTCATTACTTCTAAGGAGCAAGTTATGGGTTTCTTTAGATAAAAATTTAGGTGATAAAAAAATGCAATAAATTAGACCTAAACTAAAATGCAAAATTCTAATTCTAAATGCAAGATGCAAATGTCCTAAAATCTATATGAAAATTAAATTAAACTGAATAAATGCAATGTAATTTTTGGGGGGATTTTTTTTAAGAAAACAAAATTAAAATGATAAATGAAGAAAATTAATCAGGAAGCAAAGAAAATTAACAAGTAAAAATGGAGAAGTTTTCTTCAGGTAAGGTAGAGGGGACAACTTAGGATTCGCATGGATTTAACCTTCATAACCTTAATCAGTTAATTAGACCAAAGAAAAGTGATAGGAGAGTGGAATTAATAAATTTAATCACCTATTTGAAACAAAAGGAACCCTCAATCTCAAAAACACTTAAACTATTAGAGAACTCATAACAGTATAAGGTTGGTTAATTAAGCTTATTAAAACCAATAGAAATAACTCAAATTAATTCTGGAAAGTATGTTTGAAATTATCCAATTAAACAATTAGATAATTAACCAACTTAATTAAACAATTAAGAGGCAAAAGAACCCAGATTTTGCAATTCAAACCACATTGATAATTAAACTCATAATGAAAACTCAATTATAAATTCAACTAACAATGCAAAGGTTCAAAAACATAAATTCTAGCAAGTGTCTCAATACAAACAAAATTCAAATATCAATCCAATCGAAGCATAAAGATGACAATCTAGAACTAAATTGTCTCACAAAATTACAACTTAAAATTATTTAAAACTAAATAATCTTAAGTCCTGGAATTAAAAAGATAAATGGAATATCACTTCCTTATGGTCTTCAAGTGCTAGCCCAAGGCTCAAATATCTTCCATGCTCCTCCCAAGTTGCCTCCCTAACAAGCTTAAGCTGCCATGAAAATTATCTTCCCTCCAAGCTTCTTGGTGCAATTCATGGACATGAGACACAAGGTGGGTGATTCAAATTACGGGTTGATTGAATGGATGATGTTGGAATGTGGTGATAATAGTAGTCTAGAAATCAAAGGACATGATGCTCGGTTGTTTTTTTTTACTAAGGAGTCGAATGAAAGAATTATGAGAGAAGGCGTGAGACTAGAGGAATAGTGTTGAAGGGAGAATAAAGAGAGTGCTGGGCGTTGAATTGTCCGTTGGCGTGAATGGAGAAGGAAAGAGTGATATTTTGGCATGTCTGGAGGGATTATTTTGATGGGAGAAAAGGAAATTTTTATGAATCCAAAACTCAAGCTCATTAGTAATTAATTGGCCCACCTAATATTAGCTATTGGATTGTGCTTAAATCCCAAGAAACAATCTTGCACCATTGGATTTCCTATATGCTCTTTCTTAACCTACAAGAATTTAAGTGCAACCATTAATGTAGATTATATCCAAATATAATATAATCTATATCAAAATTAAATATTAGATATGCACAAAAATTAGGCAAGAGTTTGCAAAACTTTCTAATAATCAATCTTTCTAAAAATATGAGACTTGTTTCCAAAGAAAGAGGAAAATATTCATTCCAAGTCAAAAATAGGAAATCCCAAAATATTTATATTTTTAATTCAAAATCTCAATTTTTATGCAAAATCCAAAAATCAACCAATTAATCCAATAATGCATAAAAATCCAATTAAGCTCAAAATCTCAATTTTTTAAACTTTCTTAGACTGTTATGTATATGCTCTTTTGACGCAAACCTTCATATTGGTAATACAAAGGCCCGGTTACTCAAGTATGGATAACTCCTTGGCACCAAGATGCTACTAGCACGCTCATAGCCCTTACTGGCCGTTTGACGCGAAGATCGACATTGGTAATGAAGATCCCCGGTTACTAAGCACAACTTAAACCAGAGGAGAGGAATCTTATTATAGTACTTTTTTCTTTTTTCTTTCTTTTTTTTCATATTGACCCAAACCATAACTCTAAATGTGTTCTTCCATTCCAAGCACATGTAATTTAGTACTCTTCAACTCCTAAGACATTCAGAAACAGTAGGATTTTTTTTTATGGGTTAAGAGAAAAAATATGAAGGCTC
Source organism: Neltuma alba (assembly GCF_004799145.2). Taxonomy (NCBI): domain Eukaryota; kingdom Viridiplantae; phylum Streptophyta; class Magnoliopsida; order Fabales; family Fabaceae; genus Neltuma; species Neltuma alba. Next base: position 41,277 of record NW_021636216.1, read on the forward strand.
AAAAGGAGTTAAGCAAAGGATAAATGCAAGAAAAGGGTCGGCTTTTGGCTTATCTGGCTAGAAAAATTGAAATGAATGCCTTTATCATCTTTATGAATGCAAATGCACAAATGTGGTCTCAAACAAAATTCAAGTCAAGTTTTGGATCAAGGAAAGAGATAGAGGGTATAAACACATGAAAAGAAGAAATACATCAGGCTCAAAACCTCACTAGGCACATGATTACTAGCTTAAATTCACCTAAGTCAAATCTATTGCCATTTAGTTTACTTACTCAAGACATGATCAATCACTTTCAAATCAAGAATGCATCATACTTGAATCACTTCAAACTTGCAATCTTCACATTCAAAATAAAACAAAAAAAAATTTCAGTTTTTTTTAAGAGGACACTAAAACAAAAGTAAAAACACACCTAAAAAGAAAAACTAAAAAAATGAAATCCCTCCCACACTTAAACAATGCATTGTCCTCAATGCATAATGCATAGGGCAAATCACAAAAATAAGTGGTATCCAGCACAGCACAACTCAATAATATGACAATGCAAAGCAAAAAGAGTGAAGGGAAGGAATACAACCGGGGCTACATGGCATCTCGTAGTGTGATAATCTCTACATCTTGGGTAGAGAATCCCTCATAATAAGGCTTCAAGTGATGACCATTGACTATGAAGCATCTTCCAGTTGGCTCTCTCTTAATCTCTATAGCTCCATAGGGAAAAACATTAGTGACAATGAAAGGTCCCTCCCATCTAGAACGAAGCTCACCAGGCATGAGTTTAAATCTAGAGACATAAAGTAGAACTTTTTGGCCCATGTGAAACTCCCTTCTTAAGATGAGCTTATCATGGATAGCCTTGGTCCTTTCCTTGTAGATCCGAGCATTCTCATAGGCTTCTCTCTTAAGCTCTTCAAGTTCTTGCAATTGTAACTTTCTTTCAGCACCAGCACTAACAAGATCAAGGCTGTAGCTTTTGATGGCCCAATATGCCTTGTGCTCTACCTCTACTGGCAAATGACAAGCCTTACTAAAGACAATCCGATATGGAGACATGCCAATTGGGCTTTTATATGATGTACGATATGCCCAGAGTGCATCATCCATCCTCTTGCTTCAATCCTTTCTGTTAAGTTGCACTGTCTTTTCAAGAATGAGCTTAATTTCTGTTCAAGAGTTCCGCTTGACCGTTTGTCTGAGGGTGGTATGGAGTAGTGACCTTATGCATCACACCATACTTGCTAAGTAAGCTCTGTATACTTCGGTTGCAAAAATGAGTACCTTGATTGCTAATGATAGCTCTTGGGATTCCAAACCTGTAGAAAATGTAAGACCTGACAAAAGAAACCACTACAGAAGAGTCATTAGTACGAGTAGGGACTGCCTCAACCCACTTAGAGACATAATCCACAGCAAGCAAAATGTAAACATAACCAAATGAAGTAGAAAAAGGTCCCATGAAATCAATATCCTAAACATCAAAAACTTCACAGAACAACAGAGGTTGTTGAGGCATCTCATGCCTCTTAGAGATATTGCCAACAAATTGGCACCTGGAACACTTCTTACAAAACTCGTGGGCATCATGGAATAGAGTGGGCCAGAATAACCCACTTTCTAAAACCTTCCTAGCAATGCGCTTAGTACTAAAGTGCCCTCCACAAGCAAAAGTGTGACAAAATGTCAATACAGATTCAAATTCACTATCAGGAATACATCGTCTAATAACCTGATCATTGCAAATGTGCCACAAGTAGGGATCATCCCATATATAGAACCTAGCCTCACTCTTAAACTTGTTTAACTGATGCTTATTCATATCAGTTGGTAAAACAGATGCAGCTAGATAATTAGCAATGTCAGCATACCACAGAATAGTCATATCAACACCACAGAGTCTATTATCAGGAAAATCATCTAAGGGTAAAGAAGATGTTACCACAGGAGTCTCAATCCTACTCAAGTGATTAGCTACCATGTTCTTTGCACTGCTCTTATCACGGATCTCCACATCAAACTCCTGTATCAGCATTACCCATCTAATCAAGCGGGGTTTGGAGTCCGGCTTCTTGAATAAGTACTTGATAGCTGAATGATCTGTAAAGACAGTCACTTTTGTGTGGAGGATGTAAGAGCGAAATTTCTCAAGCCTAAACACAATTGCAAAAAGTTCTTTCTCTGTAGTTGTGTAATTAGCATGTGTGGCATCTAAAGTCTATGATGTATATGCTATGATATGTTGTCACTTTTCTATTCTTTGAGCAAGAACTGCAACTAATGCATAATCAGAAGCATCACACAAGAGCTCAAAGGGAAGGCTCCAATTAGGTGGCTGAATGATAGGGGGTGTAGTGATTCGCTTTTTCAACTCATCCCAAGCACACCTACAAGCATCATCAAAAACAAAGCCCACATCTTTCTGCAGTGAACGAGATAATGGTAATGCAATTTTACTAAAGTCTTGAATGAATCGCCTGTAAAATCCAGCATGTCCAAGAAAAGAGCGCACATCTGTCACACAAGAGGGATATGGAAGAGATGAAATAATATCAATTTTGGCTTTGTCAACCTCAATGCCATCATGTGAAACAACGTGTCTTAAAACAAATGCCTTTCGTAACCATAAAATGACATTTCTCAAAATTCAGCACAAGATTATATTCAATACATCTTTCCAAAACCCTATCCAAACTAGCTAGGCATGCATCAAAAGAATCACCATAGACAGTGAAATCATCTGTAAATACTTCCATGCAATGCTCAAGAAAATCAGAATATATAGAAACCATACAACGCTGAAAAGTCCCAGGTGCATTACATAAGCCAAACAGCATGCGTCTATATGCAAAGGTTCCAAATGGATATGTGAATGTGATATTATCCTTATCCTCAGGTGCAATAGAAATTTGAAAGTATCTAGAAAAGCCATCCAAAAAGTAATAATGGGATCTACCAGCCAATCTTTCAAGCATTTGATCTATAAAGGGAAGGGGATAATGATCTTTTCTGGTCACAGAATTCAACTTCCTATAATTAATGCATACCCTCCAGCTATTCTGAACTCTAGTTGGAACAAGCTCACCTTTATCATTACGAATAATAGTAATACTAGTCTTTTTTAGAACTACTTGAACCGGACTAATCCACTGGCTATCAGAAATAGGATAGATTATACTTGCAGAAAGTAGTTTAGAAACCTCTTTCTTTACCACATCAAGAATCAATGGGTTGAGTCGTCTCTGTGGCTGGCGCACAGCTTTGGCACTATCTTCTAACAAAATCCTGTGCATGCACACATTAGGGTTAATTCCAGGAATATCAGTAAGAGTCCATCTAATAGCTTTCATCCTTCTTTTTAGCACCTCTAGGAGGTGAATTTCTTCATTAACAGCTATGTCACTAGCTACAATCACTGGCAATGTCTCATTTTTCCCCAAATAGGCATATTTCAGTGAATCAGGAAGTGGCTTTAGCTCTAAAGAGGGAGCTTGCTCAGTTAAGTGTATAAGGCGCTTTAGATCAATGTTAGTCAAACTAGAAACCTACATTGAAGACTCATAAATAGAAGAGTAGACTTTCCCAACTTAGGAATCATTAGTAGGAACAGTAACAGCAGAAGAATCAGGTAATATGCCACAATTCACAAAAGAAGCGCCATCAGTAGCACTCATATCAGAAGCAACATCGAGGTCAAAATCAAAGATCGTTATATCAAGGACATAATCAATATTAACTAATAGCTCAGAATCAGGTAATAAAGATGAATCAGTTGCATCTATCGCATCAATCCACTAAATAACTGAGAGAGTCCATGTGAATCAACAGAAGTACTAGATGAATCACTAAAAGTGCTAAGGCTATGGACAGGCATAGAAGAATCAAAACTAGAATGTCTAACAATCTCAATAAAATCAGTGAAAACATCAATATCAGCAGCATCTATACCAGTGCATATATCACAACTACCAATTTCAGAATATGAACAAGAGATAGAATCATCTAAGCCAACAATATCACATGATCTAGTTATCATACTATCTCTAAAATCCATGATAGCATTATAAGTGATAACATTAATAAAACTAACATCAATCTCAGCACAACTATCAAGTGGATGTCTCAGAGAGTCAAGTACATCAAATCTAATAATTTTACCAGTAAATTCCATAGTAAGAGTACCAGCATGCACATCTATTATAGCCCTAGCAATCTTAAGAAATGGTCTACCCAAAATCAAAGATGAATGTCCCTCTTGCCTAAATCTAGTATCATCCATATCCAGAACATAGAAGTCTGCAAGAAATATGAGATCTTTTATCTTAACCAAGACATCCTCCAAGACTCCTTTTGGAGTTACACATCGTCTGTTAGCAAGAGAAGCAATTAGATTTGTAGGCTTAAGATCCACACCTTGCAGTTGAGCAAAAACCGATTTCAGCATGACATTGATAGCTGCTCCTAGATCTGCTAAAGCATCTGAAAACTCAATGTTGCTAATAGTGCATGGTATGAGAAAGCTACCAGGATCCTTACACTTCACTGGCACTGGCATTTGATAAAGAGAGGAGACAACCGCCCCTAAGTCAACTTTGCCATCATGGTTAAGCCTTCTCTTGGTGGTACACAACTCCTTCAAAAACTTCGCATACTTGGGCACTCGTGCAACTAGATCAACAAATGGAACATTGATTACAACCTTTTTGAAGATATCATAAACCTCATTGGACATCTCAGCTTCTTTCTTTTTCCTTTCAGCCCTAATTACCCCTGTAGGAAAAGGAAAGACTTGCTCGCTCACTTTCTTCCCTTTCCCATCTTTTTCTTGCTCTTCTTGCAATTCCACATGTGGTTTTGATAAAGTAGACTTATTATGCAATGTGGAAGCAGGGGGAGAATCTTTAATGATAGGTTCCTCATTTGTTGAAGCATAGGCAGTGACAAGATCTGTGGAGGTAATTGAATTTTCGTCTCTGAGAGATATAGCATTAACTCTACCAATGTTAGGATTTTGCTGGGTGCCAACATTAGGGTTAACTACTACCTGAGATGGCAGCTTCCCTGAGTCTTGACTTTGCATGTTACTAAGTGCATTAGATAACTGCCCAATCTGAGTTTGAAGATTCTGAATTTCTTGGCTATGTTGCAAATCCTTTTGTTCAAACTTATCCATTGAGCTGTCATCTTGATTTGGCATAGTTTGCCTAACTTGTTGGAACATTTTACCACTAGAAGAAGTTGCACCTTGATTGAACTGTGATTGTTGAGGCTGGCCACTCCCATATCTAAGATTTGGATGGTCACACCATCCAGGGTTATATGTATTTGAGTAAGGATCTTATTTCTAGCCACCTTAAGTCATAGGCTTAGTGTGGTATATTGCATTACACGAGTCAATTCTATCATTTAGGTAAGGGCAAGAGACGGTGGTGTGAGTAGCTAGAGAGCAAATAGAGCAAAGTGGCTCAATTTGAGCTGTAGAGTCAGCTTGTGGGATGAAAGTGGAAGAAGATCCCACAGAAGGAGCCATATTTTGGGAGTTTTTCATTTGAAATACCACCATGTTCTCCATAGCAGATGCTAACTTATCAATTTTGCTCTCAAGATAAGACTCAGAATAAGATGAATGCAATCCGAATTCATTTACTCTAACTTGCTACCTAGTACCAAACTGTTGGGTATTTTCAACTTTCTTTTCAATCAATCTCCAAGCAGCTTCAACAGTCAAGTCAAGAAGAGCACCTCCAACAGTAGAATCTAGTAAATCTCTCTCAAGAGGCAAGAGTCCTTCATGAAAATATTGAATCAACAATGTATCTGAAATTTGGTGGTGAGGACAACTAGATAACAATGCTTTAAAGTGCTCATAATACTCATATAAGGATTCCCCAGACATTTGTTGACAACCACAAATATCCTTCCTGATAGAGGAAGTACAAGATGCTGGGAAATACTTTTCCAAAAACAACTTTTTCAGCTGGTCCCATGAAGTAATGAATCCAAGAGATAACCAAAGAAGCCAATTCTCCATAGAACTTTCTAAAGAAAATAGGAAGGCATGCATCTTAATCTGATCCTTAGACACACCAGTAGGCTTCATAGTAGTACAGATCATATGAAAAGTCTTCAAGTGATTGTATGGATCCTCACCTGCAAGACTATTATATTTTGGAAGTAAGTGAATCAATCTAGACTTTAACTCAAAATCAGTGTCAATATCAATATAATTAATACACTAATTTTGAAAATGCAAATCAGGCAAAACTAATTCCTTGATAGTCCTAACAGGATTAGCCATGCTACTATCAGAATAAGAAGAGTTAGAAGAATTAGAGAAATCAGCAGTTAACTTAACAGAAGAATCACTTCCTATAAGATTATTAGCTTGAGCTCTCCTTCTTTGATGAAAAGTCCTCTCAATCTCAGGATCAAATTCAAACAATTCTTTGCTAGAGGATCTAGTCATGCACTCAGCAACTAGCACAAATCAAAGTGAAATGAAAAGAAGAAGAAAAAAAAGAAATGCATAAAAAAATCCAAAAAAAAGTAGAGAAAATATGCAAAATTACCTAAAACTCAAACCTAAAGTCTAACCATTGCTCCCCAGCAACGGTGCCAAAATTGATGATGCCTTTGTTGTTAAAGCACTCAATTAAACTAGGTCCTAGTTGATTTGTAGTTTAGGATTGACCTAGGTCATTACTTCTAAGGAGCAAGTTATGGGTTTCTTTAGGTAAAAATTTAGGTGATAAAAAAAATGCAATAAATTGGACCTAAACTAAAATGCAAAATTCTAATTCTAAATGCAAGATGCAAATGTCCTAAAATCTATATGAAAATTAAATTAAACTGAATAAATGCAATGTAATTTTTGGGGGGATTTTTTTTAAGAAAACAAAATTAAAATGATAAATGAAGAAAATTAATCAGGAAGCAAAGAAAATTAACAAGTAAAAATGGAGAAGTTTTCTTCAAGTAAGATAGAGGGGACAACTTAGGATTCGCATGGATTTAACCTTCATAACCTTAATCAGTTAATTAGACCAAAGAAAAGTGATAGGAGAGTGGAATTAATAAATTTAATCACCTATTTGAAACAAAAGGAACCCTCAATCTCAAAAACACTTAAACTATTAGAGAACTCATAACAGTATAAGGTTGGTTAATTAAGCTTATTAAAACCAATAGAAATAACTCAAATTAATTCTAGAAAGTATGTTTGAAATTATCCAATTAAACAATTAGATAATTAACCAACTTAATTAAACAATTAAGAGGCAAAAGAACCCAGATTTTGCAATTCAAACCACATTGATAATTAAACACATAATGAAAACTCAATTATAAATTCAATTAACAATGCAAAGGTTCAAAAACATAAATTCTAGCAAGTGTCTCAATACAAACAAAATCCAAATATCAATCCAATCCAAGCATAAAGATGACAATCTAGAACTAAATTGTCTCACAAAATTACAACTTAAAATTATTTAAAACTAAATAATCTTAAGTCCTGGAATTAAAAAGATAAATGGAATATCACTCCCTTATGGTTTTCAAGTGCTAGCCCAAGGCTCAAATATCTTCCATGCTCCTCCCAAGTTGCCTCCCTAACAAGCTTAAGCTGCCATGAAAATTATCTTCCCTCCAAGCTTCTTGGTGCAATTCATGGACATGAGACGCAAGGTGGGTTATTCAAATTACGGGAGCAATTGATTGAATGGATGATGTTGGAATGTGGTGATAATAGTAGTCCAGAAATCAAAGGACATGATGCTCGGTTTTTTTTTTTTACTACAAAGTCGAATGAAAGAATTATGAGAGAAGGCATGAGACTAGAGGAATAGTGTTGAAGGGAGAATAAAGAGAGTGCTGGGCGTTGAATTGTCCGTTGGCGTGAATGGAGAAGGAAAGAGTGATATTTTGGCGTGTCTGGAGGGATTATTTTGATGGGAGAAAAGGAAATTTTTATGAATCCAAAACTCAAGCCTATTAGTAATTAATTGGCCCACCTGATATTAGCCATTGGATTGTGCTTAAATCCTAAGAAACAATCTTGCACCATTGGATTTCCTATATACTCTTTCTTGACCTACAAGAATTTAAGTGCAACCATTAATGTAAATTATATCCAAATATAATATAATCTATATCAAAATTAAATATTAGATATGCACAAAAGTAGGCAAGAGTTTGTAAAACTTTTTAAAAATCAATCTTTCTAAAAATATGAGACTTGTTTCCAAAGAAAGAAGAAAATATTGATTCCAAGTCAAAAATAGGAAATCCCAAAATATTTATATTCTTAATTCAAAATCTCATTTTTTATGCAAAATCCAAAAATCAACCAATTAATCCAATAATGCATAAAAATCCAATTAAACTCAAAATTATCATTTAAATCCTAAATTAATATGAGATAAAATATATAAAAATTGGGCTTTATCACTAAATATTATGTAGTGCCAACCATGCTTTTTTAAAAATTTGTATTATGACACTATGTATTGGATGGATGGATAAGAAGTTTGAAGATTTTACTCTATATTTAGAATCATAGCTAATAATTCTTATTTATAAAGAATTCCATCTATGACTTTTTAACCACAATTATTAATATTAATAATTACTTACAAACAATTCTACTAAAGATTATGTAGCAATGCGGATTTTTTTTCAAAATCATACATTCTAAACTATATCATAATATTATTTTCCAATATATAGCTCCACCAATAGGAGACTTTGGAGTTATAATTAATTATTTACAAACAATTCCATCTACCACAGTAATAATTATTTCAGCTAATACTGATCTCAACGTTTATCATTAAAAAAGATGTAACACCTAACAAGTCTAGAATATTTTTTTAATATATTAATAGTAATATTGTATTTAATAAAAATAAACAAACTATTAGACTTTACAAATTGTGATTTCCTATTTGTGTATTGCAATATTTTATTTGAATTATGATTGTATTTTCACTAATGCTGATTAAGAAAAATCCAATTAGATTTGCCATGGCAATATGTAGATGGGTAAGATACCTAGAGATCCTCTTAACCTTCACCTACAATCCGAAATGGCCAAACATAACAAGACACTACTAGAAACACAAGCTCAATACATCTGATCGACCTAACATTTTGACAAGTATGTTTAGCCTTAAATTTGTAACACTGATAAAATGCATTAAGGATCAAAAAAGATATTTGACACCACCAAAGCAAGTAATAATACATTCTCCCATTAATATCCTCTCTATGAAGCATGTAGCCATAAATACTAAGTTTGCAAGCCCCATTCAACACAATATCCCTACCATCTTACAAATATAGAACCTATAGTTACATTATTACATTTACTTCTGTAACTTGAAAATATGCCCTTATAATATGTTAATATGCAATTTGTAGAGATATATCCAATCAAGTTCTCAAAGAGAGGGCTACCGCATGCACACATCCTTCTGTTCATGGAGCCACATTAGAAATTGAAAACACATAAGGATGTCGATAGAATCATCTTAGTAGAGATATCAAATAAAGACACAGACTTGGTGCTATTTGAGCTTGTCATCAATTTCATGTTGCACAAACCTTGTGGCAACTTTAATTAGAAATCATCTTGCATGAAAGATGGAAAGTGCTCAAAATACTTTCCCGAAAGATATATGCCACACACAACAATAGATGATAAGAGATACCTCATATATTGCAAGAAAAACGATGGTAGAACAACCATAAAGAAGGAAAATCTGTTAGATAACAGATACGTTATACTATACAATGCTCGACTATTATAACCCTTCTAGGGTCACATAAATGTCAAAAAGACAAACTAGTTAAGAGAAAACAAGTATTTGTTCAAGTACAGCCACGACCACGTCATCATAGGAATATCTTACAATGATGAGTCCAGCAATTCACAAGGTGAATTTGATGAGATCTTGCATTACCTTAACTATAGATACATCTGTGCCTATGAAGGCACATGGCAAATATAACATCCTAATTTTTTAAAATCAAGGTTTAAAAACTTTTGAGCTTGGATTAGGGGGACTAAGCTTTAAATTGTATGGGAATAAGAGTGAATGTTATTATTTGAGTTAATTGAGACATAAAAATGCAAAGAATAATAATTGAAAGCCATTTCCTTTAGACCTTTTGAAGTAGTCTTGTAATTGGTCTCCTAGGTTGTTACTTCCCCCATAGTGAGGGAAGGTAGTCATGGGGATTGCATTTGCATAATGACATTGAATTATGATTTATGAAATTGGAGGATTGAGATATGAGTTTCGAGAATTAGTGTTATTTGAAATATTTATACACCTTATTAACATATACACCTTCTTAATTATTCACTTGACACCTTGTGAGCATATATTGGTATGTATGATGAGTTATTGAGGCTTATGTCTCATCCCTTAGTTATAAGTGTTATATAGCCTCCTTTTTTCAATTATGTTTTGAATGTTTGTATATTGCCACATTAGGGCTTATTTTGCATACTTTGATATGATGTAGTATTTCTAATTAAACTTGATATTGGGATTATGTGTTAATAGTTAGGCTAAGACCATTAGAATTGCATGGTATTTGTGAATCTACATTTTGAATTGGTGTCTTTAAGATGTTGAATACATTAATATTGAGATATCTACTTGGTTAACATTTGAAGTTGAGTTGAAACCTTTTCTATTGTGGTAGTCCTATTGCAACCTTTTCTCTTTTCTACCATACTAGTATTTAAAATTGATGATTTGGCTAAGTAGTCGTGGTTAAGAGAACTGTCATTGTAACGAATATTCTCATTTAACATACATCATAGATATCCCTCTGTCTAGAGGTTGAGCTTCCATCTCCTAGGTTAACAAGCCGTCTTTTACACAACTAATGAAGAAATGCCTTTACTGATTGACAGGCTTCAAGCACAGGAGTCAATATTCCTCACATGGCTCACTAAGGACAAAGAAGATTTATTTGCAAGAACCCTAACATATGTCGAGCTCCCCCCAATATTACGCTTTCAATAAGTAAAAGAAAAGGTCAAAGCTACACCAAAGAGGCTTCTCCTTTGGCAGATTAGCTCACACATTGCTATATGAAGGGAAGACTTACTACCTTTGGGTTCTACTAACTTAGTCAAGAGGGCCCCTTAGCTACAAAGACATCAGGACAATAAACAATGTCATCGAACCAATATTTGCTACACAGTTGGGTTGCTTCAAGATGACCAAGAGTACATTGATGTGATAAAAGAGGCAGCCTTCTATGCTATAGGCCAATACGTGAGGCAATTCTTCGTGAGCATACTCTTCACGGCATTGCTTGTTTGACCCTACTTCAATTTAGGAGAAAACTAAGCATCTCATATATGAAAAGCTTATGTACAAACCACGTCACAACCCTAGGCATCATGGTATGAACTAGGGGTGTACATGGAGCCCACATGCCCGATATACTTGTCTAAGCCTGCAAAAAAACTGCCCAGCCTGACCTACAATTATGCTACCTAAACAAAAATGTTGATCTAATTCATAGGAAGGGCGGGGCCACTGGCAAGGCATGTTGCCCTACCTATTTGGCCTTGCATGAAAAAATATAATATACATTATTTTTTTACCAACAAATACATATTATAATAATATGTATATTATAATAATTATATATATTATAATAATATGCAACGTAATATTATTTTTAGTCATTATCTCCTTTTATTTTGGTCAAAAAAATTGAGAAAATTAGGGAAAAAAAGGACCAAAATAAAATGATATTTATTGAAAAGATTTTTTAATGGGAAAGAATGTAAACTTAAATTTAATAAAGCATAAATAAATAACAATATGTAAAATTTTTGTCTAAAAAAGATATATAATAAAACAATTATGAGCTGAAACTTGAACATGATAAAATTTAAAAGAAGAAATAGAATTTATATGGCTCAAACACAAGCAAACAAAAGATAATCCCTTACTCTTTCATAATAAAATGTCATGTATTCTTGCTTATTGGACTCTGATTGTCACACCTTTCTTTTATATCACATTATATCTTAAATAAAACCATTGGGAACCATTTCTTATGGTCTTAGGTTAGAAAATTTTAAAATTTGAAATTCATTAAATTCGAGTTGCTATTCATATAACCCCAACTAAGGCCAAATTTTAAAAAATCATAACTAATTCTAAAAAAATCAAAATGAGGTGATTCCAAGATCTATTTAAAGCTCTTAATATGATCTTTAGAAGAAAAATACTCATCGGCATCCACCCCTTATCAATCAATCCTAGAATCAACACAAAGTGGTACTATTCATATGATAACTTTCCAATTTTTTAGAATTTATACCTAATTTTGGATAAGCATAACTTTTTGTACAAAACTCCAAATTTGATAAAATACCACTTGTTTTAAAGCCAAAAATATAATCTATAAGTCTACTGAGTTTCAGCCAAAATATCATTCATTTGGCTAGAATAATGTTAGTGCAAAAATGAGGTATTATTAGGGTTATTTTATCCATTTTTCATGTTTTTTTCTTGGTTTTTCTCCTCTTATACCACCATAAGACTATTCTATTCACATATCACATGCTTAAACATGATTCCTTAATCAAATATTCACATGCATAACATCTTTGGTCATCATTACAATGATCTACAATAGTTCACATAGAATTATAAATTATTCTTTCAAAAGGCATAAAAATCAATTTTCTCCTAAGATAATCTCCTTGCATTTCTCCTTGCTTGGTCCAAGCCCTATTTGATGAATACTTGAACATCAAGGAATAAGATTTCATATGAAATCTCAGTAGCAATAAATCACAATTATCATGCTAATTATACTATGCAAAAGTGTGACATATTATCATGAAACTAGAATTATCATGCAATATTTCATATGCTTTTCAATTACCATGGAAAGAGAGCCATACATCATAACATTAAGCCATTCCACATTGCACGTTGCCAAGGCATATTATACGTAGAAGTTAGACATAACCACATAGCTTGCTTAATCACATCATGGCAATATAAAACAAGTAACATATGCATATTTAAACAAGCAAGAAAGCAATCAAATTATAATTTCAATACTACCCCTTGCTTAGGTATATAATTCAGCCTCCTTAAGTATTTAGTGCTCCTCCTAGTTTTTTTGTACAATACCTATCAATACAAGCATAAACATATTCCACATTACCAATAATTCCAAGTATCAACGCTATTACTCAATAACCTTATATAAACCCCATTTTCCTTGATTTGTAATATTATTGTTTTCTCTTTGTTTCAATCAATCTCTTGGATCATTCCTATATAATTTTTCATGTAGAATCCAAATATCAACTTAGATTTAACAAAATGACACTCTTTCCCCCTTAACTCATGCTGGCCAAATAGGGTGTTTTACGGGTCTTTAGTTTTTATTTTTTATTCCAATGATTTTAAACACTTTTTCTTGGTGTTTCCCTACACAAAATCACCTTTTAAACTCATTAGAATCATCAACTCACATTGAAACAATTTCTAACCTCAAGAACAAGAAGTGGCCGAATGGTATCCTAATGGCTTAACTATGGATTCTTCCAAAATTCAATCCAAACATCAATCGAACACACCACTCCAAGCTCATATTCAAGGTTTCTGTCCTTTCCTAATCCTTTCTTATATTAACCAAAATTTTGGCAGCATGACAACTTAAGATTTTGTCATGAAACTTAATGGATCCTTGATTGAAGCTTGATGATTTTCCTTTCCTTTGTATTGTTTTAGGTGCTGTTTTGGTTGAGTTTTTGGTACAGTAGAGTTTCCCCTTGGTTTCCTCTATTTTAGCCAAATAATTACTCTTATAAGGAGGTATTTATAGACCTCTTGAGCTGGCCAAAACCCCTCCCAAATGGCCTAATTTTCTACCACCTAAAGGGTCATGTGTGGCCTCTTACAACCCTTCAAGTTTTGATGATGCCAAGTATCCTTTTCCTTGTGATCTTTTCTTGGTTTTCTTGGGCTTATTTTGGGTTTGGGCTCTTTTACATGAGAGACGATGGGTGCACAAATTTTTTTATGTTTTCTTGGCCTAAAATGAGTCCAAAATTGATTGGAAAGGAAGGGAGAATATGGCTCAATAAAAAATTATCAATTTCCAGTCAAAACTCATTATATCAGTTGTTATTTTCAAAAATAGTTCTAGGGCCTCCAAAAAGTCATTTTTATTCATAAAAAATTCTCTTTTAATATAAAAAGGTCTCATGAATTTTTTTGAAATTTATTTCAACCTCTACCCTTCTATATTGAATTTTCTCTGAAATCGAATCTTACTGATAAAGTTTTATCATTAATTATCCAAAAATAATTTCCTTCACATCTTGAGGCCAAAGATAATCTTAAAATTCATAATAATGTGCTAAACAATTTTTTCATATTTTTTCAAACTTATTTAGCTCTCAGGATAGCTTAAATAATTAGTTACAGCTAAAAATCCCTGTCCAATCATAAAATACTCATGAATCTTAGAAATTCTATAATAAATTATTTTCACCCCTTTTTCACCTCTTAGACTTTACATACTATTCTAAATCTTCAATTCTCCATTTTTCCTATTTTTGGAAAATTTTTAATTTTTTTGACACCTGCTTGCAGTCTATCTTACTTATATTAGATATTATGAAAATATCAGTCCAAACTCTGTCTGAATTTTATGTCATGCATGGCTTCATCAGCCAATCTATTTGTCCTACTGGCCCTCGCCTTAATTTTTCATTCACATTATTAAGCTTAAAATTTACAGGGTGTGATAATGGTCCTTAAAGAAGATAATTGTATTTATTAAATTAAATCTATTGGTATAGCTTGATATTATATATTTTAACATTTTAAAAATTAATTATAGGTTAAATGAAATGTATTTTTCAAGTACAATTGAAGGTTTTTTTTTCACCTATGGCATAGAAGGACATCACCTTTGGGTAGGGAAGCCTACCCCACCCAACTCGCCTTTGCCCAGCCCAAAATAGTTACGGCTTTTCCAGGGAGGACAGGATGTCGGCTACTTTTTGCAGCCTACTCATCCTTCAGGTTGGGTATTAGGTAAAAGCCTTGTCTTACCCAATCTTGCCCATGTGCGCCCCTAGTATGAGCAAGGGTGACTAGGGCTCATTCACAGTATGGACATGATTCCATCAAAGTCCATACTCCCATTAAAATGACCAAATGATAATTCCCATTCATCATCTCTTTCACGAAGACCATCAACTAGAGCCAGGGCTAGTCATCAACCAACATGGGATTATACCTTCCCAGGCCAGTGTTCATTGTGATGTCTTTAGTCAAGAATATGGATGGCCTCAAAATATTGATACTTGACTCTAACAGCAACCCCACCAATATTACTCAGAATGTGATCTACTGGGAAGTCTTCTAGAATGTGGATTTAGAGTGACCTCATCATTCCCTTCATGGGCCACCTATTGGCTTTGTCAGCTTGAGAACTTCCACTATTGCATTTACACAAGACTACCATATGCCACACTCTATGAATTTAGGAATTAGATATATTTGTGCACTTCATATAATCGACCAGCCCTCCTTACCTACTCTATTACTTGCAACTACATCAAGTACAATAATGCCTACTCAAAAAAGAAAATAAAACCTAAATAAACAACTACATTGTATGGGGAGAATAATCTAGTTCATCTTCAAACTCCAAGTACCCATAAAAAAATTTCTCATTTTATTGAAAGTCCTAACATGCTTCTTTTGTGACACTAGCATATGAGATGCTTTTTGACTTCTTCCTCTATGAGGTAAGTGTATAGGATGTTTTCTGAGTCATTTAGGTGAGTTGATTCTTCTTTCTCAAAAGCCAACTTTTAAGAGAGACCACCCTACCAAATTACCCATAAAAAATTTCTTATTTTATTTCAAATGGTTATAAGTTATAAGAGAAACTAGGTCACCAAAAATTCAAACAATTGTTAAAATAGAAATTTCACCCAAGATAGGGGTGAGTTAGGTGATCTTAAAAAATTTTAAAGAATAAAAAAATGATAATGTAAATGAAATGAGCTTGAGCTAGAAAGATTTCACCAAAAGAGTATTTAGAAAGAAGAAAACAAGGAAATTATATTAGTTCGATCCAATCACCTAACTTACGTCTAGTCCTCAGAGCACATCAGAGAGTTCTATTATCACTTTCAAAATTCAATGGGCTCTTGGTGCCACAGTATAGCAACTGAATTCTCTCAATCACTCCCCTTACTTCCTGTAAGGATGTGACATATTCAACATTCCCACAATCTTGAGTATCTCTCAAAGTGAGTAATAAAAGATTTTACACTTCTCTCTTACAAAGTGTGAATAATGATCATTAAAGGTCAAGTATACAACTAATAAAAACACGGCAATAAATGAACAAATTGAATGCAACAGAGTCCTAGTTCATGTTCATTGATGCTCCATTAAATGCTTTTTTTTATTTATAGTTCATATTCATTAATTATTTGTTAGTCTTAAAGCATTATTACAATTGAAAAGAAGATTAAATGGCCTAGTAGCTTGTAACGGTTGAGATGTACTTAATGCTTATGATAAAAAGTAGTTTAACTAACGTCATTTTTCTATTGAGCTACTAATCCTACAATAAGCTTGCTTAAACAAGTCGTTAATAACTCACCAAGTCAATAGGATTAAGGGATAATCATTACTTCAAGTTAAAACACTTAATCTTCAAGTTATGCAAGATCTTGAACTTGTCCGATTAAAGAACTTTAATTGATAAAGAGTTTGAAAAATATGATTCTCGATAACATTATAGAGAAAATACATAGAGAAATAAGAACTGATATTGTGAAAGTCGAAGACATAATTCAAAAACTGGTTTCTCATTAATTATATTGAGAAAATACTTAGAAAAGCTTGTGTCTAGAGAGTTTAGAAAATGATTTTCTTGAGTAGATTAGGAATAAACTGAAGGGAGTTGTTTGATAAAGTGTTGACAAACTTGACTACCTTATCGAGAATTGAAGTTCTCAATAACCTGGTTAATAAGAGGTATTCTTGATAACTTTATTGAGAATCTTATAGATAATACAAAGAAAGCTTTTTAGACAGAAGGATCAATTTCTTGATGACATTATCTCTTGATAACATGTTGGATGAACGGTTTTCTTGATAAATTTATTAAGAAATAGTAAAGAAAATCTTTGAAAAATTTAGAGCAACTTGGAAACTCGATGTCAATAACTCAATATAGAAATCGTGAAAGAATTCAAGAAAGTTATCGTGAAAGAAGATTAGCAATAACTAATCCTTTTAATTTAGAGAACTTGAGAGAGAGAAACTATTGAGAGAGAGCGTGAACTTTTCTATAGAAGTAATAAAAGCGACATTGAGGAAACAACTACTTGACCGACCTCTAGATCGTAAGGAGGGGAGTCCAGAACAGATTGAGAGGGGCCAAAGCATAAGTGACAAGAAAGCTAAAGAGGGGAAAAAGAAGAAGAGACAAGGAAAAAGACAACAAAGGATGAAAGGGGTGTTCTCAAGTGAAGTCTCGCTGCAACCACGTGAAGAGGACTGGATAGAATTTGATGAAGGAGAAAAAGGGGAGGTGAATGGGCCAATTATGACATATAGGGAAGCCTTGAAACTCAACTCAGATAAGGAGAAAGGAAAGAAACAAAGTAGGCATAAAGAGGAGGAATGGTATGGAAGTTTACTACTGAGTAATGACAAGGAGATCGGACAAGGAGTGTCTATCACTGACTTTGTACTAGGACCCCACATCCAGTTTTTAGAAGAAGAATGAAGAAGACTAGAGAAAAATTGGGAATATGCTTTAATAATCAAGATACTAGAAGAAAATATCGGATTCATGTAACTAGGAAGGAAACTCCAAGTACTATCAGGGGAAAACAGGCTCAATTGACCTCTCAGTCATTGGCAGTGGTTACATGATTGTTAACTTCACAGAGCCTGATGATTATTACTTTGCATTGGAAGAGGGACGTTGGCTAATTAAGAATAGTTATCTTATGATGCAAACATAGAAGAGAAATTTTAATATGTGGAATGAGAAGATCAGACAAATGGCTGTGTGGGTTCGACTCACAAGATTACCAGGTGATTATTATGATAAGAAATTCTTTTATCACTTGGGGAATAAAATAGGAAAGCCAACAAGGTAGATGAGTGACACTGACAAGAGTAAGAACTATGTATGCTAGAATCTGTGTGGAGGTAGATTTGAATGCACCTTTTTTATCCTCATACATTGTGGATGGTAACAATCTTAAAATGGAATATAAGGGATTAAATCTTATTTGCTGCTACTGGGGGAAGTTTGGCCATATAACCAAACACTGTCGGTTTTGAAAAAAGGAAAGGAGAGAAGCACGAGTGACCAACAGGTGAAAGAAATCAGGCTGAAAACTAGGAATCCAATAAAAAGTACAACTAAGCTAACAGCTCTTACAAAAAAGGATAGTGAATGGACGGCGGTACAAGATGCTAGGTGTGGACGTCAAGGTACAACTAAAGAAAGAAGGATAGGGAAAGGTCAAAGTAAAGATATGGGAAGTACAAAGAAGATTGGCCAAGTCTCAAAGTTCATAATATTGAAGGAGGTAGAGAAGGCAGTTGACACAGACATTGAAATAGTCGAAGAAAAAAGAGAAGTTTTATATGATGTTTCAAATTTAAAAAGAGAAAAGGAAATATAAGACCAAGTAGTCAAAGAAATAGGAGGCAAAAGAGTGAAAAAGGGAGGCTTTGAAGCCAAGAAAAAAGAACGAGCAGCTATTGATTAATGTGAAAAAGACAGCAACATTTAAGAGGGAAGAGAAACAAGAAAAAGGGAAAAAAAGAAGAAAGTCAAATGGTGGTAGAAAATTGTGAGAATTGAGGAGAAATGAGAATCTAAAAGTGGACCTAGAGGAAAGAGAAAGTGTTGGGAAGACAAAAGAGGAAAAAAAAAGAAGAGATGAGTTAATGAGCCAAGATGAAGAGTTACATGGGTCAATGTATATAAACCAAGAGGAATCAAGAGACATAGGTGTATTGGGCCTAGAAAAAAAATTGTAGACCATTTCTTAGAAAGCCTACCTGACCAGATGGACGTGATGATGAATATGGAAGAATCTAAACCTCCTAATCCAATTGAAGTTAATAATTTCATGGGCATATCTGATGATCAAAGTCGGGATAAAGAAGGGAAAGAAGTCATAGGAGTTGTAGAGTCCTTGCATTCCAAGTAGGAGAAACAAGTTACTGTGAAATTTTAATTGTTTAGTGTTCTTATTTAGACCCTTGTTTAAATGATCTTAGTCTGGAATGCAAGAGGAGCAGCCAGAAAGGATTTAAGTAATGCTTTAAAAGAATTGAAAACAAGGTTTAAACCTATGTTAATAGCTTTCTTTGATGAAGCCCAAAAAGGTAATTAAAAAGATGGGATTCAAAATTCAAAAATAGAAGAAGCAAGAGGGATGTCTGGTGGTATTTGGCTACTTTGGGAAGACAATAATATCCAAGTGATAGTGTTGAAAAGTAACTATCAGTTAGTGCATTGTCAACTTAGCTTTGAAGGAGGAGCCTCGTGGGAGTTTACCACAGTGTATGAAAGTCCAAAGAAAGCAAAAGAAGAGAACTCTAGAATGAATTGAAATAGACAGCAGTGACTATGATAAAACCTTCGATGCTTGCAGGTGATTTTAGTGATATTAAATGTGAGAAAGAGCAAAGATGGGTTAGAGATATAAATCACGCAAAGTGTAGGAGGTTTAATGATAATATTAAGACTTGTGGACTGGTGGAAGTAACAAGAGAGGGGCCTAAATATACTTGATTTGGTCTAATTACTAATTTTGTTGGGCAATTATAGAAAAATTAGACCGAGTCCTATGTAATGCAGATTGGAGAAATATATTTGCTGAAGCATTCTTGGAAATACGGCCTACGATACAATCAGACCACCATCCACTTCTTATACATCTTGTGGATCAAAAGGAATCAGATAGAACAAACCTTTTAGGTTTGAAGCAATGTGAATCAAGCATAAGGATTTCAAAAGAATGCTCAAAGATCATTGGCAGAGATCTAATGAGGTGCAGAAGGAACTTCAAGAGTTGGAACCTAAACTAAAAAGTTGAAACTTGAAGGTCTTTAGGAACATTAGGAGACAAAAAAGGAAGTTATTAAGTAGAATTGAGCTTAGAGAAGAACTTGAAAAAGTGCTTGAACATGAAGAATTATTTTGGTTCCAAAAGGCAAGAAAAAGTTGGTTAAAGGATAGGGATAGAAATACCAAATATTACTCGTAAAAACAAATATAAGAAGAAGAAGGAATAGGGTCATGAATTTAAAAGATGTTCGGGCAATTAGGTTGAAGGGAAAAAGAGACGGGATGAGTGATTAACTCCTTCTTCCAAAGTTTATTCACTGAAGAAGAAAACAGTAGACCTTGGGTGTAGACAAAGCATAAATGGCCAAGAATTTTAGATGAGGAGGGGCAGAATATTAGGGAGCCTATTACTAATGAAGAAATTAGAGAGGCAATGTTTTTGGTTGGAAGTATGAAGGCACGAGGAGAGGATGGATATCCAGCTGTGTTCTTCCATCAAAATTGGAAAATAATAGGAGAAAATGTATGCAATTCGGTTAAGGAACTGTGGAGATAACTTGATAAACTATGCAAGTGAACCAACTTAGACCTATATGCTTGTGCAATCTGGTGTATAAGTGTGTTTCTAAGCTCATAGTGAGCAGATTGAAATGTCTCATGACAAAAATCATCTTACCTTATCAAGCTAACTTTGTTTTGGAAAGAAGCATATAGGACAACATTATCATTGTTAATGAGTCGATACATACCGTGAGAAAGAAAAGAGGTAGAAGAGGATTCATGGCAATCAAACTAGATTTAGAAAAGGCCTATGACAGAATGAGTTGGCAGTTCATGCATAGAGTCCTAAAAAGACTTCAATGCTCACAAGAAATGGTAAACTACATAATGAGATGTATAGATACTATATCTACAAACATATTATGGCATGGAGAGAAGCTTGATGAGTTTACCCCACTAGAGGGCTTAGACAAGGAGACCTCATTTCTCCTTATCTTTTTATGCTTGGCATGGAAAAACTCAAACACTTGATCTTAGACAAAGTGAGAGCGAAACACTAGAAAGGTTTGAGAGCTCATCATAAGGGACCAAAAATTTCACATATGATATTTGCCAATGATCTAGTCCTCTTTACAGTGGTGGACTTAGATCAAATTCACAATATTGTTAGATGTTTACAAGTTTTTAGAGAGATCTCTGGGTACAAAGTCAACAAGGAAAGGACTTGCATCTAATTTTCTCTAAATGTAAGGGAGCAGACTCAAAGCTATATGTCAAAGGAGTCATTTTAAGAAGGTCAAAGAGATAGATAGATATCTAGGTGCTGATTTATCCTATCCAAGATGAAGAAGGGAGAAATATGCTAAGATTATGGAACGGGTGACAAATAAGCTAAACGTGTTAGTGGCAGTCTCACTCAAGAGAGGGTGAATTGGGTGAGTTATAAAAAATTTAACCCTATTAAAACAGTGAAATTAATAAAAAGCAGAGAGCTTTAAGTTAGAAGGATTTCACTACAGAGTAAAGACACAGGATTTATACTGGTTCAGTTTTAACCACTTGATCTACATCTAGTCCTCAAAATATCTCTAAGATTTCTACTATGATCCAAGATTAAACGAGCTCTTGGCGCCTCAGTACAGCAATTGATTTTCTCAATCACACCCCTTTACTACTCGTAAGGTTACAATCCCTATCAAGAGTCTACACTCTTGAGTTACTCTCAGAAAGTGAGTAAAGAAGGTGTATCAGTCTCTTTCACAGAGTAAATGAATATGAAACAATGAAGCTCAGTAAAGAACAAAGTATTGAATGCAACAATAAATATTTCAGCAGAGAGTAGCTCACGTATTCAATACATCATTCAATACTTTTCACACCTTTTATAGTTGGAGAAGTTTAATTAACTGTTAGATTGAAGAGCTTCTAGTCATTAGAATTTAGGTTGCGTGTCTTCTCAGTTGCAACGGTATTCGCCATTAATGCTTCTGACACAATAGGTTAAGGGCTATGAAATATCCGTTAAGCTTCGTATTTTGTAACAATACTTGAAACTAATAAGTTTTTCCTTCAGAATGAAACTCATGAAGATAACTGATCAAGTGATAATAATAAACATTCGTATGGCTGTTGGAAATGGAATCAATCAATCATCAGGCACTTTAAACATAAACTGAACATCCTTGATCGAAGTCATGATCAATAACTGGTTGATCGATCATGTTATCTATTAAACAAAGTGAAAGAATTTGAAACACATAACTATATTTATCGACCAAGTTATGGATTAATTAATGATCTATCAAGTGATCGATAAATGAAAAGGAGTGGCCTTTTGAAAGATTAAGCAGGAAAAATTCTAAGATCACTTATGGCTTTAAATCCCCTATAATAGAGAATTAAGATAAACAGGAAGGCTGAGAAAAGCTTAAAGATAGAAATATGAGAGATTTTGACATCATTGTGAAAAGCTTGTTATGAAATGAATTTGTATATTGATCAAATAATTGATTGAAAATTGCTTGATCGATCAAATTATCGATAAAGCTAAGTAAGAGTGTAATGGTTTTCTAAAGACCATTAATTGAATACTTTATCGATAAATAAATGATAGGAAAACTGATCGATAAAAAGTCAAGAAAAATAATTTAAGATGAAAACACAAATTGTATCATGTTTGAGTAGATGATCGATTAAATATTGATCGATCAAGTGATTGATAAAACGTTGTTTGAAAAAACTTAGTTAAAAATCCAGGATAAAGCTTGATCAACCATGTTATATGAAAATTGAATATTCAAAAGTTTGGATGATTGATCATTTCATCGATAATTAAATGATCAATCAGGTTATCAAAAAACATAACTCAAAACATAGGTGCAATAAGATCGTGATGATCGATCATTTGATCGATAAGTCACTAATCGATCCAGTGATCAATTAAGAAACCAGACAACAACCTTGAACAGAAACATATCAATAATCCATTAAGTTATCAAGCAATGTTCGATCAAGTTATCGAAAAGTCTCTAATCGATAAAGTGATCAATAAATGGTGAATGAAACAGAATATAGCTTGAGTGAAAGAGCTTTACCATTTATCTATCTTCTCATTAATAACTTATTTATTGATCATGTGATCGATAAATGCTTACCGGAATAATGTCCCTTTATCTGTCAATTGTTTGATCATCTAATCATCACTCAAGTGATTGATAATTTTCTACAAACCTCTATACCAAACATTGTTAACAATGATTGATCAACACATAAATTTTGAATTATCTATCAATTAATTGATCAAACTTAGTACTAACCTTCAATTACACAGAGACAATTTATCTGACACCTGATCAATTACCTTTTGATCGATCCGATGATCGATCAACATATTAAACCAGAACATACTTGATTTATTATCATCAAAATCTTAAATCTAACAAAACATATGGAAAGGTTCCAATTTATCTTTGGCAGGAAGGATAACACTTGTTAAATCCACCACTAGTACTATAGCTCTACATCAATTCCAAGATGATAGGATACCTTAAGGTCTAGTGGAAGCAATTGAGAAAGAGCAAAAAAGATTTGTCTAGGGAGAACAAGTGATGATCAAACATAGACACACAGTAAATTAGGAGACATTATGTAGCTCCAAGAATGTGGGAAGAGTTGGAATCAAATTAATAAGGTTAGTGAATGATGCCTTCCTACTAAAATTATTATGGAGGCTGACCAACTAAACCACCTACCTATGGGCTCAAGTACTAATTGAAAAATACAATAGAAGAGGGGAAGCCGAGCATGGTCTAGTGGCTAAAGTAGGGGTTTAAGGTTGTGGAAGCAAATAATAAAGCTATGGGATGTCTTCAAAGAGAGTATGGAGATTAAAGTACAAAATGGGAGGCACACTAGTGCTTGGATGGATAATTGGATAAGAAACACTCCTAGTTTAAGCACATTCACATCCAAAGATAGCTTGGTGAACTGGAACCTAAGAGTAGGTGATCTAGTAAATGAAACAAGGGAGTGGGATTTGACTTAAGTCAAGAAATTGGTACAGCAATAGGTCATGGAAAATATAAGAAGTATGCTACCACCAGGGGAGAATGGAGGGAGAGACAAAATGAGATGGAAAATTCTAAAAATAGGAGTTTTTCCATAGCAAAAACATATAAAGCTTTACAAGGGGGACCGAGGCGAGTTAAGAGATCGCCATGGAGCAAAAATTTGGAAGCTTAACGTTCTAGAAAGGATTGGAACTTTTATGTGGTTAACTAATCTTGATAGACTGAGCACTAAGAGCATTACAACAAGATGGAATGAAGGATAGGCAACATGTGATATATGTCAACAAGCGAATGAGGATCAATGCATGAACTTCATGACTGCCCCTTCACATCCAAAATATAAAGAAGATTAATTCCAAAAAGGCTAAGAGCAAGCTTCTTTAAGAAACTATGAAAGGCTTGGTTTGGAGTAATATTCAACAAGGCCAAATGAACTAGAATGGCTTGAGTTTTTACCATGTGTTGCTAGCTCATATGAAGATGGAGAAATTCCTTAATACATGACAAAGACTTCGAAATGCCAAGGAACCTTGAAGAAGTAGTAAGATCCCAGATTCATGCTTATAGACAAAATGAGAATAATGATATACAAGGAATCACATGTAATGAGGTTAGAATGATTGCTTGATAGAAACCACCGTTAGGGTGGTGCAAACTGAACACAAATGGAATATTGTGGAGTTCTGGAGAGTAGGGCTGAACAAAAAACCCGGTGGTCCAGTTAACCCAGTCTAGCCCGATAAGACCTAGTCTAGTTTAGCCCTAAAAAAGTTAACCTGAACAAAAAAAATAAAACAGACAAGACCGAGTTGGACATCGGGTCAGACCAGGTTTCGGGCTAACCCTTCAGACCAGATGGTCTGATATGACTCAGTGTTTTTATTTTTTTAATTTTTATTTTTATTTTACCAAGCCCTAAATTTCCTCCTTTTCTCATTCCCCACTTCTATCTCCGGCACCTCATTCCTCCCAGTCTCTTACTCACCTCCTCCACCTTCCATGTCTCCTCCATCCCTCACATGTGTATGTTGTTCAGAGAGGATTGAACAATTATTGGGCAAAGTATATAGAGACCGACTCTATCCAACCACTCTATCATGTTTGCTTTGGAGGCATGATCTTCTCCTACTGCGTCACTCTTCCCCATGAACGTTGTTAACTTGAGCACTTTCTGGAACATGCCAAGCAATATGGTCATGGCACATCCTTCCTTCTATGTTTTCCATGGCTTAAAATATTCCAGATTTGCCCCATTATTTCAGATCTGATATGTTGATGTTTGAGCATTCATCGGTGGCATCTTCCAAATATGTTGAAGTTGGAGATGAAAATCCCATATCAGATCTACTCAAATTGAAGAGTCAAAGATGAAGGCCCTAGCAGTTTCTTTTTTTAGTGCGTGTATAAAAGGGAAAGACCACACCTCAGGTTGAGAAGTTAGCTCATAGTAGGATTTTTGTCTTACCTCTCAAGCTCTCGTTTTTCTTTTCCAGCTTAATACACATTATTATTTGCTTTATTGCTTCTTCATCAATATTATTTCTCTTTCTTTCCTTCACCTAGCTATTGCCTATATGCTACAATTCTTAGTGTATAAAAAAATTAATTATTAACATCTCACTCCCTTGTTGCTGTCAAATAATTTTGTTAATATCTTGCTATAAACTATGAAGATTGTTGATTGTTGATGAGGTTCAAGGCTGTAGAACTTCAGTACCAGATTTGTTGTCTTCTTCATCCTCGATTTCTATGTCTTCTACTTTCTTAGCTATGTGCAAGAGGAATTTCATTGAGAAGTTTGTGCGATGCTGTCTAGGGAACTCGGTCCAGCCCAAGGTGACCAACCCGGTCCTGTCTAGTGGTCCGGTCAGCTCGGGTTAGACTGGGTCTCGGGCTTAAAAATAGAACCCGAGGTCAATTCAGACCGAGCTTCGGTTTAGGGGCTAACCCGGTCCAACCCGGTCTTTGTGTAGCCTTAATGGAGAGGCCGATTGTGGAAATGTCATCAGAGGTGATACTAGAGAATAGTTAGGCAAATACTTGCTAAAATTAGGATAGTAGAGCTCTCTTAATGCGAAAGCAAGAGGATTGCTTGAAGGGCTAAATTTATGCTTGTCTATGGGATTCAAGAAAGTTATTGTAGAGTGTGATGCTAAGTAGGTGATTGACCACAAAAACAGGGTAAACACATTAAGGGAAACACTATTATATTGAAGGAAATCAAGAAGGCCTTGAGTAAGGACTGGGAAATAGAAATCAAGCATGTCTATAGAGAGGCTAATAGATGTGCAAATAGGCTTGCTATCCTAAGCAAGAAACAACAAATGAAAATGAAACTTTGAAAAGGACTGCCTAAAGAATTACTGGATATCCTACAGGAAGATGTGTTAGGATTGGGTAGTTATTGTAGAGTACCTATATAGCTAGGATTTATTCCTCCTTGTTCAACAAAAAAAAAAAAGATTAGCGATAACCTTATAAAGAAATCTAATTTCAGAAAACCTCATTGAGAATCAACAATCAACCTAACACTTTGAGTATTTCAAAAGCACCTTTGTCATCATCAAAATCTTGATATTAATAACAATCACCATAAAAAGAAACAAACATTAAGGTAAATAAAAAAAAAAACTCACATAGTATGAAACTTTGGAGGGGGAAAAGAATATATAAGTTCAGCCCATTAATGACATACAAAAATCCTTATGGGCATCTCTCATAGGTTGTGAATAAAACAAAATTAACTAGTCTCACCAAATTTTCACTTAAGTGCCCAACTTTAGATGCAGTGTTTCTTGATATCCATTGCAAATCCCTACCTACATCAAACAAGAATGAATCGTTGTCTAGCCATAAAGGTAAATTTAGAGGTGATGACATAAAAGCATAATATTTAGTAGATCCCAAAATAAACTAATGAGAATAATATGAGAGAAGTGCAAAATTATAATTTTGACGTGACTAAAAAGATAGCAGTACATAAATTTGTATTTAATAAAAGATAAAGGTATATTCTGATCTTATTTTCTAAGTGCACTCAACATCATAATATTTTTAATAGTGCAATTCACATATGATTTATTAAATTTGGTATAAACTCATCTATTTTTTAGTTTTCTGATGTGATCTAATTTGATTACTTTATATAAAAGTTGTTAATAATTTGATAAAAGGAACCAAAATTAGTAATTTTTACCTTTTTTTTGGGATACAAGGTTGTTAGTTTTAATTATTAAGATGAGTAAGAGGAAAAGAATAATTTTAAACAAATAAAAAGGGTAGATTGCACAAAATTTAAAATGACAAATATAATTGCACCACTAAAAAAAAAATTTTTAGTGTTGGGTGCCATCTTACTGTCGAATAAATGTGATGTTGATAATAATGACATACTGACATATAGTACCTCAAATATGATACTCCAAACCCCACAAAAATCGAACGAAGTACGTAGATATTGGGAGTCCAAATCTCTTGGCATGGAAAGCATACATGTTCTTCCGATTAATTTGATGCATCCTATTACGACCTCCATATAATATGCCCCATAAAAATTTACTACCCACACTGTGGAGAAAACATTGGGTTTGTCTGATTCTATTTTTTATTTTCATATTCTTACAATACTCCTACAATGTAATTTTTAGAATTTGGAAAAAATTTTTTTAAAAAAATCTGTTTCAACTATTATTTTGAAAAACATAACTAGAATGAAGTGAATAATGAAAGAATAGTTTGCGTTATTAGCATGATTGCAACTAGTGAAAATACAATGTTCTCCGTTTCTTTCTCTGATTTCGTAGAATGAAAAAAAAAATTAAAAAGACGTAGTATTTTTTTCAAAAAATTTATTTTTTTACCATTTGGGAACACGTAATCAAAAAGGTATTTTCAATTTTTTTTTTCAAAGCTGGAAACTATTTTAAAAATAAGAAACTAAACAAGCCACTGTTATTGTTATTTCTTTTCTTTAGCACTCCAAATTATGATTTATCGTCAGAGTCCTGAAACTAGAATTTTTTTTAAAAAAATATTCATTTTATTCCATCAAAATTTATTTTTATTCTTTTTCCGTCTATTATCATCACCATTCTGCGTTTCTTTTTTGGAAATTATCATTCTATTACAACATTTCTATAAGAAAATCAACAATAATTTGAGTCCAGTGGAATGAAGTTATGTGATTCTTGTCAACAAGGTTAAGGGTATTAAATCTTATGGACACAGAAGAAAACAAGGATCTTATTAAGAAAATTATTTTAATTTAACACAATGTGTCCCTAATAATATTTGATATGTAATAGTAATATAAAAAATACTCCTTCAGTCTTTAATGTATGACTTAATTGGAGAATTGATGATGATGGTCCTATATGTAAGACTTATTTCATATGTTAATTAATTTTTTTCAAATTAACTTTATTGATATTCCTTCAACAATAATCAAGTAGGTGAATGAGTAAGAGAATTAATGAAGATACTTAAAATATTTTTTTAAAAATCATATTAACTAATTTAACTAACATCTTTGATCTATTTAAATTAGTGAGTTATGTTTTATACTCCTCCGATCCTTAATCTAAGACCTATTTAACAAATTTGATTAGATTAAGAAAGTTAGGTAAATTAATTAATTATAAGAAATGTGACACGTTTTTCCTAAAATACCATAATCATCTTTTTTTAATACCCCTTCTTCCTCTTCTACTTGATTATGGTTGAGGGAGTATTCATATGGGTAATTTAGAGAAAATTAATAAATATGAGAAATGGATCTTATATTTAAGATCAAAACTAACTCAATAATTAGGTTATATATTAAGGATCAATAAGTATTAATTATAATAGTATTTTGATGTGAGCCTCATTTTTTTAAGATAAAGCAGACAAGGAAAAAGACAATTACCAAAACGACCTGCAGTACCGAAGTCGGTGTCAACTGTGAAGCATAAATTCAAAAGAGAAGGCGGGTTTATTTCGGCCGGTTCGGTGGCGTAATCATGAGGGATGTTGTGTAATTGTAAATCGTTGGGCTTTTGTTTTCGTCCCAAGGAAATATGAGGAAACCACCAAATAAATGGGTAAATTATTTCTTTTTTGTATGGTAAACTTTTCAGGAAAAAATTAATTTGGAGGTGAATTTTTTTATCTATAATAATTTGACTTAGGACAAAACTTTGGTAAAATTATTCATATATATATGTTAGGTCAAGTTTATATGTGAGTTTATAACTGTACATATGCATTTTAGTAATTAATAATAACAAAATAACAAGCATCCATATTTTATAGGTGAATTTATAAATACACATAAAAAATTTAACAACTAACAATAGAAAAATAATAAATGTTCATGTGAAAATTTACATATACAAATTTGCATGATAAGAATTAATACAAAGATTTAAACGTGTTTATTAGTGAATTTTCAAGTATATATAAGCATTTTAATAATTAATAATAGTAAAATAAAAAGAGTAATTAGAGAATTTAACTTGATATAAATAAGTAACTTCACCTCTGTTCTTTGATTTGTTCTTTGTTTTTGTAAAAGACATACTTATTTTAAATTTCAAATATGAGTTTTTTTTTCACTTTGGGCACAAAAAACAATGGAGTTTTCTTTAGGGAAAATTACTGTAGAGTCCCACAGAAGAGATTTCACTACTGAAAGGTCCCATAAAATCATAAAATGTATATGAGGTCCTAAGGGACTTTATAGCAAAAAATTTGAAAAGTGCAATTACTTTCTTGCCCTTTTGATTAAAGAAAGAAACCGAAGCACGATTGAGAGAAAAACTTCATCTTTCGGTTGTCATCTTCATGAAATCCACCGCCCTCTCACACTCTGCCGCCGTCTCGTTCGCATTCCATCCTTATGTGCTCTGACACCTTTAATCTCCAGCGAGGTCTGTCAGTGTCTGCTCGACACTCCATTGCTCGCTGCCCCGCAATCCGTCACTCTCTGGTCCAACGCCTCCAATCTCCTGCACGATCCGTCGGTCTCTAGTCCGCACTCCGTCGATCTCTGGTCCGACGCCTCCAATCTCATGCACGGTCCGTCGGTCTCTGGTCCGCATTCCGTCGATCTTTGGTTCGACGCCTCTAATCTCGTGCACAGTCCATCGGTCTCTAGTCCACCCTCTGTCACTCTCTGCTCAGACGCCTTTAACGCCTTCAATCTCCAGCACGGTCTCCGACTATGCTCCGCACTCTCATTCCTCTCTGCTCCGCACTGTCGTCTGTCTGCTCTGACACCGTCGACACCTTCAATCTCGGGTACGGTCCACTGGTCTCTCTACTAACGCCCTCAATCTCTAGACAAGTCTTTACGGTCCGGTGGTACTGTCGAAGTCTCTCTCTGTTAGAATATTTAACAATTTCAAGCTTCTTGCTTATATTTTGAAAGATGTTTGGTTTTGAATGTTTGAACATTTGAATTGTTGATTATTCGTAAATAGCTGCTCAATGACCTGAAGTGTGTTAGAATATTTAACAATTTCAAGCTTCTTGCTTATCTTGTTCTTTCGTGTGCTTATATATGGAACCAGTGATAATCCTGACTTGTATTTTCACTTTGATATTAGAAATGTGAAGTGTGTTGATATTACAATGATCTGACATGCGAATCAAAGTTAGGGGCAAAAGTTGGGGCTGGCTGGTACTAAGTTATATTAGAGATTAGTTTGAAGAACACTGCTTAAAATTTTCAAAAATTTGATTTGCTAGAGCTTTTTAAATGCAGTAATCAGTTATTGTTAATATTGCTGAATAAAAAGGGAGAACTTTATGTAATTGATTTGTTTGGCAATAAAATAATAAAGGTTTTGTTTGGCTTTTTATGGTGGGCTCCATGGTGGAATGTCCGAATAATTTGGCGATAAGTTGAGAAAGGAAATTGCTTGTTGGATATAGCACCCATTGGCTCTGTACTACACTAACCAATGAAGGGAAATTCATTCTGGTGGATTGATTTGTGATCCATATGTAGCATTGTTTACTGCCGTTCATTTCTTTCTATCATCCAAAGGGATATATTTTGATTTTGTTGATTAGTGAATAATTTGGTGGCGTTGAAGACACTTACTATTTTAAAATATATGTTGATTATGGAAGGGAGGAGGGTGTGTATGATTTATTTTTAGGGGGTTCAAATCCTTTAGGAAAAATTACAATAATAGAAAACTAAAGTTTCTGCAGTTAAATATGAAGAATATTGATAAGTAAATATTTTATAATTAAATAGGTTAGATTTTAGAATATATTCGGTTAAATTTATGAATATCTTATGTCTATTTAATTATCTTTTATAGATTTTTCTCTACCTAATCAATAATAAGATAAAAAGAAATTTTGCCATAAAATCTACTCATATCCTATTTTATTTTGCAGAAAATATTATTAGATTTCAGTAGAAAAGAAAATATGAAATAAAAATATGAAAGAAAATCAAGTCTGAACTTGTCTATCTAATATGAACATCGTTATTGGCTAAGAAAGTGACAAGCAGTTGGAAACTTATGATGTGATGATAGTATTTTTTTTCCTTTTTGCAGTTGAACAAAATGACTAAAAAGAGTAAGAGCAAAGAGGGACAAAGGGCTAGAAATTTCTCCGGATACATACTATTTACTGAAGAATTTTATGAGCAGAACAAGAAGTTTAAGTCTTTTGAAGAGGGCACTAACTCTGTGAAAAAGGCTTGGGGGAAGTTAACAGAAGAGGAGAAAGAACAATATAGTGAAAGGGCTAAAGAAATAAGAGTCCCACCAAAAGGAAAGAATTATATTGTTCCCTTTCACACACGGTGTGCTCCAGGACAATTTATGGAAGTTTGCAAGCACTTAAAGAAAAGTAAAGATAAGATGGAAAGACTGAAAAGAATTGATTTTGATAAATTGGTTGACATATGCTGCTCACAAATCTATAGAGATTTTTGTGGTAAATTAATCCGTGTGTTTGACCCGGTAAGTAAACAATTTTCAATTCGAGGGAAGACGCATGAAATAGGGCCCGAAGATGTAAATCAATTGATGAGTCTCCCATTTAAGGGGGAAGATATTAAAATAAATGTGGAGAATGAAGATGAAACATTCAAGAAATTAAGGAGTGACTACGGGAAAGTGCCATACAAAACAATATGAAGATGGTTGATTGAAGGAAAAGAGGAAGAAAAGTTTGAATTCCTTTTTGTTATGTATGCACTAGGAGTCTTCTTGTGTCCTGGCTCTAGTGTATGGGTGAGTGATAAAGTGTTGAAGTTCATGGTGGTGACAAATGATAGTTTAGTACACTATGATTGGAGCAGCTTAGTTTTCAAAGAATTCTGCAACTCAATTGCAGAGTTCAAGAAAGGAAAGAAGAAAGGAAAAGCTGATAGGATGAAAAATGTGGGAGGTTGCTTGTACTTCTTAATGGTAAGTGTGGGTATGATTCATTTACTTTGATGTTAGTTGTATTGTCAATGTGCTGTGTATGTTGTAATTGGTTTCTCTATATGTTGTTATTTACTACTCTATGTTGTTAATTGGAGAAATGTACGCTATCAACTGCTTATGTATATGTTGTGATTGGCTGGTGTGAAGGTTGTTATTGTCCTGTGTGCAGGTTGTCATTGGCTTGTGTTGGTTTGTCACTTGGTTATGTATAGATTGTAATTGCCTTCTGTTCATGTTGTCATTCAGTTTAGCGTGGGTTGTCATTGGCTGCTGAGCATGTTGTTAATGACACAAATGTAGGTTGTGATTGGTTGATGTGTAGGTTGTGATTGTATGGTGTGCATATTGTCATTTGGTTTAGCATGGGTTGTTAGTGGCTGCTACTCAGGTCATTGGCCTGTGTTGGTTTGTCAATTGGTTATGTATAGGTTGTAATTGCCTTCTGTTCATGTTGTCATTCGGTTGAGCATGTGTTGTCATTGGCTACTATACATGTTGTGAATGGCGTAAATGTAAGTTATGATAGGCTTATGTGTAGGTTGTGATTAGCCACTGTGTATGTTGTTATTGGACGCTATGTAGGTTGTGATTGGCCGCTGTTTATGTTGTCAGTGGCCTCTCTGCATGTTGTTATTGTTGTATATCTAAGTTATCATTTATTTCATATGCAGATTTATTGCCTACAATACTTTCCTCTCGGAAAAGAAAAGGCCGCAAAAAATGAGAATGCCATTAGTTATTGGGATGAGGAAAAAATGAAGGCAAGAGTGAAATCAGAAAAGAATAGTGACAGAGGCATACTACATGGCGTTACGAGTATCAATGGGGCTTCATCTAGTGTATCCAACACAGAAATAAAGCTAACCCACCCTGTAAGTAAATCATATCAAGCTTATTTCGATGTTGTGTACAATTTGGAGTAATGATAACTTTCATTACTATTATTTTGCAAGAAATAAAGAGAACGTATGAAAGGTTGATAACCATAGTTGAAGGGTTGGTGTCGACAATTAGAGAAGAGTTGGTTTCCCTGCAGTTGAGGTTAACGAATGACATTGAGAAGGAAGATGTGGTGGAAGCAGCAAGTAGCGAAGATGATAAAGAGAAGGCAACTGAAGATGAAGAAACCGATCAAGAAGGTAAAGGAAGCCCAAAAGATTTGATTCTGTCACAAGAGGAACAACAGAGTGAACCAGAAAGAGATGATAAAGAAGAGGGCAAAAGTGCTTCACATGAAGAAGAGAGTCAATCTCAACCTGAGGAGAAAGGAGAAGGGAGTGACTCTGGATCAAAGGATGATGGAGAAGAAAAAACTGAAGACAAGTCTAGTGATGCAGTAGTAAAAGAGGATAAGGGTGTAGGTGATGATATGGAGGAAAAGGATGAAATGGACCAGGAAGCATAAGGGCAAATGGATGTAAGAAGATCAACACGGGTGAGAAGCCGTGCAATCAAATCTCCCTAGTTAGAGGAGGTGAAAAAAGCCCGTGGCAAGAGAAAACCTGACGAGAAAGAAGAATTATTCCAGATGTGCACAAGAAGATGTGATCAAGATGAAGGTGCCAAGTAAGTGTTGGGACTGATTGTAATTGAGACAACTGACTGACAACAATTTTACACATACAACTCTTGTGCTCATCGTTCCTTTTGCTGTAGGTACATTGTAGAGATGTATGGGTACTCTTAACACGTGCTGAGCTTTGCTGCCTACAAGACAGTAAATGGATGAACGACAGGGTAAGACAGTTGTTTATATAGATAGAGAACTAGCAATGTCATTATGATCATGACTAATTGTTTGTATCTATGATATAGTTCATGTCTATGGTGGCAAGAACCTTGGTAGGAGATGAAAAAGAGAACTACAGTCGTGTCAGTAGGCACATTTTTTCTCCCCAGTTAATACAAACAATTGCTGCTAATCCTCTTAGGTGGAGCCTGGAAAAACATGAACATAAAATCTTGCCGAAACACATAGGATATAACATTGGAGACTGTGACTTCATATTTGGCCCTACCCTTTTCAATTACTATTGGTTCTGTTATGTGATGGATGTAAGAACCATGCGTTTCTATGCCCTTGACTCCTTGGTGGACAATTTGACCATGTTGAGATTACAAAGAGAGGAAGAAGAAGCAATCAAAACAGGGAAGAAACCAAAAAGAAAGCAAGGGAAAAGGAAAGGACAGATAGATCCTAAGCAATTCATAGCAAGAGGGATTGTATGCACAAGTTTTCATTCATTCTATAACTTGTTAATGCATTATGGTTGCTTGTCTGCTTAACTGTTCTGGTTGTTAA
Source organism: Neltuma alba (assembly GCF_004799145.2). Taxonomy (NCBI): domain Eukaryota; kingdom Viridiplantae; phylum Streptophyta; class Magnoliopsida; order Fabales; family Fabaceae; genus Neltuma; species Neltuma alba. The sequence continues at coordinate 76,217 of NW_021636216.1, forward strand.
TACCTGCTGATTACTTGTCATTTGCTACTGTGAAAGTTGTTAATGCTTCCTAATAACTTGTCATTCACAACTGTCAAACTTGTTTCTTCTGTTTGTCTCTTTTTTGCAGAGAGATTGTTTCTGCCAAGTGCTTTGTGTGCTAAAGCCATCATTGTTTGTGGAGGAGGACAAGATTGACAAGGAAGTCACATGGACAAAAGTTCATGTGCAATCTGACAAGTGAGTTATTGTTCTGCACAGCAAGTACTTGTGTCTCAACTTTTGGGAGCTAATGTTCATTGACTAAAGTACTTGTTTTTCCTTTGTAGGGACTCTTGTGGGGTTCATGTGTTGAGCTGGTTACAAACATGGGACGGCACTGAGTATGGTGACGACGGCTACACAATGCCTAAGTACTCCCCTGAAGAAATCCATGACTTGAAGGTTGGATGCTTGTGGTGGCTCGTGACTTATTGAAACAACTTGCATAGTGATGAAGTGTTGTCTTTGCTTCGAGGAAACCCGCAAGGCAGGAGGAAGAAATAAATGATGAGCATATATTATATTTACTTTTATTTATTTGACAGCATAGTGACATCTGAACGTCAAGTTCACATTTTGTTCTTTTCTTTGATCATGTAATGACAACTGGATGTTAAGATATGCTATTATGTATTGATATCCTTTACTAGTTATCAAGTTTTTGTAAAGGCATTCATGTGTTTTCATCATGTCCAGAAATGCAGACTGAATAAGACTGGATAAACAAATGGTAACCATGGTGACATGATAGGCATATATCAGAGTCCTCTTTGCCACATCTATTTACAACCTCAATAGGGGTTGTTCACAACCGTAACAGGAGTGGTTAACAACATTGGCAGTGTCCCTGACAACTCACTCGGGGGATAACACAGCTCCTAACTGAATTATATTATCAGCACATATAACGACCTTAATAACAAAAATTGGGAGCATTTTAAAGTCATTAACCGCTTTAACTGAACCAAATATGATTACAGCAGACTTTTGTTGCAATAATTCATTTACAACCTCAACAGGGGTTGTTGACAACCTGAACAGAATTGGTTAACAACATTCGCATTACCCCTGACAACTAATGCTGGGGATACCACAACCTCCACATAACATCAAATTCTAACCAAATCATATCATGTTATAACTTTAACACAACTCGAATGTCTTAAGAAATCACTGAACACTGGAAGTAGGAGAAATTGTTACTTTATATTAGTAACATAAATGAGACTGCCAATGACAACCTCCATGATGTCTGATAACAAGTTCATTACAACCTATTGACCATTATATCAAAAATATAGAAATGATGTTATATCATATTACAACCAGGTGTCATTTACCACTTGATATATATATGTACAATGTAACTACACCAAATTTATAACCCATTCAAAAAAGCATACGGGTTACATGTGTGGATAATGACGTACAACTTGAGGTGGAGGTTATGACATTTACAAAAAAATACTGTCACAAGCATTCACAAAACGAAATATCAACAAGCCATCAACAAAGCTCAACTTAGATTGGGGTTCTGGCAAGTCTTCACAGTGTGGCTTGGCTCATGGCATCTTCCATAGTGGTAAAGTTTTTTGCTTTGAAATTGAGATTCAATCCTTATTTTCTTTGGCCTCCCTAAGGGTCTTTTAGTGATTAGTGGCTATAAAAATGTTCCTGTCATCATCTGCGTAACGGTGAGAGCTTCAGGACAGGGACAATCATGTGTCACAATTGGCCTCATACTACTTGCATATATCTTCTCTTGGGCTGACAGCTTATAGTAATCATCTACAAATTCATAAACACTATCGTGAAGTAGCTTTATCGCTACACATGCATGAACATAAGGTACTCCGCTCATTTGCCATGCTAAACAAGTGCATTTGTGTGTTGTGAGATCAATAGTGACACAAATTATTCTAGTAGGAGATGTAGTATGAACTTGAACTCAGTTATCTCCATAATATACAATATGCATATTCTCCGCTCTTGCTACTTTTTCTTGCAACTTGGACTCAATATTTGGCCCAATGCCATTTGTCTAATTTCCTATTACCATTTTGCTTGCAACCATCTTCTTGGCTAATTTCTCCATATGCTCATGTATGAAAACTGACACATTGTGCTTCCTCTCCTTCAAAATCCAGGCATTAAACGACTCCGTAACATTAGTGGTGATGTTATCCATCGTTTAAACAGAAATTTGCTTAAAGCCCACCGATCTACATCTCCTTGAGTATCAACCCAATCAACTAATTGTGGACAAAATGATCTAAGTTTCCACATTGCAGCAACATATTCATCCTCAATCCTTGTGTAGGCGATTCCATCCAGCATTTTCAATGTGACGTCCTTTTGAAGTACCTGAAACTCATCCCCTGCCTCGGTTAATTTTTAAATAATGTGCACTAAAATTTTCTTTCACATGCTTGTAGCAAAAAGCATGTCTCTCGCCACCAAATACTATCAGCACAGCACCTATAATGACATTATTCCGATCTAAAACTATCATTGTCTCCATTGATCTTGTGATGTCTTTGACATTCTAGAGAAACTAAGCCCAATCATCATATGTCTCCCTACTGACTATAGCATATGCTAATGGAAACAGTTCATTATCCACATCATATGCATTAGCTGAAATCAATGTCCCCCTGTAAGGAGCACTTAGATGACATCTGTCTATATAAAGTATATGTTGACACCCTTCTAAAAATCCATTAATTGAGCATCCATAAGCAATGAACACCCTCTCAAATTTGTTACTATCCAACCCTTCCCATCGAGCAATTGTGTTTAGATCAGTTTTAATAAGCCTTTCACAAATCCAGAGAATCACTAAGTATGAATCCTGTGCACGACCATGTACTTCCCTCAATGCTCTTTCTCTACCCCTGTATGCTTGACTATAATTCAGTCACACCCCGTATTCTTTATACAAATCTCTTCTAATTTCATTAGCATTCTTATCTATATTACACCGCAAAGAATCTATCATGATTGATGATGTTAAGTTTGACCTTCCAGAGTGAGATACAACCAAGTTGTCCTGTGCATAATGCACATGCTCACTTCTTAAGGTTCTAATTATTAAGAACTCAGAATCTTGTCTTTGTCCTATTGAGTATGCACCCATATACCACGGGTATCCCTCCGCCATACACTTCATAATGATCTTTTGTTGATTGTTCTTCACAAATTTGTATAAAAACTTCACAACAATACTGTACGTATATAGTGCTTGCCTAAGGGCCACTGCATTAGGAAAAATTTATCCTTCTCCAATAATCAAACCCTTCCACTTTGTTGAATTCATTTCTGGAATTGGAGTTGGCATCATTTCTAAACCACATGGCAATGATAGTGGGTCTTCACTAACCATATTAGGTGGAGACATGGACAATGCATCTGAACCTCTGAATAAGTCTTCTATCCTACATAACAGAACAGGTCAAAGGGTCGTTAATGACAACTTTCGATCACTATAATAACAACTTATGCACAACAATTGATAATAGCTAATATTATTTCAAAATTTAAATAACACAACTTACACATGTTGTTCTTTTATTGGAACATCACTTGTTAGTTGTGAATTTTGATCTCCATTTTCTCCTATATATACATGACCACTATCACCATTGAAGTTAATCAAATGTTCTACTCCTTCATTATCTACAAGGTCTACAAATGTACACTCATCAAAGGTTACTGTGAATTTCATAACCATTCCATTACTTTATTTTCCCACAATTGATGCTATCATTGTTCTAAATTCTCTATATGATGTCCTTTCCTTTATCATTCTTGTTCTCACACTACCTCCAACATACTGCGTTTCACCTTCTAGACCATTAATAAATTGTCCTCCTATATGGAGGTAACAAAACAATTGCTTCCCACTTGAAGTTGCCATCCTTGATATCAACCTGCCACAATCACTTGTTAATAACAAGTCATACAGTTATATTAACAACCTTCGATGTACCTATTAACAACACATTTAACCATCGCATTACAGGGGTTACAGTAATAAATATCTGTTATTTTCCATTCATTTTCATCAGCAACACAGCATCAATGACCAAAAAAACAGAGCATTGCTTTCTAACCCTAGCCACACATAGTAAAACCATACCTAAGATGATTAAAACCACATATGACTAAAATGAGCCTCCCTTGATACTCCAAGTGAGTTGAATCACATCCTTAATACCTACATATCCACACCCAATCAACTTTTCAGACCAACATTAAACTTGAGATTGGTTGTTAATAACAAGTCATACAGTTATATTAACAACCGTCAATGTACCTATTAACAACAGATTTAACCATCGCATTACATGGGGTTACAATAGTAAATATCTATTATTTTTCACTCATTTTTGTCAGCAACACAGCATTAATGATCGAAAAACAGAGCATCATTCACCAAAAAACAGAGCATTGCTTTTTAACCCTAGCCACACATAGTAAAACCACACCTAAGATGATTAAAACCACATATGACTAAAATGAGCCTCCCTTAATACTTCAAGTGAGTTGAATCACATCTTTAATACCCACATATTCACATCCAATCACCTTTTCAGACTAACATTAAACTTGAGACTGATTGTGTACAAAAGAAGAGAAATATTATTAATGATGAGACCTACCAAGAAGATGAAGAAATAATATAGCTTGCCTACAATGGAGCACCAACGCATACCTCCCTTCTTTCTTTTAGAAGTTTCTCTTCCTCGTGCATGCATAACAAACAAGCGCACTAACTGAAGCCAATCAGCGTCTCTCTCTCTCTCTTCTTTCCTTTTTCAATGAGTGAGGGCAAGCAGGTAATATCACAATTGAAATTATTTACCTAGAGGTCTCTGGGGACTTAGGAGGAATTTGGGGATTTTCAGGGACTTTATCTAAATTAATTCTCTTCTGTAGGACCTGTGTGTAATTTTCCCTTTTCTTTACTCTCGTCCTATTTTGTTTGAATGTACAGTCAAAGAAGAATATGAATATCATTGACTATTTATAAATTAGTTTTCAACGTTTTTATTTTGAGCAACATCACCTCAACGAAATTGGGCTACACTTATTTGACTGTCATCAAGAGGAGGCTATAGATCATTCATTCTTTCTACACCCTTTCACTAGAGCAATTTGGTTTGAATATTTTCGATAACATTAACATTTAGCACTTTCTTCTGTGGTTAAAGGATAACCTTTCTACTTTACATCAGGACAATCATCTATCTCTTGTTAAGGGTATTGGGCTTGCGTTGGATCAATGTTGCAAAAGTGCTTATAAGCACTTTCATGTAAGTTGAAATAAAACTTTTCTCACATACTTACCACGTATTCCGTAAATCACATTTAAAAAACTACTTATAAGTCATTTCAAACAAGTCCATTATCATGGGAAAATTGCAAATAAAGATCATCGAAAATGCAAAATTCTAGATCAGGAATCATGGCAATATTTTAACTGGTTTTGATAAGAATTGATTTGCAAATGACAATCAATTTTTGTAGGAATTCCTGATCTGGGATTTTGTAATTTTCATTGTCTTTTTTCCCCCAAATTTTCCTATTATCATTCTTATTAACATTATTTGAGGGCAGAGAAACATTGCCCTTCATGAGAAATATGTATTGAATCTTTTTGCCGTTGCCCAAGAGATCAAACATGCTACTTGGTTCTCAGGTATGGCTTTTTCTCATAATATGGACAGCTCTCCTTAGGCTCCGACTATCTCGGTTCGGGGATATAATTCTGTTACTGATCCTAATGGTCGGGCTATCATCACACATAAAGTCAAAATTAGAAACAAAGCGACAATATATGGTCAAACTCTTCAGTACTTTCTATGGACCCGTAGATTCTAGAGGGGTCATTCTTTCAATTATAAATGTTTGCGGTCTTCTTAGTTGGATTGTTAATTGTTAATTCTCCATTCTTCTCTTTTATTAATCAATCGCTACAGATTTTGGTTTCTATCAAACAATTGGGATAGACTGATAACTCAGTAAAAGAAATGATTGGAATTATCATTGAAGATATCCTTGTTTTCTGTAAACTATTTTCTAGTTTAGATGTTGTAGCTGTTAATCCTTTGCCTTTTTCTGTTTTTTTGTTGCTAATTTTTCTTTTTACTGCTCATCTAGTTTTTCTCATTAATATCATTTGATTTTTTTTTATCAAAATTTTTATTTCAATTTCTGTATTATTTATAATACATTTGTTTTGATATGTAGCTAAATGTAACATGTATAATGCATGAAATTATATAATATTAGTTGTTATCTAATCAAGTTATATACTACTGATTGCCATCGATTTTATTCACAACTAGATACAGTATTCTAATTTTTAAAATTTAATTTGCTGAAGTACGTAAGAAAATTTTAAAGAAACAGGAAAAATTATGTGAAATTTGATAAATATAGAAAGAAAAACGGACTTAAATGTAAGAGAAAAACAAACTATACATAATCAGAAAATTAAATTAAATTAAAGAAATGAAGGCTTAATATTACTTTATTACCCATCCGTAAATTTATATGCGCGTTCAATTTTAACAAATTCTTTTTTATTATTCAAAACAAATGACGGAAGCGAGACCAGTTGGAGCGTTAGACGACTCAGACAACCATTTCAATTCAAAAACGCTTTGAAAGAGAGAGAAAGTGGGAAGAGAAAGTTTAACCTTTTGCACTTTCTCCTACTCTTTCAAGTCGAGGAAAGATCAACCATTGTCTTTCCTTCTCTCCCTTTTCTCTCCTGGCTTCTTCCATTCCAGTTCAATCTGCAAAGGGGAGAGGGGAGATCTGTTTGATTCTCACGGATCGCTGTGAAGCTCTTGCTTGATATTCGATTTTGATCGGTTACAATATATTTGTCATCTAGAAGATTTGATATAGCCTTTGGATTGTATTCTGTTGGGTTTGGATCCTTGATCTCTGCGACAGATGGAGGCGATCGAGGAGTTATCTCAGTTGGCTGATTCCATGCGCAAGGCGGCGGCTTTACTTGCTGACGAAGATGTTGATGAGCCCAGCTCTGCATCTTCAAGAAGGCCGTCAACTTTTCTTAACGTCGTAACACTTGGAAATGTCGTAAGTTGTTGGGTGTCTATGATTTCTGACTACCTTATGTGGACTAAATTTTCTATCTGGGTTGGGTCTTGGTTGCTTCTATTAGTCAGAGCTTATGGTTTTTCAATCTGGGTTTTCTTGAGATATTTAGTAAGCTTCGGGTTTGTGGTGCTATGCATATAGAGGGTGACAATTATTATATTTTTATTTTGGCCAAATATGGAGGGAGACAATTATGATACGCTGTGATTACAGAGTTATCTGTGGATTAGATGAGTTTGCTTAAAAATTAGATTTACAATAGATATAGGTAATTGATAATGAGTTGTAGGAGTTGGTTGTGCTAGTTTACCGTCAGGCATAGCATCCCATTTTAACTTACGGTATGTGTTCAGATGAGAGCATTTGATAGTTTAGATAGGTTATGTTATTTCAGCACATAAAATTGAAGATCTATATGTGAAAGAAACTATAACTTTCATTTTTAGTTTATATGACTTTTGAATTGGTTGCTCATATCAGGAAACTTCAAGCTCTATCACCCCAAAAAAAAAAAAAAAAAAACTCCAAGCTCCTATTGATCGTTGGTTGAGAATGAGAATTGAACTCTTTGAGATCTGATCTTCCGTTGTTCCTTCATGGCTGATTTCTGAATTAGTGGAGGACAATGAACTTGGACCTAGAAATTCAAATTGATTTCCAAAAATCAGCAAAATGAGAGCTTGAAGGAACCTTAATCTCTTCATGAATTTCTTGCTTAACCTGTAAACAGTTTTAGGTAGGATAATTTTTCTAGTAAGTACAGGCAAACAGATTAAGTGGGAATATCAAACATATAATTTAATTTAGTAATTTAGTCTTCTTAGTAAATGTGAATGCCAGTAACAACACTCTCAGAATCCCAGGAATTTTTTGGCTTTATTATTTTTTTTCCCTGTGACAAACAAATTTCTCTTCCCTATTTCATTTTCAATGAGTTACAATGCATGCAAGTCAATTGTGTAGGACACATGCGCGATTCTTTTACCTGAAAGGATTGGTCATTTAACATATTTTTTGGGTTAATGCTATATGTTTATATTGCATACTAATTGTTTGCTACCTAGTAAATCTTTTATCTGTTTTGGCAAATTGATATCTTTTTATTTTGTTCCTTTTTTGCTCAACTTTTTAGGGTGCTGGTAAATCTGCTGTATTGAACAGTTTGATTGGACATCCTGTTTTGGTAAGATGGGTTTTATAGGGTTCCATCTATTTTAGTTAACATCTATTACATATCACCTTTATATAGTCTATGCTTATTCTTGAGGTCTCCTTTGTCTCCAGCCTACTGGTGAAAATGGAGTTACCCGGGCTCCTATAAGCATTGATCTGCAGCGAGATGGTTCTTTAAGCAGCAAATCAATTATCTTGCAGATTGAGAATAAGTCCCAGCAAGTTTCTGCAAGTTAGTTTCTATTTTCTTAATTGGCCTCCTTGATTGCTGTCTGTGCAGCTTATATTGCTCATTGTGTGAAACCATAACTGGTTCGATTTTTTTTATTTTATTTTAAAATCATAATCATCTTTGAATGTTCATAAGTGCTTGCATGCAGTAGACGTGTAGGAGGGCTTCGTGTTAACAATGTGGTATTTTTCAATCATAGAGACATGGATAAAACAGAGCACTTGCACTCATTTTTGTTTATGATTGTCATTGCACTAATATTATTATGAACCCAACATTGGCACACCCCCCCTTTTCCCTCTCTTGCTGGTTAGTATTATGATACATGCCTTTTCGTTTCTTTCCAAGGATACTTAGACGCTTTATCTCATTGCTGCAGGTGCCTTGCGACATTCATTACAGGATAGGTTGACTAAGGGTTCCTTAGGCGAGGGTCGAGATGAAATATATTTAAAGCTTCGCACAAGTACAGGTTTGTTGATGACTATTGTTTGATTGCTGTTGCTGCCTTCAATTTGTATATCTAAGTTAGACTTATACAATCTGTTTAGCAACTAAACAACTTTGGGAAAAATATCTGACTATGCTCCCCCATGCTCCATTTTTATTATAACCTTAAAATTAGTATCTGGCTTCCTAATTAGATGATAATAGCAGAAAGCCATGCCGTAGTGCTGTAAATTAGAGTGCGAAGGGCAATTATTCTTCGCTGTTACCCTCTTATGAAAAGTTTTCAAGTTGCTTTATGCCACATGCAACTCAGATTTTGATATCAGATAATTCATGAAACTTGCTTCTCATTTATTTCGACCTGTATATGATCTGTTTTGCACATGTTATGCTCCTTTTTCCTAGTTACATATCCTAACATTCCCTCACCATATTATGTTATCAGCACCACCTCTTAAGTTGGTTGATCTTCCTGGGCTGGATCAACGCATCATGAATGAATCTATGGTAAGTGGTGACCTGTCTCTTCCAAACCTTTCATTTATTGTAAGGTATACTATTAATATACAATATCATGGTCAACTGTAATTTTTCCTCCATGTTTCTGGTTTCTAGTTTCTGTGTTGATTTCTTTTGGTCGTAATTGAATATGATAGGAGTCAAATGTTCTTTTATATGATCCTTTCATAGGTTGGTGAATATGTGGAGCACAATGATGCCATTGTGCTAGTCGTGGTACCTGCAGTTCAGGCACCTGAAATTGCTTCATCTCGAGCCTTAAGAACTGCAAAGGAATATGATGGAGAAGGTAGATCATTTGCTTTTGTTTTGTTCTCCCTTCTTTTTGTATATTTTTCCATTTCCTATGTAGATAAGCTGAAAAAATTTAAATAGGTACCCGAACCATTGGTGTTATTAGTAAAATAGATCAAGTTGCATCAGATCAAAAGTCTTTGGCAGCAGTTCAAGCACTTCTTTCGAATCAGGGCCCTGCAAGAGCATCAGATATTCCATGGGTTGCTTTAATTGGTCAATCTGTTTCAATAGCTACAGCACAAACTGGATCTAATGGTTCTGAAAATTCTCTGGAAACTGCATGGAGAGCAGAGAGTGAAAGTCTCAGATCCATTTTGACTGGAGCTCCTCAAATTAAGCTTGGACGGATAGCTTTGGTTGATGCTCTAGCACAGCAAATCCGAAATCGGATGAAACTCAGGCTGCCTAACCTTCTTTCTGGGTAATTCTTTGTGTTGTGGAGTTTGACATTTTTCTTATTACTTGAGGGTCCTTATTTTCATTTTGTTCGTGATGGTGTTAATTTTATATCTAGCTGGAAATCGATGACGATGCACATGGCTTTTATCTTTGTTGCGGAAATTTATAGACCTACTTTTAGACCAAGGATGTGCTACCCCTAGACTCATTCCTAACAAAATCTTCTCAATGATAGGATTTTTTTTTCTTTTTCAGATGTAACATTTTAAATTTGCAAATGAATTTATTTAGACTTTTATTGTCAATATTGTTTTTATGTGTGGAAAACAGCGTTTATTTAATGTGTGTGTGTGTCTCTGTGTGTCTGTGTGTGTGTGTTTTAATTATATTACATTTGTAACAGCGTTTTTTTTTTTTTCCGCTTCCAAATTATGTCTGTGTGTGAGAGGCACTTGTTAGCTGAAAATAAATATTTTCTGTGTTGTTTCTGGGTTGCTGGTTAGATTTCTTTAAGAAATGATTTTGTTAGTAGGTTCTTTCTTTTAATAATTAATTATTTTATTATTAAATTATTTTGCAATTTCTCAATTGAAAAGTGATATCGTATTTAGGGGTATTGTTGGATGTAACAGACAAACTTGACTATAATGTTGTCCGTTTTGTGGCCAAACTGTTTTTTGCCTCTTTAATGCCAATATCTGGAATTAACTATTAACCAATATTAAATGTTTATTTGGTCCTTGTGAAATAATCTTTTTTATTTAGTAAATTTTAGTGTGTTAAGTTTATACAATGACAAGTGTATTTAAGTTATAATTAATTTGTATATAATTTTTTGTTAATATAGTAAAAATTTCATAATAAATCAAATATATGGTTTTTGGGACGAAGTAAGTAAATATTGAATAACATTTTAGAGGAGTGTATTTTGACATGTTTAGTTAAAATAACTTATTCTTGAGGGTATTTTTGCAAAAGCTGGTTTAGTTCTGACTTGTTATTTTGTTTCAATAGAGGTTCTTGTCATTTTTTTTTTTTTTAATAATACGTGGACTGGCGATGTAATTAGATTATTTCTTATGAAGGGGAGAAAGTTTTTCCCTAGTAATTATATATCCATCATCTCCTTGGCCTTCATGTAATTTCCTCCATGACTATAGTGTTCATGCTTATACCTTTGCAATATGAAAAAACTGTTTAAGGCAAATTGACTAGTCATTTGTACTGGTATTTACAGTTGAAGATCTGTTTGTCTTGTTTAATTTTTTTCCCCCTACCTATAGAACAAGCTTGTTTAATATGCAATTTTTTTAAAGATGTCAATTTTACCCTGTAACCTGAATATCATATTGGTTTGCGTTCTTCTTGAAAAATCTGCTAATTCGTCATTGAAAAATTTATTTATCTTTGTTTCTTGTTTTAAAATTTATTGATCTCATTCTTAGTGTAAGGAGTCTCTCTAAGGCACAATAAATACGGTTAAGTTGAAATAAGGGAGGTGCATCATCAATTATTCATTTGTGATTGTTGGAAAGAAGTGGTTATATGCATCATCAATTGACTGAATGATTGCTTTTTGTTTGACAAAGTTGCATTTGTCTGTTGTTTTTAGAACTGATTATGTGCATCATCAATTGTATTTTCTTACTTTCTACTGTCACATTTTCAAGGTTACAAGGGAAATCTCAGATAGTTCAGGATGAACTAATGAGGCTTGGGGAGCAAATGGTTACAACTGCAGAGGGTACACGAGCTATAGCCTTGGAACTTTGCCGTGAGTATGAAGATAGGTTCCTCCAACACATCACCACTGGTGAGGTATGTTTGTTAAATGTGTTATTTTACTTCAGCCCATGCCAGTATTGTTTGTCGTCCAGAATGTTACATTATCCCGTATTAAGTGATTTTTTGAAGCATTGTATATCTCAGCTTATCTAGTATTGCTTATTATTAAAGATATTATATCTATTTGTCATTGATAAGCAATTGAGGTACAATTATCACCTTAATGCATTGATCTATTAACATTAGTTGGACTTGGCTTGTGCTGTTCATCATTGTTATTGTTTGAGATTAACCTGTTTTTACATGTTAACTGCATTAGATGGCAATTTTTTTTCCCAATTTTTGATCTTGAACATAATTATTTTTTCTGTTGATTGCTTGGTGCCAATTTTATTTATTTATGATACATGAATCTCTCAGGGTGCTGGTTGGAAAATAGTTGCCAGTTTTGATGGAAATTTCCCTAATAGAATCAAGCAATTGCCTATTGATAGGCACTTTGACATCAGCAATGTAAAGAGGGTAAGTTTCGGATTGTTGCTTGACTTATGCACCCCCTGTAAGCTGGTCTCTTGATTGTGCTTCTACTGACCCTCTCTTTAATGATCAGATTGTTTTAGAGGCTGATGGTTATCAACCATATCTTATTTCCCCTGAAAAGGGTTTGAGATCTCTCATTAAAGGTGTTCTAGAGCTTGCAAAAGAACCATCACGTCTTTGCGTTGATGAGGTATTTATCTTTGAAATTCTCAATTTGAATTATTTTACGATTTCCTTAGTCAGTTTCATTCTGTCCTGCTTCAGTGTTGTGGTGTTGCTAATGAAAGCTTTCATTCTGTTCCTAAGTTATGCTTATTGTTGAATCTGCTATCTAATTGCGCTGTGTTCTTCCCTGCCTTCCTTGTCCCGTTGCACGTGATAGTTAAAAAGTGATAATGGGTGTGCGTTGATAATACTTTCTTGTCTCCCATACCATGCGGTGGGGGGGGGGGGTGTTTGGTTTGTGGAATCGATCATAATTCTTGAATGCAATTCCACGTTCCTTGGCATGTAACATTCTTCGGTGTTAATCTCTAGTGGGTTGGGCCTATAGTAGCATATTGGTCATTTTTTAATATAACTATATAAGCCCACGGAGAACTGGTTGTCGCAGTTCAGTGATTATATGCAGATTTTCTTCTCTCCTCATCGTTAACTGCAATCTTCACATTTAGTTCATCACAAATATTCTTGACATATCTATTTAAATTTTTTGAAATATTTTAAAAATATTTTTTCAAAGTATTGTTGCTTTCACTAATTTATAGTTACAGCACTCTTGCACAGTTATATTTTATAATCATTTCTATTATTTTGTTAATTATAATTATAATATATTTGTAATTATGTTTATAATTTTTAATTTATTGTATTCTAACATTTTTGTTTATTTTGTATTCGTTAGCTTATAGTTTATTTATATTATACCAACTCAATCATTTAATAATTCCTGTTAATATTATTTCTCTATCCATTTATATATTATTTGTTACATTTCCTATTCATTATTTATTTTTTTAATTTATTAATATTAGATTATAACTTTTTATATTATATACTTTTAAAAATATTTCTTTAGTTATGTAATGTTGTTTTTATAATTTGGATTCATTTTTTTTATTATTATCATTATGATTTTTGGATTTTATAATTTTTTATTAGTTCTTGAACTACTCTAGTCTGTCCAACAAAAATAGGCTATTTTTTTCCTTGCTAAATGAGGCAGCTTGTTTAACCCATGACCTGTGTCCTGTGGCGGGTTGACCTACTTGTAAGTTTATTCGGGAAAGGACAGGCAAAATGATATTTTTAAAATTGCAAAAAAAAAAAAAAAAAATCCCGTTAAAATCCTGCATATGTACCCTGCATTTGCAATGTTGAGCTGCTAGGGATTTTTTTTTTTGTGAAAGCTGCACCAAACATGAAAGGTCATATTGGCAGGAAGCCAAAGAGATTCTGTAAACCAAATGCCACCTTATTGTTTGTTTGTTTGTTTCTGTTTCTGTTTCTGTTTTTGTTTTTTGTTTTTTTTTTTCTGTTTTTGTTTGACTGCTTCTCACAGCACTATGTATGAAGTGTTTACTCTTACTTTGTTGAATAATTGTTACTTTCACGTCTAATGACCCATGTATTTTCTTGACTACTAATAGAGATCCTTTTGGCCGTGCGGTCCAGGTACATCGGGTCCTAATAGACATAGTCTCAGCTGCTGCCAATGCTACGCCGGGTCTTGCAAGGTACCCGGCTTTCAAGAGAGAGGTACTGCACTTTTTTACTACATTTCGCTTCTTAAATCTTAATTTTTTTTAATTGCTGCTTGATACTTGTATTTTTATGTCAATGGGGGTCAAACTTTTAGTTTTCCATTGTTGTTCATTATCAATAACAAGGGAGGAAGCCTTCTCCTCCTTATCATAAATAACCTCTATAAATTCTTAAAGGTTGTGGCCATTGCAACAACGGCGTTGGAAGGGTTTAAGAATGAAGCAAAGAAAATGGTTGTTGCCCTAGTTGATATGGAGCGAGCCTTTGTGCCACCTCAGCACTTTATTCGTTTGGTACAAAGAAGGTAATTCTGAAATCATTTTGGGGGAAATTGCTATTCTAGTTCCTATGACATCTTCTGAAGTTTTCTCACGAGTCAATGTGTTATGTTGTTATTGTCCTAAACTATGTGTGGTCTAAGTTTTGGAGATTGTATCTTCATTTTGGAATATTTTATTTTCTTGCATTATGAAATATGGTGTTTGACTGTAAGATTTCCTGCTAACTATCAAAACAGTTCCTAGTGGTTTCATTTAAGGATATTTAAGCAGACATGCTAATGAGTCGCATTCAAGTTCTGTTGGCAATTGCATGAGGTGGAAAGAATTAATTACTACTTGGAGGAAGAGGCTTTTATATCATGCCAGCAATTACTTTATCCAGAAGCTCAAGTTATGTGGAGGCTTGTTTAAAAAAAAAAAAAAAAAAAGTCATTTTGTTTGGGGAGAACTTTTAATGAGGAGGCAGTAAACTAAGGAAAATTGTTTGGCATATGCAATGGAGAAATCCTATGGGATTAAAGGTCTTTCTATGCTTTTAATTAAAGCTGTCGGGATTTTCATTACTCTTGTTGGAAAGAGATATATTTCTTTTGGCTAAAGTATTATAGACCCCTAACCTTTGGGACTAGTGTTTATTATCCTATTTCTAATAGTCTAATAGTCTTTCTCACATGATTTTGTATTTATTTATACCAACTTTTTGGACATATTTAGCTTAACAATATGAACTCTTGCTAACAAAATTCTTAAGGTTCAATTTAGCTCGCCCTTACAGTTTATTTTAAGTTATTTCGCAATTTGATTAAGCTATTCTATAATATGTACTTTAGAATGGAAAGGCAACGTCGAGAAGATGAACTGAAAAATCGATCTTCAAGAAAAGGGCAAGATGCAGAGCAATCTATACTTAACCGGGTAGGTGGTCACTTAATGTGGGTCATTGTGGGTTTGCAGAGATTAATAGTAGTTTATAATTTTATAACCCCAAGTTGTGATTTGTTTGTTTTTTTTGTAATGTGTTTTGTTGGTACTGCTTATAATTAACTTAGGCAACTAGCCCTCAAACGGGTGGAAGCATGAAATCAATGAAAGACGAAAAGGAAAAGGAAAAGGACAAATCAGGTCAGTCAGAGAAAGAAGGGAAAGAAGGTTCTGGTTTAAAAACTGCGGGTCCTGAAGGAGAAATAACAGCAGGTCTGTCAGATGATTCCACGCTCTAGCTGCTACCTTTTTATTGCAGAAAAATTTAAATGAACCCGTTTTTTTCCCCTATTTAGAGGGTAATTTATTGGAAAGTTAATAATATAATATGCCATACAACTCTCAAGTTTTACCCTTAGTAGGTATCTTTATAGTTGTTTTGTCCTTGTTTGTTCACAGAGTTGTTCTTACAGTTCAATACTCACTGGCATTTAGCATATCCAGTACCCATCAAATATCTTGTGACAGGATAGAATTATAACAAATGCATATTTTTAGCCCATTGATTATCAGTTTTATATTAACTGTAATCACAATGGTATTCATTTTGTTTACTGGGTGGATTACAAGTATCTCTTTCTTTATTGTCCATGACTTCCCTACATTCGTAATTCCTCTTATCAAAATTCTGATACTACTATATATGGTTCTTCCCTTAAATCGTGGTTTTCTGTTGAAGTGGTCCATGTCACCACTTACCAATGATAAATTCAATTTCTTGGCCATCTAACCTCTAACCTAGAAAGGCATAGGAGCATGCTCTAACATATCATTTGGAAACTAGAATTTCCCAAAGACGTACTTCAACAGAAGAGATTTGAGTTGATCGCTGAAAGCCAGTCTTCTGTATTAATTGCAGGATTTTTGTTGAAGAAAAGCACAAAAACCAATGGTTGGACCAGACGATGGTTTGTTCTAAATGGGAAGACAGGAAAGGTTTGTGAGCTTTTCCCCAGATATGTCAAATTTATGTTTGCATCTCCTGGGCTTTTATTATAGATCCAATATCATTGTCTTCCTAGAAGCAAATTGTTTGTTTATTTTCCGGTGACAAGCATGTTACTTATTTTATTATTGGTTAGAGTGAATCAAAATGTGAGACTTTTGTTTCACCTTCTTGTGATGACTCTTTCTGTGGTTGATTGTTTTTCATTGTTTGCCATGCCACATGAGTCTTGCTGCAAACAATCACTTTTTCCTACACTGACAATTATACACATAGATGTTAGATGACTTCTTTAACGAAGTGTGCTTTCCAAATTTCTGCTTTTTATCTCTGGTCTTTAGTCTGTTCCATATACCATCCCTTATTTAATTTTTTTTGCCCTCCCTGGAGTAGCTCGAGTTTTTATTCACAATATTTGAGTGAGTGAATTTTTTTTTGAGTGATTTTTATTTGCAATTTTGATTTTGATTCAAGCCACTTTG
Organism: Neltuma alba; assembly: GCF_004799145.2. Lineage (NCBI taxonomy): Eukaryota > Viridiplantae > Streptophyta > Magnoliopsida > Fabales > Fabaceae > Neltuma > Neltuma alba. Next base: position 93,221 of record NW_021636216.1, read on the forward strand.
ATATATATATATATATATATATATATATGTGCACCGCTTTCAGCAATTGATGCAATGATTATTATCATTTAATGAGTTTTTGACAGTTCTTCTTTATCTTTGTTGTGCTTCATTACTTGTGCTTGAAGGGATATAATTAGTTTTTGTTTTTTCGGTGAACGAAAAGGCATAATTAACTTCGCTTACTACATAATCTGCTACAAGTAGCATTGATTCAGCTTTTGTTTCACAGCTTGGTTACACAAAAAAGCAAGAAGAAAGACTTTTTCGTGGTGTTATTACATTAGAGGTATGAGGACTATTAATTCTTTTGTGCATGAATGTTTTCTTCCCAACAGTTGTATTTTCAGCATATGCATTGAAGTTATTGTGACAGAAATCTTCAATCCAATTATAATCCAATTAATGATTAATTTCCAGCTGGAATGCTTAGATAAGTGCTTGGTTGAGTTCAATTAAGTTATTACAGGCAACTTTTCCCTTATTGTTTGTGTTTGTCTATATTATTTGGAAGTTTTCTAGCAAAAGTCTTGTTCCTCATCTCCATCAATAAAATAACGATGACTCTTGTTATGTGGAGAATGAATGTACATGCTTAATATATTTCTCTACAGTTTAGGTACTATCAGCCAAAATCTGTAGTTTTTCATTGGTGGTTATTGCCCTTATTTTCTTTTACAAAATTTTGTATTTGCAGACTTCCTGGCTCTGGAAGGTCGGTGGTTTTTGTTTTTCCAGAACTAAGCTTGTATTTGAGTATTGGTGATTTCATGTTCAATTGATCGGAATAGTTATGTGTTATGATTTTGGATGACAGTAGGTTCTCTATTTAAGATTGGTGAATTGTTTCTTTTTCTTTTTTCTGCCTGTGAATTTTTTCTTACTTGGTGCAAAATTGGCAATACATTTTTTTTTCTCTGGTAAAATGCTCTATTTTATAGCTCAAGGGGTCAATTGGAGAAGGCATATTTTCCCTATTTGAGGAAAGCATCAATTCTTTAGAATTTTAAACTATATACACCTTTTCCACAAACAAAAGGATAAATAATATGCTCCAAACATTCAAGCTAAGGATTTCCCTCCATTTCTTGAAACACCTTTTATGCATACCAAACTTGACCTTAGTTATCTAACTCCCTTCTGCTGTTGAAAACAGCACTAGAGCGTGAAAGTTCTGATTGTGAGAGTTTACCGGATATACAAATGTAATTTAAAGAAGTAGAATTTTTTTTTTTTTTTTAATATACCACTGGTAGTTTGGACGTTTGTTTTGCAACCTTTTGTTGGCGGTATAAGTGAAAAGTCTAGATAACAATTTTATTATCATACAGGAATGCAACATTGAAGAGGTTTCAGATGAAGAGGATCCTCCACCAAAAAGCTCAAAGGATAAGAAGTCCAATGGACCTGATTCTGGGAAACCTAAACTTGTTTTCAAGATCACGAGTAGAATTCCATATAAAACTGTTTTGAAAGGTATATTCTACTGTTATTTTAGCCATCTTTTGAACATGCTCCTCCCGTTTGTTTCTTGGATATATTTCATAGCATTTTGAATTTGATTGGTTTCTTTATGCAGCGCACAGCGCTGTTCTTTTGAAGGCTGAGAATGCAGCTGATAAGGTTGAATGGATTAATAAGATAAGTAATATTATACAAGCAAGAGGAGGGCAAATAGCTGTTTCATCTAATGGTGGCCCTATGACGAGACAGGGTCTCTCTGATGGTTCCTTGGTCAGTTACTGCCTTGTAGCTTTTGCTCTCACACATATGATATGGATTTGCTGTTTTTAAAAGAAATAGGCTCATTGTTTTTCCCCATTTCAGGATACAATGGCACAGAGGCCAGCAGATCCCGAAGAAGAACTACGATGGATGTCCCAAGAAGTCCGTGGTTATGTTGAAGCTGTTTTGAACAGTTTAGCTGCTAATGTACCAAAGGTAAACCTTTGCCACAAAATTTTCTGATTTTCTTCTTGCAGGTTTTTTCAATGTTTTATACATTTTCTGATTTGTTGTTTGAGCAGGCGGTTGTCCTTTGCCAAGTTGAAAAAGCTAAGGAAGACATGCTGAATCAATTATATAGTTCTGTCAGGTTTGGAATTTCCTTTCCTGTTGTCATGCCTCGTAAGATTCTCTTTGGTGTTAGATGCAGAGCTTCTTTCTTGATTTACTTGTTCCTTGGGATTTATCTATTGGGTTGTGCCTATGCCTTGAAGAGTGAAGTTCCCATTTGTGGGGGGCATGGGGTTTATTCATTGATTTGAGCTGAATTAGTTTAGGAGATACTCAGGTCTTTCAGGGTAATCATGTAAATTGTTGAAGGAACTATATTAGCGATTTGTGAATGCATTTTTGTCTTTTTTCTCTTTGACTTGGTTATGGACTTATGGTAACTGTTTTATTTCTTCATTATGGACAGTTCTCAAAGCACAGCTAGGATTGAGCAGCTGATACAAGAAGATCAGAATGTGAAGCGAAGGAGGGAACGTTACCAAAAGCAATCCTCACTTCTCTCAAAACTGACTCGTCAACTGAGTATTCATGACAATAGTCCAGCTGCTGCCTCTAGCTGGTCAAACGGTGGTATTGAAGGTAAGAATCAAAGCGTATTTCTTATTTACTCGCATTGTTGGTGGGCGAATAATATTAATCTAAAATGTCAGGGCACTTGGTCTTTTGAATTTTTTAGTATCAATGGTTGCGTGACTGTTAAAAACCAATTTTGAAGAACTTTAAGAGATTGTACCAGAAGTTGTATTAATAAAACTAACTGTTGACTTTGACAGCTTAAACTTTTGGAATGCTGACATATATAGTATCATGGGCTCTCTGACCATATCTGATCCTCACCATTCCCTTTCTTTCTCCTAATCAATATATCATCATCATCAATATATATAAAACTGAAATGCATTGGCATTATAGCTTTCTTATCTCTTGATGACACACATTGGGTTAAAAATTTTAAGCCGCCTTTTTTTTTTTTTTGGGGGTGAGAGGTGTAGATTGTTTCTCTATCCTTGTCCTATTTGGCCTTCCTCTTCATTTCTATATCTCCTTTTGGCAGATAGTAGCAGTCCAAGAAGTAACGGTCCAGGTGATGATTGGAGAACTGCCTTTGATGCGGGTGCTAATGGCCCCAGTAGTCGTACCAGTTCATTGAGATCTAGATCAAATGGTCACTATCGACCTAACGGTGACATACTACAAAATGGTGATATGAACTATGGCTCAAACTCTGGTAGTCGTCGTACTCCTAACCGATTACCCCCAGCCCCACCTGCTTCTTCAGGTTACAGATTCTAGCTGTTGGTTGGCTGGCTTGCTGGCTATCCATCTTAATCTTTTGAAGTGAGATTTTGCTAAAGTGAAGAGAGAGAGAGATAGAGGTGGGATCGACCTCTATCATTGTGAGTCTTATAGAAGTGAATCTTGCCTCTTTTTCTCTTTTTTTCTCTTCACTTCATCTTGAAGAGATAACCATTCATGACTTAATGGCATTTAGTGAGGGTGGCTGGCAACTCTTGCTTGAGATTATACATAGGGGGAGGGAGGATTTTAGTCTTATTGATTCTTTGTTTTTGGCAGGGTATACTTAGTGATGCGAGATGTTTGTGTACATAGAAGACCATAGTATATACAATACACGGCTTTTCGGGCTTGTCCCAGTATCATGTAGACAAGACCAAGATGAGCTTGAATTCATAGGTTTTCAATTCAATATTCTTTTCATTACTTAAAATCTTTTTTTTTTTTTCCTTGGGGTCGATTTTCAGTCATTCTTGTGACATGAAATATGCTTGGAAGATTTAAATTCATTTTAGTCATCTTTTACACATCATCCCAAGTGGGTTATTTATGCAGTTAGGTGTTTGCCTCTGCTTGGTACTTTGATCTTGGAAGTTTCAGAAACAGATGAACAATCATTGACTGTTAGCTTTCACAATTGGACTGACCATTATATCAAAAGAGAGTAGTTTTGTGATTAAGTAGTTAATTGGCAATGGTTTAACCAATATAATTAATTTATTTGAAAATATAACTAGAATAGTTTTAATGAAACTAGATATATTTCTCTATGCAGTGTGTTATGGATTTGATATTAGATATGATATTGATTATGCAAAATTTATTTTCTTTTTTCGTGCTATTATATTCTTTGATTGATTTCTTCTCGTTTGTTTTTTCTTTTACAGTTGTATGGTAATATAATGAAAGGAGGCAAACAAAATTAAGACTCCCAATTCTAACTGAGTTATGCCGAGCGGGCACTTGGCGTGAGAGTGAGTCAGTTCATTCATGTTTCGTTTGATATTCGATCGATTCCGGCTAATTTTGTAAATATAAACACTGAATATTAGTTATACGGTTATTGGTGGGGATATAATGATGAGACTTAGGTGTTTCTGATATTTAAAATTATACACAAGTTTTAAGATTCTTGACTGTCAAAATAAAATAGTTCTGTGGATGAAAATGCCTTTGCATAGGTGAAAGAATACCTCTAAATATTGAACAATTGAATTAAAATCCTTAATAAGAAAAGTTATAGATTGCGAGGTTTTAATTGCCTAGTTTTGATTAGCAAGAAAAAATTAAGTTCATATTGATTAGAAGATATAATTGTTATGATTTTAAACTTTTGAGATAGATTTGTGTCTTAAAATAAAAACTTCGAAGTGCTTAGTATTTGAGTAAAAACTTTTAGAATAAACTTGTATTTTAACCTTGAAATAAACTATGACTTGCCGTCAGTTGTTTGTTTAGTTTCAATGTCCAAATCATATAATCATAGAATTTCTCAATAAAAAGTTGAAATCACGCATCACAGGACAAACACAAATGCAAAAAGAAGCTAAAGAATAAAAAAGAAAAATTAAACTAAAATTTTTTTAAAAAAATGAAAATTCTCAAAATATATAGAAAAATAGAAAATGGTGGTTTTTAATGATGCAAAATTTCAGGCAAATCTGGGTGGTAACGGAATAAGGCACATTACAATGCAAACATAAATTCAAAAAAAAAAAAAAAACAATATGCAATGAAGGGACAGGGGTTAGGATGGGAGAAATGCACCTAAAAGACATGGGAATCAACTTTATTAAAACATTTTAGGCACATTAAAACACAAAAACCATGTAAAATAAGTTCAACTTCATATGAAAACGAACCCAAAACAAGGCGAAAGAGTGAAGTCAACACAATTGGCTATAGCTTATGTGCCCCTTATATGTGGCCAAATCTACACAAAAGGATAATCTACATTTCTGTGCCTTTCATCGTGCTCAAGACTTTTATTCACTGCGACCAATGTGTCATATCAGCACGGTTCCAAATTTTTGATAACTTCATTTGCATAACTTAGGTTACACAACTTCGATTTGACCAATTGAGGTGTCTCTATGAAACCTGCTGAATTATCCAACAGATCAATCATGAGAAAAGGTTGAGCATCCAAAAAAAAAAAAAGAAGTCAAATTTCACACGTAAACAACTCAAATGCTTCCAAGATACAACCAAGTGCCAATTTTTCACAATTTGGACCTTGAATCACATCCAATAGACAAACAAACTATTCCAAATCATTATATTCAACTCAAACACAATATATTCAACTCATTTATATCACCGTTGCTGCCAGGAATGGCTCTCTAAAAAGTACAAGAAGAAGAGATTAAAAGAAAAAAAGTGTCTTCAAAGGGCAAGCAATACTTTTATTTAGGTTTAATTCACCTAGACCTATTCTTATCTTATAGAGTGCAAGTTGGGTTGACTAGTAAATTTCTTTTCAGATATAATAAAGACTCTTAAATATAGATTACACTATCAAAATTGAAGTCAAAACAACAATGGTCTTTCTAGAACAATACATGATTCTATCTCTGCGTGCATTTCAAGATAAAATAATGAGTTTAATCTGGGGTATGTTCATGTTGTAATGCCTACAAATAAAGTGATAGTGAGGGGTTTATATATGCCGTGAAGTGATGCCTTCAAGAGATATCTCTCGGAGCAATACCTCTACAATTAAAAAGTTATAACCATATGTTGGTTTATGAACCAACATAATTTAAATAACTAAAGAATATTTAATATCTTTAATTTCCATGATGAGTTGCATTTTTTAATATGTAGGGCTGCCTTACGAAAACAAGATGACCTTTCACCAAGTGGTGGTTACTATACCTTCTTATATATGCCTTTTGGAAATTAATTTTGATGTCTTTTGGTGTTATAACTTTTTATATAACCCGTCATATAAATATATATTAATTTTATATGAAAACACAACTCCTCATATAAATATATTCATTTGTATGAGAACACAAATATTCATACAAATTTATTAATTTAATAAATTTATATAAAGACAAGACTTTTTAAAAAAACACATCTCTTTATTTTAAAATATTTCAATAACGGGGCTGTAATTCTGTTGAAGAAGACATACTGCATATCCTCCATGACTGCTCATATGCTAGATGGTTATGGATGCAATTACTTAATCCTAGTTTTTATTCACAATTTTTTTAATTACTCCTTTGCTTGATTGGATGGCTCTTAATCCCAAAAGAGAAAGGGGTAAAAATGGAAGCTCAAATTAGTGGGGTCTTATATAGGGAGTTTCCATGTGTAAGCTACGGACATGGAGGAATAATTCTATTTTTAATGATGGCTTCCAAAAGCCCTCTGATCCTGCTAACATCATCATGCACAACTAAACAAACTTTGTTCATGTAAATGATAAGCACAATAGAGAACCTACATATGGACCGGATCAAACTAAACGTTAATGGAATGGAATCCTTATCTGGCATCGAAGCTGGTTGTGGTAGAGTCATAAGAAATCATAATGGGCCATAGATAGTTGGTTTTACTCATATCATCTACTCCAACTTCGGCACTTCAAACCATTTGCTCCATCTTCGTCAACTTTCTCGCTCACCAGCATCTGTCAGATGTCTTATAACACGTTTTCTGTTATTCAAGAGTAAAGATAAGGATGTTCAACTATGTCCTATCTCGACTCGGCCTGATTCGAGTCATTTTGGGGCAAGACAAAAGTGAAATGAAGTGTCTTGTCCAGATATATTTTCTTCTTTTTTTTTATTGTAAATTTTATATATTTATTTTACTTGTTATTTTGATTATGCTGTTACAATTTTTTTTTATAGATATAAGATTTTTTTTGCAGATATTTTGAGGCCATTATTTATTTTCTATCTTTTAATATTATAAAAAAATTTATTTCTTTGTCATAGTTTGATTAATGCCAAATTTTTTGCTAATTTTTATCTCCTTTTCTTATACAATTTTTATCACAAATTTTTATACTTTTCATATTAAAGTAAGTTTTAAAAAATTAAAAAAAAGGGTGGATGCTACTGAGACAAAACAGGACATGAGAGGGTAACTGGACAGGGTTGTCCTGGTCCCATCCCATCCCATGAGTATCCCTACTCAAGTGGTCTTTTACCCAAAACTTGAAATCTCAGTTTTTTTTTTTTTTGCACTTTATGATCAATGTGAGATTTTGCTTATTTGAACGATCTTTTTGGGTTTTCAAATTTTAAGTGGTATTTTATTGGTATTTTTCTTTAAAAATAAGGTGAAATTATATGAATTCAAATATTAAATTTCCCAAATAAATAAAAAAAGAACCCTTCTTCTTTTTTTGGTAGAAAAAGAACTCTTCTTATGAAAATACAAAAAAGATTCTGCTCCTAATGGGCCAGACTACTGGCTTTGACATCTAACTCTTTTCCTAGGACAACGTTGGGCTCATCAAAAACTAATTCAACAGAAATCTCACATTCCCACTGACCCAAAACTCATAGAATGTTTCGGCCAACCAAAAAACAAAAAAAGAAATTAAGAAAAATAAAACAAATACATATAAACCTAACCCTAGGAGCATTTGACAGTATACGAGCTTCACCCAGCGATTTCCCATATAGTCGAAGACACAGGTTTCAGAGGGCTTTGTCCGGAGCATTGCTTTGCGTCTTCATTCTTGCCCTACGTAAGTAATGATACATGCTCAAATCGTGACTTGAGCAATGATCCAGAGAGATTATGTTTTTGAGTGATTTTAATGTGAAGGCACAACGTCTTATTCCTGGGCTTTGTTTAGGATTTTATGATTGACAATACTTTGTGTTGATCTTTGCGCTATTAATTGTGTTTCTGTAGCTAAATAGCCTAATGCAATTGTGTGCAGGGATCGTACAGTTAAACAAGGCAAAAATGGCGTATGCAGCGATGAAGCCCACTAAACCGGGTTTGGAGGAGCCTCAGGAGCAGATTCATAAGATCAGGATTACTCTTTCCTCCAAGAACGTGAAAAATCTCGAGAAAGGTCTCTTTTGTTCTTTATAACTTGTATTATGTTCTGCTTTTTTGTTTAATTTAATGTTAGGTTGGATTCTATCATACTATACTACGTATTGCGGACTCTATGGATAAATATAGCATTTTTTATTGTAAAAGGTCTTCCAGTCTGTAGCTGAATCTCTAGATGTCTACTTTCGCTCCAGTGACAGTTTGAGATTCAACTCTATGGTTTTGAATTTAACCCTGTAGTTTTTAGTATAGGCTTTTTTAATGAATTGCGTTTTACATTCATCTTAAATATGTACATACATGTTCCGGCAAAAAAAGAAATCTATATATACATGTATGTAAAATAAATTCTATACGAAGTCGCACTAGTTATATGTCGTGAATAGGGTCTCAGACTTCATAAGAAATCACATTCGAGTTTGAGTTTGCATTTAAATCTGGAATGGAGTTAAATTCTCTTAGTAATTTGATTGATATTTGCCTGATGATTGAATTTTGCTCATTGGCAGTTTGTGCTGACTTGGTTCGAGGGGCCAAGGACAAGAGGCTCAGGGTCAAGGGACCTGTGAGAATGCCCACTAAAGTTCTTCACATCACCACTAGGAAATCCCCATGTGGTGAAGGTAAGTTTAGCTTGAAAGTTTCCGTTGACCCTGCGGAGCCCATGTTTTTTTCCTTTGGGTTGTTGTTGAATTTTATGAATGATTCTTGCCTTATATATATCTTACTCATTCTAGGGAGAAATCAGAATTGCTGCTGTTATATGTTCATATTTCAGTTTCTGAGATCGTGCAATACCTGCCCTTCTAAAGTTGGTTTTTACTTTTTATTGGTTTGTTCTCACACAATGTCCTTGAGTCTTGCCTTAGTAGATCTATTGAAGTCAAATCTTGGTTATATTAGCAAAAATATGAATTGCTCTGGAGTCTCTTAAAACTGTCTTTACTAAGGTACGAGATGGAGAGTTCTTCTGAGAGGCAATAGGCAATGGGTACGTCAACTTACATGAGGAGCATCCCCAAAAAGAAATATGGTTTGGTAATTACTAGACACAGATAAGAATTAAAATCGAATGCAAGGTATATTTCTAATATAACAAAATTCAAATTATCTGGTGACTCCTTTTGCCAGTCTTGGACTGCTATTATTATTCCTCCAATGCTCTGCTTTTCCTGGTTTCTGCTTTTTCATTTGTTCTTTCAAAATGTCTTGTGAGTCAGATTCAGTTGTTGCTGGTTGTTGTAGTTTTATGCTTCAAACTGTTCCTTTTTTGGGGATAGAGAAGAATTTTTTGGTGCAAAAAGAAATACTTAAAACAGATGTCAAGCTATCCTATCACACAAGAAAACACAAACCAAAATAATCATCGGTGCCTGTGGTTTTGTCATTCCCTTCGTAAATCCATTGGATAATTCACCCTAAGAATCCAATTGCTGAAACTCATACTCTCATTGGGAGACCAGAAGAATAATTCTCTCTCGAAGATGTAACATGGTGGAATCAAATTGTTCTTCTATTCGATGGTTTTTACCGTTACCACTTCCATTGAAATGGTCATCAAAGGCTGATGTTGGTTCTGAGCTATATACTGAGCCACTGTCACATGAATATCTATAATCACATTTATTCAAGTTACACCATTAATAATTTGAATAATTCAAACTTCAGAATGTAGGAATTTGGCCAAATGAAGCACAATATTGGATTGCCGGTTTTCCTTTCGCCTTGTACTAATGGAATGAATTTTGTCTGTTTTGCTGTGCGCTCCAAAATAATGGATTGTGGATTGCCTTGACAATTGTTTGTTAACTTCTATTACTGGTATTCTTTAGTGACATGGTTGTAGCGTTGCTAAGTTTAAATCCAGTTTATCGCATTACATCCTACCACCTTTCATGATAATTGCATGATGTTCTAGTTATTATGGTTATAACTCGATGCCTATTACTTCAGGTACCAACACGTGGGATAGGTTTGAATTACGTGTGCACAAGAGAGTCATTGACTTGTACAGTTCCCCAGATGTGGTTAAGCAGATTACTTCAATTACTATTGAACCTGGTGTGGAAGTTGAGGTTACCATTGCAGATGCTTGATTTGGGCCAAAAATGATCCCTTTTTTCTTTTGGTTATTTTGCCTCTTGGTTAGGAAAATGTTTTTAGTTCAACACTTGGAATCTAGTGTTTGGCACAATGCCTCTTGTTTTAGTTTGAAGTTGGAATATTTTTGGTTTACTTTTTGCTGCTAAAGTTGATAACAGTTAGTTATATGGTTATGGTTATTGATGAATACCTCCTTTTGTTAGCTAGATGTTTAAGCTGTGGTTTGAAATTATATATCGCCATATTATTGCTTGTATAATCACTTTTTTTTCGCCTTTTTGTGTTTTTATTATAATTTGGAAAATGAGATTTGATCATCTTGTTTTTTTTGGGACCAGATGAGATTCTGATCATCTTGAATATTTGCTCAGCTATTTATGACATATAATATTGCCTCATTTATGGTGCAATTCATCCAATTGGAATTGTGTTAGTTACTTCAAAGTTAAAATCACTATTTTGTGATAAGAAGGCAATCACATTAAAATCACATACACTGGCATGTAATTTGATTTCTTGTGGGCGTGGCATTTTTTAATTTGGCATTTATACAATTCTCTGAGATTTGGTGCACAGCAGTCCACTTTGTTTCATACGAGTATTATAATTATTAGTTGACTATCAATGTATTAATTATTTTTAAAAAAATTTATTGTACAACAAAATAATAGCATGGGGAAAGCGAATTCAAACTTATTGTGCTTTGAAAAGTGATTATTTAACATAAAGGTCCTATGAAGCACTAAAAGAAAGGATAGGGATTGGGACTGGAATTAAAAAAAAATTATTAAAAAAAAATTAGCATGAGTAATTGTTTTATGGGATTAGATAAACCAATAAAGGTGGGATTAGAGAATATCACTTCTTCTCATGGTACTCTTATTTTTTAACCTCATATATATAGATTTGTCTAATCTCATGTGACAAGTAATTATTTATGTTAAATACTCTTTTAATAGATTTTTTTATTCTCAATCTCGATTTCAATTTCTCATTTTTAATGCTTCGTACCAAACGGGATCAAAAGGTTTTGCATAACAAGCTATTTTAGAAAAATGATCATATAAATTTGCTGTCAATATCTGAATTAAAAAATTATCAGTAGATCATCTTTTTTCACATTGTAATTTTGCTAGTCACTTGGTTTGCTTCTCCACTTTCTCTCAAGAACTGCTCAAAATGACCATATGGAATTTCAAATAAAAATATTCAATTGTTACTTTCAAAAAGAAAAATTATAAGTAAAACTGTTACTCCCTTTAGTCCTAAATTTATGAGCTAATAGAGCTATTTGACTTGTTTTAAAATATAAGATTTCAATTTATTTTATCATTCAAATTTATAATTTTTTTTCATAAGCCCTCCAAATTAGTTACACTTACTAAGAGGGTTATCTTTCAATAAAAAATGGTTAAAAAAATACTTTATAAAAATCAACATGCCGGAATCATCTGTGTCAAAGAACTAGTGTGTTCAATTTATTCCATCTCGATTGTTCCATCTTCGGGACAAGATAAAATAGTTAATGGGACGTGGGACAGGATAAATCTTTATAGACATAACCAATCATTAGTTCCTAATCATAAGTTAATAAAAGAATAGAAAAAACTTTTTACTATTTTTTTTAAATTCGCTTATTAAATTAATATTTGTGTTCGTATTTTTTCCAATGATTTTTTCCCCTATCAAAAGCATGATTTCTTTACTTATAATTTAGGCTTTCTACATAGTAATTTTTTTAAGTGTTTTTTAATCTTTCAAAAGCCCAATGAAAACAAATAATACAACATAAAGAATAAAAAACACAAATAACCCAAAATCGTAATGATTTGACCAAAAAAAAGAGAGAAAGGAGTCCTGTTCCAATTCCAGCTAGATGGGGACAGTCATGGAAACAAAAATCTTGTCCTGTTTCTATTCACCGAGACGGGTGAGGGCAAATCCATTCCAATCTTGCCTCGTAAACATCCTTATAGATGATCATGACAAAAAAAAAAAAACAAGGAAAAGAATCTCCATGCAGCTTTTGTTGGATAAATTTTAATCATGGAACGAGATGGACGGAATCATGTGCTTTGCAAACACATCAAAAAGCAGTGCCTGAAGCTTTCCCTGAGAACCGTATTGATATTTTTTTTCGAACAGTCATTGACAAGCTAAGCTTGGAACAGAAAGGAAATGAAAATAAAAAAGGAAAAGAAGACGGGATTAGGTGGTCATCCCAAATCGTTCAAGAAGCTAGTGCAGATAGCCATTCGGCTTCTCTTGCAGAAAGAGGTCAGGACATCCCTCTGGCACGTCTTTGAGGAGATTTATAAGAACCGTATTTATATATTAGGAAAAATGTATTGAGATCCGATGTTAGCATAATGCTACAAAAAAGTCTCTCAAAATCTGATAATTGCTTTAGAGTCCCAAAAGGATTTCACTGCAATAATAAAAAAGTGAAAAAAAAACCTTGTTGCCCTTAATAATAAAAAGTGCTAAAAAGAGAGTTGTCAATATAAGTCACAGTAGTTGTCAATGTAAACTGTGATAGTTGTCAATATTACTCCTTCACTTGTCAATATATCTATTGATATAAGTTTAGAAAAATGTGATTTAGGGTCATATAATAACAAGTAATATTGACATATGCTGTGGTGATGATATTGTGATATAATATCATTATTAAAAATCAATTATCACTTATTCTGTGAAGAGTTAATCAATTAGAAGTGATTTCATAATTGCATATAAGTCATAATTGACTTTTAATAACAATATTATACCACATTATTATCAAAAAAATTAGTCCATATGATACGTTAATATTACTTGTCATTGTGTAACTTGAAATAACATTTTTTTAAACACATATTATCAGATAAATTGATAAGTGAAGTAACAATATTGACAACTATCATGGCCTACACTGACAACTATCGCGCCTATACTAACAACTTTCTTTTTAGCATTTTTTCATTACCAAGGACAACAAGGTCCTTTTTACATTTTTATTATTGCAGTCAAGTCTTTTTGGGACTCCAAAACAATTATCATATTATTTCAGCATTCTATCTACTGCAATTTTCTCTTATATATCCTTAGTATTCAAGTACCTTGCTACATTGAATATGATGGTGCCTGGGTCTATAACAAATTTAACTCCTCTAAAATCACTCATCAGTATATAATACTTCTGTCAAAAAAAAAAAATCAGTGAACAGTTATCATTTCAATACTAATTTTAATTGAAACTTGAGTATTATAACATAACCATATAATTTTTAGTTTAAAAAAATACAATTTTATATTACAGTATTCGATTATTTTAAGAGAGAATCAATTTATTACTCGTTTTATTTCTGTTGTATTTCTTAATGTTATTATGTCCTGATAGTTCCTCTGCTGCATAATCTATTGAGTAGGGCTGATGTAAATATTGATTAGACTACATTGATGTTGCCTCAAATTATATAATAAAACAATTAAAATAGAATGATAAAATAAAATTTATTTATTATCAACATTTTATAATGAAATATATTACAAATTCAACAAACGAAAATTAACCATTGTTTAAACCACCGATACGTTAGCCCACAATCCTCGGTCACTACGCATAAGCCATAAGGCAATGCCACTTTTACATCCAAGAGCCTCTTAAATTGAGACGAGTCAACAATTATTATAGTCATAATTCTCTTCTTGCAATTATTAATATTTTTTCTTACAAATTAACAAATTATAAGTATATATGAACTAATATTTATAATTGAGAGAACTATAAATGCCTAATAAAAAATGAATCAAAATTACAAGGACTTGTATATTTATTTTTTCAAAAATAAATATCATTAATTTACTTTTATTATATTATTTCTCTGCTTCATTAGATTTTTTACATAGTCGTTTGAAATATTGTTTTTAAATTTCTTAAAAAAAATTAATAAATAAATTATTAATATTTAAAGAAGGTACACAAACGTGGAAAATCGCAACATGTTTTTCCCCCTTTTCTTTTATGGCCAAAAGAGTAGCGTGGGAAAAGATAAAAAAAAAATAAATAATAAAATCCCAAATGATCACCTAAATAAACAAAATTTGAGTTTAGATATAAGGGACCAAATTAGAATTTACAAATTTATTAAAATGACCATATTGTCTTTTAATTTTTTTCCCCTTAAAAACAACGCACACACCCTCATTGGTTGGCTATCGTCAGAGCTTCCGGATGGTAGTTGCCAAAATTCAGGTGGGCCATCAATCATCAGAGCTCCAACAGCTAGCCAAAGACCAGTCGCTAGAGCTTTGATAGCCAGAAACTTTCTTTTTTGGGGATTTTTTAAGTTAATTAATATGATTAACAAGTTCTTTAATGCTATTAACAAGTTTAATATAACAGTTAATAGCAGATTTTTCAAAAAATTCAGTTAAGAAGTTTGATATAACATTTAACAATAAGTTTTTTCAAAACTTCACAAAGTAATATTTTTACAACTTTAGTAGCCTGGATAACAAGTTAGATAATGATATTAACAACTCTTATAATATCATTAACAACTTTAATAATAAGTTATGTAATGATATTAACAATTTTCATAATCATAGTAATTGCCTAATAAATGAAAAAATTTTGTTGTGCAACCTTCATAGGGAGCTAATATTGAAAACATCAACCATCATAAGAAAATTTTGTCAATGGCAATATTCGAGTTATTAATATCATTATTTGACTTGTTACCTATGTTATTGAAATTATAAAAATGTCACTTTTTGAATTTGTTAGAAAACCTGTTGTTAACTGTTATACTGAATTTGTTAATAGCATTAAACAATTTGTTAATCGTATTACTGTACTTAAAAAAATTCTCAAAAAAATAGTTGCTAGTACTGGAGTTTCAGTGACTAGTTGGCTGGCAAGGTGTTTGATAATTTTTTTTAAGAAAAAAATTAAACAATAATATATTCATTTTAGTAAATTTACAAATCCAAATTTAGTCACTTATACCTAAATTAAAATTTTATTTATTTAGGTGACTATTTGAGAATTTTGAAATTTAGGAATCATTTATCTATTATCTTCCCTAAATGTTATGGCGAAAATAAAAAAGAGAGATTCTAAAGAATGTTGTATAGGTTTATAAAAATTGAAAAAAATAATTCAGTAATATAATTTAAGGTAAAATATAGACCGTGTTTTATAACCCCAACAAAACACCAGCTGGTCGGGGAGGGGCGGCAATTCGTTTCTTGTTCGGCATTCCACACTTCGTCGAGCTCGCTGTTGGACGCCGCCCACCGTTATCAGCCCTGCGTGGCTGTTCTCCGGAAGGAATTGAAGAAGGTACGAACTTTGTCTCCTCACAAAATCCGGTGAGATTTATTTGTTCAATCTGGCTTTGAATCTTTAATTGAATCTGTTCCCGGTGTCAGCTGTTCTTTGTCAACCCTGCGTCGGACGGCGTCGCACAGTTTCTTGCTTTGTTTTAATTTTTTTTTTCATTCTAATTAATTGGAAGATCATAAATTGCTAAAGTGTCATCATTGTCATTCTTTGCCTGAATCAATTGGCTTACTAAGGCATCTTCGTTAGAGTATTTGGAAGGGTATGATATGAATTATGCATATTTCAAATATTTGAGTGGGGGAAGATGCCTCCATGGAGTGTAATATACATACTTTGTCCTTGGTTTGACATGTCGCTGGCCAGAAATAGGGATTATGTTCCTATATTTGTTTGATCAATTGTTACGCTCGGGAGTCAAAAGGTTGTTGATTTTGAAAAGTCAGAATACTTGATAAAGTTCCTTGGTTTTAGACTCCTCCCCTCAAATCATATGTAGGTTAAAACCCAGTTGGGGGGTTGGCTGAAATCTATTTTTACACTTCAATCATTTTATTTACGTGGTGTGGACCTTGTCACACAGGATGTGACAGATTGCACCTGAAAATTGCATGCAACATGTCATTAACGACTATTTTTTTGGTATAATGGTAAGCCCTACCACCCAATATCCAGCTTTAGAAGTGGTAATACAGGTCAACCCACGCAAACCGTGTAATAGCGGTGCGGGTTAGAAAGGTTCTGGGTAATGACGGGTTGGTTTTCAGTCAACCCTAATCCGGCAATTATTATTATTTTTTTAATAAATTTTTAAAATTTTTTTTCTTATACAATATAAAAAAATATAATGAAATTTTTATCTTTTCTTCAAATACTTGATTAAAAACACCAGATAAATAAATGATAGAGGTATTTTTTAATTTTTTAGATAGAATATAAAATATAATAATATACATATAATGATTAATAAAATTAAAAAAAAAAAAAAAAGCGGGTTGGTGGGATAACCCATGGGGGTTTGTGGGTTAGGTAGTGTAAGTTGAAAAGCTTTGTTTACTGACAGGTTGACTTTTAGCCAACCCTAACTTGTCATTTTTAGTAGGTTGGCGAGTGAGACCTGTAGGTTTAACCTATATTACCGGCTCTATCTAGCGTCTTCTCAGGACATTGGCCTTCTAACATGGGCCAGATATTCAAGCAACCGGCCAGTCTGGGTTCAAGGAGTGAGAGTGGGTCATTTAATGGGTTACCTCCTCTACAAACAAGAGCACTTTGCATTATTTGAACTTATGTTATCCTCTTTAGGCGTGGCCACTTACCACCTTGACAATGCTTGTTGGTTACATATCATTAACAACTAACAACAATGAAAAGGGGAAAATTGATATCTGTATTTTCCAAAAAAGTTTGAGACCCCCTACTTAGTTTGTTTTCATCTTTTTGTTGAAGATCAAAAGCAGAATTAACACTATATAACAGACAGAAGAATTACAGACAAGGGTGAACGCAGACATTCCCGTGGTCTTAATACCAAAAGACATGGTATTTTGTGTGCGCATTCAACAGATCTAAGTTCTATATTCCTCCATGTATACCCACACTTCTGTCATTTGTTTTTGTGATGTAATTCATTTGGGATCTAAGTTGGAATTTATGCTGGGCAGCACTTTGTAAACAAGAATGGAACTTAGCAGGATATAGAAGGGGAATTCTAATATTTTTAAAACCATTTGAGGGGGTTTGGTGATGGGACTATAAAGTGTGGGTGGGTGGAGAATCTGCTGAGTTCTCTGAATGTTTAAAGGAGTTGGTGCATTTGGTAGGTATTTTATGGAGATGTGGATTTGAATAACTTGTTTGTCAAGTTCCAAGTTATTTGCAGCCCTAATTCCCTAATATGTCTCTCTTGTTTTCTACATTTGCTTGTCTCCATGGTGATCCTTGATTTTTTTTTTTTTACTGGAGTTATTGAGCTATTGAGATACTGCATTTGAATAACAAAACCTTTAAGGAAAATATTATTTGAGAAATGTGGCTTGTATGATAAGAAGATGTGCAAAGGTAGGCAGTATGATAAAGGAATAACTCAAGATTTTTCTCAAGATTGGACTACAACTTATTTAAGTGTGCAACTTATTTGTGCAGTTACTAAAGTAAAACCTTAGTATTATATTCATCTTACTGATTTCTCCACTTGCAGGTAATACTTCAGCTAAAGGTTTAACTTTAAACCTGTTTAAGTGCTGGAGTGTGACGTGTGAATTTTTTGGTACCTGACCTGTTTGATGAAAATGGAGACCCAAGTTGCAACCTGCTATTTGACCTTCATCAAAAAAATATCTTGTTTGCACCATCTTCCATCTAATTCATGTATGTCACCACTAAAATTTGACCCCCTCTCTCACATGTCCCCAACCTTAAGAGCAAACACTTCATCTAGATTGCGATGGATGCCTATTCCAAAATCACGGCAGTCTCTTCAAATTTGCCTAGCTGGTGGAAGAGGAATGATGGAAAATAACAATGAGGTAATACGATTTGACTTTATAACTTTGTATTGAATGTTATACTATAAATGCTTATATTATGCATAGCTACATTTTGCTGGTCTTGCTGTGAGAAATCTTCTTCAGACATCTTGCCATAGGCTATTTCAGCAGGTCCTTAGCTTTTCCTCCCTTGTGCCATCTGATGTGGCAATATATATTTTAGAATTCAGACTCTAATATTACAATCTCCTCTTCGTTTTGTTTTCTTGCCATAGGCCATATTGGCAGGTTCTTCATCTAATTAATTTTTTTCTTGTTTCAAATGTGTGAGATAGTACTCTGGCTTGCAAAACAAACCTACACCATTGTTGGAGACGTGTCAATACCCTTTTTAACTTCTATGATAAATATCTGGATGTTTATTAGCTCTGCTGATGAAGTAAGAAAACTTGAAAATATATTGAAACTTGAAGATTTTTGGTTTTCACTTCAGTGTTATCACACCACCTTGAAAACTGGAAGCGTGTACAAAGCAAAGAACTGTATTGGCTCTATAGCCACGACTATGAATAAGGACTAGACTATGATGCATCTCCTTATATCTTTACTACCAGGTTCTTCAATTGAAACATGAGAAGTGTACGGTATTTCCATGACGATGTGAGAAGTGTATAATTTAAATGAAAAGCCATACGCTTGTGATTTTATTAAAGAACCATGCTTTGTCATATTTTAAGTAGAAAGCCAAATGATAAACTCATAGAGAAGTGTATAGATTTCTTTTCCTTATGAATTATGCATATTTGACAGAGGCATTGGAAAGGACAGGTGCAGGTGTGTGGGCACAAGTAGTTTAAGTGTTTTAACTGTTAATTATTGTTTCTTTGAAGCGCATATTTAAAGTTCCTTGACCTGATCTAGAACAAGTGGGATCTGCGATGACCGTATATTTTATTAACTCTCTAAAGTGCTCAGATTTTTCTTTCACTTATTATTTCTATCTTGAGGAAATATAGATTTAATGGGTGTTGGTTAGATGCATTTAACTATCATCACTAATAATTATCTTTTACGTATTGTGGTATGGATATTTGTGCCTGTTACTAAGCATGATAAATGCCATTAATTAGGATTCTCCATGGAAGGGAAGGTCAATAGAGGAGGTACTACAGCAGCTGATTGAAAAGCAAAAATATGACAATGGGAGCAGTGGGGTAAAGCCTCCAAGAGGGGGTGGCGGCGGCGGCTCTGGTGGATCAGGGGAGGGAGGCTTTGCCGGGAAGTCTAATGAGACTCTTCAAGTTGTTTTAGCTACCATTGGATTTCTGTTTCTGGTACTCTTCTCTCCTCTTGGCATTGGCTGATGTGTAAAGAATTGCCTCATCTTTGTAGATTCATGACCTTAGTTTATCTTTTATTGTTAAAAATGGAGAAAATGGAAATGTATAAATAGATGAAAAAATCAAGTGGAAGTAGCTAAGTGAAAGAAAGAAAAAAGGTAATTTTGTATACACATCGTGAGAGCAAGATAACTGCCAAGTGTAAGACCATATACAACAAGTCTCATCCCACTAAATGGGTTCACCATAAGAATTCCAAGTCTAACTGCATGTAATAATAACTATAAAAAGGGTGATACCTTAGGACCTTTGCTGAAGTCTTTATAATGCATGAGGTTAAGCTTGCAATATATTTATGGACACACTGATGGGGGAAGTAGCTGAGTAATAAAAGAAAGGGTATTGTGTATGTATAGTGAGAGGTTGAGAGCAGGATAACTGGCTCATACCACTGCATTAACCTTATGCTTGGTATGAGAAAAATGGAGGGAAGGGAAGAGGAGGTGAAATTTTAATTAGTTTGATTCAAGATATTAGAGAAGTGGGGTTATAAAATTTTAATAAAGAGATTATGTAAGATAAAAGAGTAAAAAAAATTAATTAAAAGCTTTTAACCCTACTTTTTCAATTTTTAAAATCAAACTCATCAAAATTTCTCCTGTTCATTTTCGTCATAACAAACAGACCCTAAGAAATGTGATACCTTTAGACACTTGATGAAGTCTTCACAATGCATGAGGTTAAGCTTGCAATATATTTTATTTACGCATTGCTGTTGGATAGAGAATCACCTTAGACATCGCTCACTGGGTTGGTAGGTGATAATGCCATGCTTCATTTGTTAACTTCAAGTTCTACTTTTCCAGTATATCTATGTCCTCACTGGCGAGGAACTCACAAAGCTAGCTAGGGACTACCTGAACTATCTCTATAGTGGAAGACGAAGTGTACGATTAAAGCGTGCCATGTTCAAATGGGAACGACTCTGCCAGGGCCTGACAAATAAGGTGGTGGATAGGCATTGGTTGGAGAAGGCTATGCTCAAAAGGAATTACTTGCTGCCAAAATCAAATCAATAAATTTTTCTGGACTTTTGTATCATCCTGTCTTGATCTTCCCTATGTTTCCCCCATTGATAAGAAAAGATAGAAAAAGTGTTTGGCTAAATCAATATGAATATAAAGGTTTCTCTTTTTAGGACATTTGAGAACGTGAGATTTACGGTTATGAATAATATCACTTGCAGATTTTTGCACAACTTCTGTGACCATGTGTGTTTAGATGTGTGATTTTTAAGTGGGAAGTGAGAGGTACGAATACGAGTCTTAGTTATATTTATTATTATTACTAAAACTAACATATACTTCCCCGCGTAACATTATTAAGACAAAACAGTCAAAAACACTTTCAAAGCAATTTTAGCAAAACAAAATGACGTATTGCATGTACTACGATTTCGATTACAATTTATGTACGGGTAATGATATTCAACATATCACAAAATATTAGCTTTCAGGATTGGCCAACTAATTGTAAGCAATGAGATATATTTGTAGACAATTTAAATTACGTAAATACTCACCAAGAGTAAGTACTCACCTTACTTTAAAACAAGGAGTACTAACGTTGGAGGCAAGATCAATCGAAAAAAATGAAAAACTCATGACCAGCGGTCAGCTCAATGGCGGATCGGAAACGAAGGACGTAAGGGACGATGAAAAAATAGGAGAGGAAGGAATTTCAAAATTTGAAATTTGAATCTCCCATTATCATTCTCTATAATTTCCAGTCAGGATGTAAGGAGAGTTCATGGAGCCCAACATGCAATGCCTCATTTTGTTTTGAGAGAAGTACTGTTCACATGAACAGTACTTGTGCGAGGAGCCCGTTAGAGAATATGATTGGCTCGGCTCCTTTTATGCTATACATATTAAAGTGATATAGATATGGATGTTTGATGATTTGATCTGCAACTGGCATTCCAATATTTATTACCATCTGAATCAATTATTCCACGTAGTAGAATTTTGGGAATATAAATTTCTTCAAATAATTAGAGCATCCAACAATTGAATAAAGTGAGACTCTGTCAAGTGAAGTTTATCATGTCTCATTGGACGTTCACAAGCAAAAGTTCGTCCCAATTTTTCAAGATATATAATGTATATTACATTCATATCATTATTTAACGTTACTTATTTTTTTATTTATCAATACAGTGTTAAGACCTATAATAAGTTATCCTATGCACTAAAATTCACCATATAAAGCTTCTTGTGATGAACGAAACCCAAAATATAGTTTTTCTTAGGTTAAAGTATATATTTGGTTTTTCAACCTTGTACAAGGTTTTAATTTAGTCCCTTAACTTTAAAAAGTATACATTTGGTCCTTTAACTCTAAAATTATTAGCCTTTAATAATGATTTTTTTTTTGGTAACAATCACAAATATTTTGAAAATTAAACTTAATATGTTAGCATTTGAGAATATTTTATCAACACTTAATATCTTAATTTCATCATTTTTTTTAAAAAATTTTGAGGCTAAAGGACTAAAAGTATACTTTTTAAAGTTAAAAAACCAGATTAAAACCTTATACAAAATTATATGACCAAACGTATCATTTAGCTGTTTTTCTTATTCAAAGTGATATTGTAGATAATACGTATATACAGGAAAAAAAAACTTAAGCCAAATTGTTTATATTCATTAGGTCAAAGTTTCTAATCATATTTGTTATTTTGATATTATTAGTTGTTTAAATGCATTTGTGCACTTGTAAATTCACATAAAAATAATTATAAATTTTTTTATAAACCTTTATAATGTATATCAGGATTTGTAAATTTTTATATGGACACTTGTGACTTTGTTATTCTTAGTTGTTAAAATACTTATGTACATTTATGGATTTACCTATGAAATATGGACACTTTCTATTTTGCCATTGTTAATTGTTCCGATGTATATGCGTACATATAAATTCACTTATATGAACTTGAACTAATGACATAAGCAACATTTTTTTAAATTTTGTTTTTTAAAAAATTAGTTTTTGAGTCATTCAACTTTTAACTTATTTACAACTCAATTTTTGAACCATGACTTAGTCCAACTTAATTCTTAAATTTTTAACTCGGTTATGACTCAATCCCACATCTTTTGAAATTTTACAGTATTACCCTTCTCATCTTTAGCTCAATCCTATGTGGCAAAAATTACCTCCAACTCAGCACTCCACAAGGGTTTTGTTTTTTATAAAATTTAAACAAAAAAAAAAACACAAAGCAAGTCGAACTTGAGACCTCATTTAAACGGTACCAAGCCGCTTACCACTTGGACCAACCCCTGTTGGTAGCACAAAAAGGTTTTTAATTCTTCTAACAAGTGGCAAAGCTGCTTACCATATTAACTAATAGCTTATTGGTTAGACTTTGTATGTTTTTTCCTCTATAAATAAATATTGTTTACTTGTAGATTGGTATTTTTTTCCAATTTAAATATTTATCTTTAGAATTATATATGAATACTATTACATATTTTGATTAAATTATACAATTTTAATCATAATTGGATTGAATCCGACTCCACTATGATTATATTACTCACCCTTGAATTACTTACGGTCTCTCCACCAGTTTAACGGCTGATTCATTTTTTCATACATAATGAAAACAAGTCAGGCATGATAACATACGCTTCAAATGGCCTCAACAACTAGTCAATTACACCATGGTATTCATATAAATTAAGCTTCATCGATCTCAAAACCAAAAATTCAAGGGAAATACGAGATGGTACCAATCCAAAGCTAAAAAGAAAAAAACAGAAAAACAAAAGAAAAAAAGAATAATAAAATCTACTCATCCGAATTTGACTCCAAGTAATTTAAAACCACTTCACGATAATCATCAGGATCATTCCACCAAGTGGGAGTATTGAGAATGGCCTTCTCCAAACAATACTTGTCAACTGCTTGCTTCTCTGTTATGGCGAGATAGTATTGCCCCCATTGAGACATTGCACGCTTTAATCGAACACTTTGTTTCCCTGTAAACAGATATCTGATGTAGTCCCTAGCTAGCTTTGCCAGTTCTTCACCAGTTAGGATATAGATATACTGCGAAAATGAATTAATTTTGAAGTTAGTAAATAGGACATGGCAATATGATATGGCCTAACAGCACTGGGCCTCATGTGTAATTTGGATCCTTGCCGCGCTTATCTCCCCCAATTGCTCAAGTGAGGTGTATTGGAGTGAGACAAGTTTGTCAACAATAAAATAAAAATATGAATATAACATAAATATTTTAACTTTTATATTGAACTTGAGCAATGGGGAGATAAGTGCTTCAGGGGATCAGTTCTATGTGTAAGGATTTGCAAACGTAAAAATCAATCATTTAAGGTTACAAAGGATTTGAATTCCCTTGATTGCTCAAGTGAGAAGGACAAAGATAGAGTGTGACCACATGAGATTCACCTCTAAATTTTCTCACTTGAACAACAAAGTAGTTGAGAGGATCCAATGTTATAAGCGATTTATTGTTTCCTTAGTTAATTCAGCTTGAACCCCTTTTTCATATGATAGTTTTTGTCCACAATAAAATAATAAAGTCATTCTCATCCAACCATGACGCTCTCATTTTTGTTAAAAATAAAATAAAAATAAAAATAAAAATTGTAAAATGAAACCATGATGCTCTCATGTATGCATATAATGATGTAAACCCATTCAAAGGGAGAGATAGTACCATAAATATAAAGCCCAAAGTTGCTAAAACCGCTTGGAGAGTCTCGTCCAACATCTCACCAAAGCTTTCCTCCTCTGATCCACCAGCACCTCCTCCGTCGCCACCCCCTCCCCCTCCCCCTGGTGGCTTTGCCCCACTGCCCCCATCATCAAGATATTCTCCCTTTTGAATCTGCTGTCGCAAGACGTCCTCTACAGACTGTCCCTTAAATTTTTCCATTGCTTTCTCAAGAGCTTTCCATGGTGAATCCTGATGGCATCATTATAAGTGGAAAATGTGAACATAGTCAAACCACAAGAACCTAAGCTACCCTGAATTCTTTTCGCTACGATCCCCCAGACGTGATTTGTAGAGGCTCATGACAACAGAAAAATAAGAGAGAATTTAATTCTTCGTGTAAAGAATACTTACAGCAAAGGCAATAAACTCATATTTCAAAATAAATTAAACTTTTCTTGCTTTACGCATAAACAGTCATAAAAAAGGACGCAAAACCACAGATTTATAATACATGTCAAATAGGGTACGAAGATCAAGACCAAGTTTATGTTGGAGGACATTTAAAATCAGAAAAGGCAAGCTGAATGCAGACAAATGATTTAGTTAAATTAACAACAGGAAAACACATAGGAAGTAGAGGTTTCAGAATGAAAGCTAAGCCCAAAAGTAATGTTTCTAAATCAGACAGCTCAAAAGGCTAAGCTCCAACTAACAGAAAATGGACCGAAGTCTGAAGAACTTTCGTTAAACAACTTAGCTACGAGCAACATAGTAATAATAACATCTAATACCTAAATGTTTAGCTCAGAGGATATGCATTACCTCACTATTATTTCCCATCATTCCTTTTTCACCTGCAAAGCAGACATGAAGAGGTTGCCTTGATTTTGAGAATGGCACACATTGCAAGCCAGATGAAGGTTTTCCTGGGCTGAGTGAAATCCTAGAGAGAGGGCCAGTATTAATTGGAAATGCATCTTTGGAAGGACGGCAACAACGAGATATATTTGTGATATAGATCCTAGGCTGGCATGCAGTAACGTGGATGCTACTCATCTTTCTGTATATTGATCAAGCACACCAAAGCTCACACATTACACATTGGCGCTTGTAACCAGCCTTCAAGTTCGAATTCTGTCAGCTGAAGTATAATTACCTGGAAACAGTGAAAACTTTGTAACCAATATATGATGTTAAATTAAGATATGAAAGATCATAAAAAGTAAACATGCAAATGAAAAATGATATTGGAGAATTTTTTTTTCCCCCCAAGTAGTAGTTCAACACTCCAACATGAAAAACAAGAAAACAGAATTCCTCTAAAATATTATCCACTTTTACACATATTCTCATCAACACAGTCATATCTCTCAAAAATCACTTTCCTTCAAAATTTCAAACCAAAATATGGTCGCTTTCAACTAGTCAGTATCTCCTATAACAGATGGAGTAAGAAAAGAAACATTAGAAAATAATCAACAGAAAAAAGCACTTTCAGCAACAACAAAAGGAAACAAAAAGGGTGCTGGATGCAAATGAATCAGAATTGAATTACTTCAAATAATATCCTAATAAAATCCCACATGTACCCTCGCCTTGAAAATCTTCAGAGGTCCTAGTATATGCACACCTAATGAACAAGCATAAATCACACAATACCGGATGTACTTCTGTGAGATGGCAGGGGCATGGATAAAAAATAGGCTGAAACTAAATGGGCCAGAAGACCAGATCCTAGACTACGTCAATGAGGTTAAGTAAAACATCCTTAATTTCATGTCTCCCAGGAAATAAACTTCCTTTCAGCAAAAGCTCAAACCCTCAATCTCACGTGGAGCTCTGTGATCAGCTTCCCAATCCAAGTGGAGAAACAATAGTTGAATGTGGAAGCTTATCTTCCATGCTGAACATTTCATTCACCATTGGTGGCAAAAGTATTTGACCTCTCACCAAACCAGGTATCGCAACTTTCAAACCCGTCTTTGGGATGCTACATAGTTTATGCCATGACTAATAGGACATTTCCATGAAACAGTATGTCCTGAAAGCGGAAGATGAAGAGGCAGCACCCTGCATTAGTAGATTTAAAGCTTTGGATACAGCCCCTCCCCAAGGGCCTCTATGCTACTATTGTGACTTCTTGAGCATATAGCTTTCAGCTTCGTTTTGACCTTCTGTTCGATTAAAGTCTCACTGAATTCCTTATGGATTCTTTGCTCCTTACTAAGATGCTTAGAATCGTCAAGCCTTAACTTCGGTGATGTTGATTCTTAAATGCAGGATTCTTGGGGATATCTTCATGAGTAGCTGCCACACAGTTTTTGATTATGGTAATAATACAGTTGGGTTCACTGAATCAGCATAGCAATATGGTTCTATTTGAGAAAATAGATAATACCACAAGTAGGAAATTTGAAAAACAGCATCTTGCTCTATTTTTGCTCATTTTTAAATAATATACACAATGGTTCGGCAATCTAATATTTATTGGCATTGTAACAAACTCTTATGGTACTTAAATGTGGTCTAAGGTCAAACAGTATTATATACAGGGAGAATATTAGCCATAAGCAATTGTAAGTTACATGCGGAAATTAACTACCCAAACTCTTAGTGACTGACATCCTCACATTTCCAACACAAACAATTAAAGCAAAGGTAGACTGTAAGGAAGAGCAGGTCATGGGGAGTATTGGTACTTTCTTATCTTTGTTTTCCTTTTCATTCATCAGGAATCGGATTCCAACTTCAGCAGAGATTTCTTGATAAGAAGTTGAAACCCAAATCCAACTATTAGTGAAAGGGAAGAGACCGGGAGAGAGAGCTAAAAAAAAAAAAACACCATTAAAAACCTATGCGACTCTGTGGCTGTGCAAAAACAGAAGAAATCCAAGACCAAAACGGCTGGGTACCTTGCGATAAGGATGAAGAGATTGGGTGCGCCAGTGAGACTCTGAAGGAAGCTGGAAATGGAATATGTGATGACGGAGGAGGAACAAATGAATTTCGGTGTCTACAGTGTTCGTTGAAGATGAACCCAATGGTCCGAAACGTCAAAATGAGAGCCCGCGAGAGGAAAAGGACTTGGACTTTGGACCAAGAACGCACATCATCTGCAGATGGCACCCTGTATTGCCAGTATCCAGAGAAGAGAAGCCGTCCATTTATTTTCCAAAAAAAAAAAACAAAGGAAGCCGAAAGCCGAAAGCCGAAAGCCGAAAGCCGAAAGCCGCCAAGAGACATAGGATGTTATTTAGGGGGTGTTTCGCAAAACCAAAACCAAAACCAAAGTTTCAAAATCACTTTTTCGTAAAACGAGATAATCTCTTCCACATATTTACTTCGTAATCCGTAAAAACACTTTTGAAACCATGGTTTGGTTTCTATCCAAATACCCATTTAAAGGCGTATAAATTTATAAATAATTAATCTTTTTCAAAAATATTTGCAAAATTTCAATTATTTGAATTTGATAATATTCTTGTAATGATTTGATAGTAGATTTCCTAATTAAAATTAATGAGAAACTCTGTTCCGAATCAATATTATAATGCTTAACTTTTTAATATATTTTTTAGAGTAAAATACACCGACCACTTTTTTTATTTTATCTCAATTATAGAGATCCCTTTTTTATTTTGAAAACATGTATAAACTTCCCTTAAAATCAAAATGTATGTTATGCAAACCTCTCTCTTATATTTAAGATTCTATTTCCATCCATCTAAAATCGTTAGTTGACCGTTAAGTTTGACTTTTAAATTTTTTTGACCAAAATGCCCTTTTTTAACATAATAATCATCTAAACATTTATATTTTTCAAAAAAAATATTTTATCAAATCAACAAATAGTTCTAATACTTATATTTTAAAACTTCTAATATGTTATAAAAATTATTAATTTAAATTTAAATTATAATATTTTATAATTTTAAGTTTTCATCACATTCATTAAAATTATTTATTTTGATTTCTTTTAAATTGCTAAAACATATTTCAAATATATAGTTCTTGTCACATCCCAAAAATCTTCACTCGGTTATAAGGGATTAAAAATTGGGATGAGGGTTAATGTAGGAACTAGACGGGGAGATAAAACAACTTTTGATGTGAAACCCCTATAAGGTCCAGGTTGGCATTTTCGTAATGATCGATCTTGGAAAAACCAAACAGAAAAATTTGAAAAAAATTCTAGAAAATCCCCAAAAGTGGGAAAATTATAGAGTAGAGGTTTTGGAAACTCGGTTAAAGCCCAAAAGGTAGAATTTCGGTGAAAATGAATTATTACGGAATTTCCTGTAAATGGAGGTTTTTCAGGAAATTATTGAAAAATTAGAGAAAAATAATTATTTTAATTAGTTAAAGGCCTCAATAAATGTGCGATATTGATGGATAAATCATCTAAATATTTATTAGAATTTATAAAATTGGTTTTAGGCCTTGAAATTTCAGGAATTAATTATAGGGAATTTATTTTCCCGCAGTGACATTGATAAAGGCCTAATCGGAAAAAATTCAAAATAAATACCTAGAGGTGGTAAAAAATCCTGAAAATTTCCAGATCATACTCCCATATTAAAAAGTGAATTATCATAGAGAGAAATAAATTTTTGGAGGTCTGAAAAAATTATGAAATATTACTAGTGAATAGTAACTGATAAAGTTTTTAATTAGTTTGAAATAGTGATTTGGTTTGTGGGCTAATCCAAAACATTTGTGAGGCCCACGATGGACCCAAGAAGAGCCCAAATTCGTGCACTTTCCAAATTCCATCATTTTTACTAAATAAAAGTGAAAATCAAGAGAAAATGGTTAGGAAAATCTAGTGCAAGTCCACATGTTCAAATCTGATCAATTTCCACACTTGATGGTGGCTACATAACCCCATTGAGCTGTTCCAATTTGGCCAAATCAGGAGGGAGGAGGAGCAGCTCATTTTCTCTATAAATACCCCTGAAAATACAAAGAAAATGTTAGAAAATTGAGAAAAATTTTCATATTTAAATTTTTTTAGTTGAAAATTTTTTTATTTATGATATATATCATATGTATACCAATTAAAATTAAGTTAAATAATTTATTTGGATTGTTTAACATATTATTGAGATTTTAATCAGTTTACAGAATATATTGTTAGAAAATTTTTGAAGTTTGAAGCTTAACTTATAAATTAGGAATTTTATACAATTAAAAAAATAAAATAAAATAAAATTAGAAATTTAACTAAAATATATAAGCCTAATTAATTAATTAGATTATATTAATATGTAGTTATAGTAATTATGTAAATTAATTATTGGTTGAGCCCAAGGTTAACCTTGTGGTAGTCTTTTTTTTTTATTGCTTTAGCTAGAGGTAACCACTTTCTACTTGTTATATGTACTAATATGTTATTTGTGAGTGTAATCTTCACCGCTTACTAACCAGAACTAACCACGATAGAAAGGACTAAAACTAGTAAACATACCCTATCATGGTTATTTAAGAGCAATCACATCATTAAGGGGCTAACCATGATAGAAAAACATTTGATCTTAATTAAGGCTATCATGGTTAGAAAAAAAATAACCTATATTTGTAATCATGGCAAACATGGTTATAAAACAATACACCTTTGAATGATAATTTATAATAGCAGTTTAGACTTGACTATCTTAGTCAATACTAGCAACAACTAAACTTGCAAAAATTGCCATTGTCACATCGTGGATCCACAATAATTCAATCACATACAATCTAAGGGCCTCGGGCCCACTATCAGTACTCTAGTCTAAGGTTCAGACAAAATAAACCAAAGATAAAAGGTATAATGCGTTCATTAAATTAAATGACATAAAAATATGAGAAGGTAAATAAGTCTCAAATGAATGCAATCCTGATGCGTGGCAAGATACGAAAAGATTGCATAAAATAAGGTCCAGAAGCTTTACACTGTCAGCTACAGCTATTGAGCCTCAAGAGTCTTCCCCGAAGGTCCCGCTAACATATTGTTTCCTGAAAATGGTAAAGCAACAGGAATGAGACAACGTCTCAGTAACTAAATCCCTACCTATCACACACCCTAGCATGGGCTAGCGAGGTGTCAGGTGGGATACACAGAGTTAATAATAGTTGATAAATATTTATTTAACATTTAAACTCACAATAATCATATAAGACAAATATTTCTACTAATCTCATGCAATTGATACATTTCAAAAGAGATAACATACTTGTCATTTATTTAAAAGATATAAACATCAATGAATATCCCATGTCATATGCAATTTTTTAACCCAAATCCATCCTTATATCCTCCTTATTTCTGCCGGGACCCATGGGCTAAGTTCTTTCCATTTGACTGGCAACTCTGACGAGCTCACCACACGAATGATGTGGACTGGCCAAAGACCACAAAGCACTCGGTGGACCATAGGTCCCCCCTCGAAGAACTAGTGGGGTGTCACAGTCCCTCGAAGAACTAGTAGGACAATAATAGCAGCCAACCATAGAGCTCCGTATGGAGGCTAATAACACGTGGCAAGTATATGAATCTCAATAACTCCAATTACCTCTTTTCCCCACCCAAAATAGATGCACAGGGTTCAAAATAACACATTTATATGTATAATCAACAGAATTTCATAATAACACATCATAATCATGATCACCAATTTCTTGCAATACAAACTATGTCAATCCTTTTTAAAATAGCATCCCACAAGACAGTTCATACAAAACATAATATACTTTTATAGAATTAGTTATAAAGCCTCTCACCAACTTCATACTAGAGCATGCAACAGATAGAAATTTAGTTACCTGGTCTCCTAGCTATCAGTTAACTACAACCAGAGTCCAACCTCGAAAATACCAAAATAGAGTTTGTATCTACAAAAAAATTAAAATATTATCTCTGTAGTATTAGAGTAGGCTACTCACAATATTATCTCTAAAAGCTTTAATTTTACTCAGAACTCTAACCTAAAAGACATTTTTCTAAGGTTGGGAATGAGAACACATATATATATGATTTAGACTCGATTCCTAAATTTTTCTTGCTTAAATGTCCTTTAATTATTAGATTATATTATTAGAATCATCAAATTCATAATGTAAATAGACAAATTATAAATTTATAACTTATATTCCATCTTCGAAAGACTTAGACTAATAGACTTAGTACGAACCAAGTTATTCTCACTACAGAAGTGAAACCTATAATCTAACCGTTGAATTTAATTTCCTATCTATTATGATACTATCTTCCAAATTATAGCTCAATCTTACGGTGAATAAACTTTAAAATGCTAATTTACTATTCAGGACTCTATCTGCTAAATCTAAAAGATATAAGTTAAAAACGTACTTAATAACTTGTAACTAGGAGATCAAAATGATGATGCAACCGTTGAAAATAACGATTTGAATGTCCCAAATGAGCTGACCAAATTTCAGTCTGATCCAACGGTTAATAAAATCAAAACTAGCACTTTTCTGAGACTACCTCAGATATGTGCGAAAATTATTTACTCACTCCAAGCTCCACTCACTAGCTCCTATATATAGGCTCCTCAAACACCTTCACTCTAAGGATTAGTCGATGTGGGACTTCTATACCATGATATAATTTCCTAGAATATCATCCACACACACAATTACCCACAAAAACATTATTAAAATAATAATAATAATAATTTGCCTATCTAACCCTTTTTTTTATTAACTTAATACTAAAATATATTTATTTATAAATTTAATTAAATAGATAAAAATAAGGATGTTACAGTGAGTATTTTGCTATTTTGTTTATGAGTATTTTGCTATTTTAGAGTAATAATATGCTATTTAGAACTTGAAGAAATGTATTACACCTTTCGAGCTATGAAAATTGTTTTTTAAGTTTTTAGAATTGTGGCCAAGAAGTTTGGGACAAAAAAATATATAATGTATGATTTATACTTTATGGAGTATATTAAGAAGATATTGGCATATTTACGGTGATATTGTGATTGATCGAATGTTGTTTAGATTTGGAGTTAAATCCTGTTTTACCATGTGATAAGGCTACTACTGGTGTATATTGATTAGCTTCCTTCATCCCCTATAATGAGAGATAGACTCTTGTGGCTCCTTATTTGTCCCTCAGAATGAGGGATAGACCTATAGGTATAGGTGTGATTGATCTCTCATAACGAGGGATAGACTCAATGGCCTATGTGTTAGCTTTATAGTGAGGTTTTAGATTATTGAGATTATTTTAATATACATGTTTTATACTTCTATTGATATATCTATATTTTTTAAGAATTAATAATTGTCCCACTTGATAACCCATGAACAAATGTTAGAATGTATAATGAGTTAAAAAATTAGTTACTAAGGCTTTTCACCCTATGGTTTCTACTATTTTTTAAGTGATAGTTCAAGTGTGGTATATGAAAGAAGGTTATGGAAGCTTAATATGTTTTTATAGCTTATACAGCCTCGCTCCTATTGGTCTATGTGCCGCTTTATTATGTATTTTCACATGGTTAACTTGACGGTTATTTTTACACCGTTTTGAAAACTTTACATGTACTTTTATATCCAAAATCATGATATCAAGTGTGCATAGTAAAATCCTTTATTAGTAGATTTGCACCTTAATTGAAACTTAAATTCTCAAAGTAACTGTAATTGATTAAGAATATTTTCATTCATATATTTATTTGGGAAAATTGAGAAAAATCCTTAATTGAAAAATTAATTAGCCTATGGTGGTTCCGAAAATTTGGGAAAAGTCTGAGGTCCTTCAAAACAAATAAGGGGAGGGTAGAAAGACAAAATTGCCCCTAAAGTAAACAATCAAGAAAAACAAAGAACGAAAACGCAGATGAAGGTATAGCTGAAGAGCGAAAGCGAGGATGGCGTAGACCAGTGAGCAAGCAAGGGATTCCAACGCTAGAGATGGCGGCAGTGATAGAGGTAAGGTATTTCAGAAAAAGAAAGCACCTTGTGGGTATTATTTCTTTATAATTTTTTTTTGTTGACATTTTCCTTTTTGGTTCAAGTCATTCTACGGCAGTTTTTTCCCCTAAAAATTATCATCATCCGCAGAAATAACATATTTAAATCGCATTGCTATTGAGCAATTAGCCTTTTCACAAGGGGGCTTCTGTGTGTGTGTGTGTTGTGCGCGCGCGCACGCGGATAAGACATTTTAGAGCAAGCGATAGAAAAGACCCATGCATCAACATAGAAAAGATCCATTCTCCGTTGATGTATTGATAAGCAAGTAAATATTTTGAGGGGCTACGATGAGAGTCTAGAGTAGTGAAGATTGTGTTATTATTTGGTTAAATTTTAATGGACCTCTCTGGTTAGGTGATGTATGAATCGAAGGAAATCCTATGAAATTTTATCAATGCTGAATGCAAGTAAAATACAGTACTTTTGATTGAAAAACATAAATCGGAAGGAAAGGATGGTCAAGAGAAAGAAGGAAAAGGAAGAAAATTGAAGTTTAAGCGTATTTTACTGCATTTTATTACCAGTATTATTGTTGGAGGACAAAAAAAAGCATTTTATAAATTTAAATAACTAAATTAAAATTTGAAGTAATTTAAAGAATCAAACATATATTTTAACCCTTTTTTAATATTCACAAATTAATTATTTAATTTTTATGTTAAATATGATAGGTAGTAGTATTTACTTAATGTTAAAGTCCTATTAAATTCTATTTTGTCTTAAAGTGTTAAAATCTCTTAAACGGGTGAATTTGGATTGTGTAAACTATGACCGAAGAGCATGGCATGGCTTGAGATTGATCTGGAGAGGTAGGGGCGCACATGGAAGACCCCAGCCCGAAATATGAGTGAGTTGTAAAACTAATTGGCCCTATCTGTAGAAATCCTAACTATTTTGGACTAGGTATAGGCAGGCTGGGTAGGACAGGCGTGATGCCATGCTCATATCATATGGGGAAAAAATTTCATCTATACCTGAAAATTATATTTCATAATTAAAGAAAAAAAAACACACCAAATCAACAACTAGTATCGATTTCATTGATTCATAAGTCAAAAGTTAGAAAACACAGCAACTTGAGTAAACCAGCAGCTAACACAGTACAATTCATAAGAAATCCATCCCTCATTTAAAGTTAGGCGTCTAAAGCTTGCATGCATGCATGCATGCATACATATATATATATATATATATATATATATATGAAAAATCAATTAGTGACTTTGATTCAAAATAGAAAAATAAAGTACCAATTACATTCGAGGCCAATAGTATATAAGCTGTTAAGCCTTATTCAACTTATGCACAAGAAAAGTTCCTCTCTGACACAACAGAAGAATTTTATCATCACCCCAAAGATTTTTATTCACTATCATTCAAGTTTAAACTCAATACTCAAAACTAATTTATTATTTCCATCAGTATA
This sequence comes from Neltuma alba, assembly GCF_004799145.2. Lineage (NCBI taxonomy): Eukaryota > Viridiplantae > Streptophyta > Magnoliopsida > Fabales > Fabaceae > Neltuma > Neltuma alba. The sequence goes on from NW_021636216.1 coordinate 128,001, forward strand.
ATTAACTATCAACACTTGAAGCCAAATCAAAGAAATCTAACAAGGAATTGAGGACCAAAAAAATGGGGCAACTGAAATGAAAATGAAAACAGAAAAATAGCAAGAAACACACACCTGAGAGGGGAGAGACAAGACGCGCGACGGAGTGAGCAACTGAAGTCTGAATCGATAGTAGCGGGGGATGGAGGGAGGGAGATGGGGGATGCATGTCGCTAGTCGACGACCGATGCTTCTGAAACGAGATGGAAAAGAGCCAAAACAAGAGTGGTTGTCAACTTGTCGTTGGTTACTACCCGATGCTTCAGAGTTGACGGTGCTATGAACTGCCGAACTGAAAGCTTGAATTGATGGAAGAAGATGAAGACTGAGGATGGTCGCTGCGAACTGCTAAATTGCTAATTGATGGTTGTTGCCTGGCTATTGCTGGTTGGCGGTCACTGCTTCGCTGTTGCTGGTTGGAGTGGAGACTGGAGCGAGCAGCTGAGGGTTGAGGATTCGGCGACGGTGAGTTGAGGGTGAGCGACTGACGCTATGTTTTGTACGGGATTTTCAGAGAGGATGGGAGGGAAGTGACTCCCCTCCCATTGTTTGGGTGGTGCAATTTTTTAGAAAGTGAAGGGAGTTGTTTCCCTCCTCTTATTTGGTTAAGATATTTTTTAAAGAGGGAAGGGGTTGCTTCCTTCTAGCTTTTCCTCCAAAAGTGAGGTTTTTTGAGGAAAAATGAGAGATAAAATTTTAAGTTTTAAAATTAGCCTAACTAAAATACTTTAATTTTCATATACTTTTTTGATTTGTTAACCCCTAATCAGTCGTAAACATTTCTACATAAGAGAATTCTTTTGAATATTAGCAAGAGGTGGTCGAGATAGTTGTCTACAAATTAGTGAGTATTGTTGAACTTTATTTCTCTTCTAATTTCAAGAGGTTGTCGATATTTTCTTTCACCTTCAAAGTCTTTCTCTGATTGAAATCTATCGCTCATGACTTTTTATCTGATATCTTATAAGTGTGTGACTGTATTTTATAAGTCAAAATTAGTGAATTATATTATATATGTAGTTATATCTTGATAAAATAAAAAAAATAAGAAAATTTATTTAAATTTTATAGGTTAAAATAGTCAATTTTTTATTAGAACAAAATAAGGTATAATCCAAATTGGGGATCCTTAAAATCTCTTCCTCCCTTCTCCTTCCTCCCCTTCCTTTTGTAGCTACCTCTCCTCTCTTCCCTTTTCTCAAGCCAAAACACAGCGTGAAGTGAGAGTGAGAATGTGAGATAAGCGAGGGCAATCGAAAAAAAAAAGCAAAAAATACTAAAAAAATAATTGTTAAAAAACTTAAAATATAAGAAAATCTTAGTAGGTCAAACAAGGCAAGGCATATTATACTCTCCGGTCATCAAAAAAGGCATATTATACTCACGGCAGCGGCATGTCCGTGATCAGCCCTCCCTAAAAGTACCCCTTCCTTTTTCAGGCGGCTGTTGTTTTTCTGGGTTGGGCTGGGTTTTTTTGGTCTAGGCTCAAGTAGCCGCACCGGGCAGGGCAGGCATGGCATGCAACACCATGGAGAGCCAAAAAAAAACGACCGCGTTTCGATCAGTCTTGTGCCATAGATCAACTGGACGGTTAGCTTGAATTGGAATGCTATTCCAGCCCCCGATGGGACTCCAGCTCCATCTCGCAGTCCGGCCGTCGTTGCTCAGTGCTTTCTGTCACTCAACTCCGCCGTCGTGCAGCTGTCCATCGTCGCGGCTCAGGCCCGACGACTTCTTTGAGGTAAGTTCCAAATCGACCTACGTTCCTTATTCGAGACCCCTTCCCTGATTCGCGTTCGAGGCCGCCCATTGCTTTCGTATGTTCTAGTTTCTTTATATGAAATGCCTTCTCCGGCCAAAAAAACTGTTGTCCACTGCTTTCGATAGAAATACAAGATTGTTCTCTATAGAACTTAGTCTAATTGTATCGATATGAATGTGTGGGTCAGGAATCCATCTGTTTATGTTCTAAAACCATGGTCCTGGTCTTGCAAACGCAAGCCAATGATTAGGTCACTCGAGTGGTTTCTCCCGCATATGCATTGACATTGGTACAGATAGAATAAGCCCTCGCCAATACTCGAGTGCTTGTTTGAAATGCAAGCTAGTTTAAACATTCAGTATATATTGGTAATGCGATGGTGCGGAATCTAATTTGGGGGTGTAGATTTTACGGAGGTTTAGGGTACGATTCGAAGGGAGTGAGCAAAAGAGGCATCATCAATGGCTTCAATGATCGGAAGACGAACGATTGTATGCATTTTATGCAGAGCTTCAGCTAATTCGGCTCCAAGAATACCCTCGTTTGCTCGTTCTCTCAGAAACTCAAATTTCACTCTTCCTCGCGCTCCTGTTGGTCAGCCTTCTCCTTTAAGGTGCTCTAGTGCTTCTGATGCTCGCAATTTATGTTTACCGCCTCAAATTCATGACCGTTTAAATTTATATAATGTTGATGATAGTTATGATTTATGACGTCCATTTTGAATCCTTGCTTAGGTTGTTGCGAAGAGAATTGAGCTCTATCAAACCTGTACACAATGCGATTGCTTCCGCATACCTTGTTTCCAAGCTTCCCTGCGATGCCTACACTTCCAGCGAAGGTTTGTTTCTCTTTCTTCCCTCTCGATAGTTGTTTGTACTTTGCAATGGAACCATGTAGATCATACATGATGGGCATTTTGTCCATGCAAACAGTCGAATGTTAAAGCAACAATTGGCTCTATACTAGACTCCATCGCTAAGGCCAACTATTTGATGATATTGCATACCTTTTTATAACATGTCTTAGCCAACAGCTTTAAATAATTTCAGGTGGGAGCTAGGTATAGGGTGTGTTTAGTTCACTTACTGAGAACATCGAGAGGATACAAATTGAGATTAAGGATTCAGCTTAGAAATCCTCATTTTGAATGTACTACCTCCAGTTCTAAATATAGGATCTGATTTTTAATGTAATTTGCACTACACACTATATCCTATATTTAGGATCAGAAGTAGCATAAGGGACTCCTCTGTTATGTGATTCTATCAAATTTTCTTTCCCAGCAGAAGTAGCGCTGTCTGGACGACAGAAGTAGAACTATGGGAATAAGCTGATAACTGGTGAATGTCTAGAAAGTTATCTGCTGAGATATCTCTAGAAGATTTGAGTGTCAACCAGCTCAGGCCATGGACTAGTTATCTTCATAAAAATTAAGACAATGGACTGGTTATTTTCATAAGAATTATTTAAAACATGTTAAGCCGAACTGTAAACTGTTGCTTTTCCTGTTGAGCTATAATCTTTTTGCTCTCAGTCGAAGTTAAGCTTGTGAATCGTGACAACCTTATTTTTCCCCGATCACAGGAAAATTTGTTAACTATATCAGCCCCATCTGACAACCGGTGATATGGCAAGGAGGACTTCTCTTATTAATTTTGGAACCTCCCTCATTCTGGGAATTCAGAATTTAGATTTCTAAACAAAGAGCTTAGCAGGTTTGACACTTTGAAAATGAAGAGATTTTGATTGTCTTCTAGAGCTGCAACTTTGCCATGTTTGTAATTGATAAGTGAAATGAGTTTTACATTGTCTTCAAAATAATATCATGAGGAGCATTAGACAATCACATATAAACATGAGATGGTTTGGATCATGGGAATGACACCCTTGTTTCTATCGTTGTTTTGTTCCATGTAACTCTGGATGGCACAAAATTAGCAAGTCTGTTCATGGAAAACTTAGGGGTGAAAAATCGAAAATATTTGACCTAAGGACTGTGTGTGTTATGCTTGGAAAACAGTTTTAATCCGAGTGTTCGTTCCATCTCTCTAATGTCTTAATATTCGTCTAACTTACCTGGAGTTGGAATCTTTGTCAACTTTGAATTATAAATTCAAGCTACTTTTGATTTTGGGGTAACTTGTGCTGGCTTTGCATGATCGGAGCACTGGAAGATAGATCCAACTTACGTAGCACTTTTTGTCTAGCCCATTCCACTCCATTGGAGCAAGCGGATTTATTTAGTGTACAATAGCAGTTCATGTCTTCATGATACACCCGCATGAAATTTTTCATTTGGTGTATGTTACTGAGAGACCATGTCCATCTGTTCATTGGCCTGCTCTGGCCCATGGGTCAGGCCTTAATAACAAGCCCACTTTTTTGCCTTACTGTTTTAATAACAAACTTAAGCTATAATTGAAAATCCGCATTGATAGAACTGCCACTTCCCCACCAAATGCATGCGAAAGCCCAGACATTTGGCAATAGGAAGGATTCTATCAAGCAAAAACATGTATCATACCTGAATATATGCGTAAAAAAGTGGGAGAATTGTTATAAAATCTTAAAGAAAGAACATAATTGTTAAAAAGACTTAGTGACAACAAAGCAAGTTCTAATATAATAAATGATAAATGTTCACTTGTTGAGACTTATTGATAATAATTACTCCTTTGGCCCTTAATATAGGACCTAATTTTTTAGTAGGTTTTAGTCCTAAATATAAGACCCATTTGTTATATTTATCAATTTTCTCTAAATTACCCCTATGGATACTCCCTTAATTATAATCAAGTAGAAGAGGAAGATGGGGTATTAAGAAATATAATTATGGTGTTTTAGAAAAAATGTCACTTTTTTTATAATTAACTAACTATCTAACTTCTTTAATTTAATCAAATTAGTTAAATGTGTTTTATATTAAGGACTGGAGGAGTATTTTTTTGGGATCTTATTATAGTGTTTTCTGAAAAAAATTAGTCAGCCCTCTACTAATCACAGTTTTTTGGGGTGCAAATGAGGGCCAAGCCCAAAATAAAAAGTAAAAACTACCTTAGGTGGGGATTAGATCTCACCTTCTCTTTCTCTACTAGAGCCCTTGGTTCATCCGGACACACAGAAAAGGCAAAAGTTTCAAACCCCTACCCAACAAGTAGGCCAGTGTAGTGCTGGTGGGCAATAAATTGTCACCAGAAAAGGCAAAAGAATACCTGGAAAAAGAAATAAAACCATTCAACAGAAATTCTTTGGAGATGGCATTAGTAGATATGCAAATAATAGAACTAACAGGTTCCAAGAAACAAGGGAGAATTTCATTTAAGTCCCATGGTGAGAATTTAATTCCCAACCAGTTCCAATCTCAAAACAATCTGAAATTTCATTTCAGTCTCTTTGGCCTAATATGAAATTACTGTGAAAGTAAAATGATCATGTTAAACCTAAAAATTTTGAGAAACTCATAATTTAGTTGTACAAGTAACAATATACATTTTAACAACAAAAATAGTTAAATAACAACTGTACATGTGGAAATTTACAACTATCATTTTTTACAGTAACAAGATATAAACATAAAAATTTCATAAGTGATTATAAGTAAGTTTGCAAGTTGAAATATACATTTTAACAACAAAAAGTAGTTACACAACAATGGTGCATATGGACATTTATAACTCTAAATTTTTATCGTTACAACATGTGAACATGAAAAATTCACAAGTACTCATAGTCAAAATACACAGTTTCATAACAAAGAATAGCTAAATAACCACTATAGATATACAAATTTATAATTCTCGATTTTTATTATAACAAGATCTCGCAGCTCATAGGTAAATTTGCAAGTCAAAAATACATATTTTAACCTCAAAAAGTAACTAAATAACAGTTTTGCATATAAAAATTTGTAATTCAATTTTCATAATAACAAGCTAAGTTATAAACATGAAAAATTCACGTGCTTGAGTGTGTGGATATGAGCGTGGAAGGAATGTGTTACTTCACAAGGGATATATTATGAAAATTGATTGTTATAAATTTCCATATGTCCGATTGTTATTGAGCTATTTTTTTTTTTTGGTTAAAATGCATACTTTAAATTGCAAATTTATCTATGAGCATTTTTTTAAATTTTTTTTATTCATAGCTTGTTCTTATGAAAATTGAGGGTTGTAAGTTTTTATATGTATAATTGTTATTTAGCTATCTTTTGTTATTAAAATGTGTATGTTGGCTTGCAAAGTTACTTATAAAAAATTGTGAATTTTTCATGTTCATATCTTACTATTGTGAAAATTGAAAGTCTTAAATTTGCATCTGTACAGTTGTTAATTAGATATTTTTTGTTATTGTGAAAATTGAAAGTTATAAATTTGCATCTATATAGTAGTTAATCAGCTATTTTTGTTGTTGTCAGAATACATATTTTGACTTGCAAAATATACCTGAGGTTGTTACAATTTTTAGGGGCAACATAGTCATTTTCTTTTCAAACTTAATTTCATTTTGGGCTAAGGAAAATGAGGTGAAATTTCACATTGTGTTGGGACTGATTGAGATTAAGTTTATCTTGTGGGGCTTATATGAAATTTTCCCAAGAAACAAAGGGGATGACCACCATGAATTTGATTGATACCTCAATTTCAGGATTTTTAATAATCATTCATAGAAGACCTTTCTCATAAAGTGCCCTCAAGGCTTCTGGTGTAACAAATTGTTACTATTCAACGTAATTTATCAATTCTTAGTTATATATTCTTATTTCCCTAGCGTTCACGAGAGGTAAAAGCACAGTAGAGTAGTACAAAAATATATTTACGAGTTTGTTTCTTCAAAAATACAAAATATGAAATTTCTTTTTCTGAAAGAGCAAACTAAACAAGAGATCAAATAAGGTAGGCTTCAATAATGCCAACATAGGAAACTCCCCTAGTAGCATTGAGTGGAGAATCACACTGCAAAGCCAAGAGGACTACTCTTAACCAGGAAATAACCTAACAAGCCAAAAGCAGTATTAAAGAATATTGAGTAGCAAAGACGAAAGCAACAAAGTCTCAAAATCTTATAAAGATATTACTCTTCTCATGATTATACATGAATATTTTATAAATTTTAGTTACTCTTTATTATTTTAAGGGATAATTAATCTCTGGGTCCTTATAGTTTTATCTGATTTTTAATCAATTCCCTGTAAAATTTTGTCTTTTTATCAGATCCTTTTACTTTCACATGTTTTTTATTAGGTCCCTCTATTTTTTTTTCTTTTTATCAAATCTTTATAGTTTCACTTATTTTTAAATTAGGTCCTTTGTAGTTTTTAAAAAAAATTATTTATTAAATTTATTCTTTAAAATTAATTTTATTTTTAAATTAATAATTATATAATTGCAAACAATAATTAATATAATCACTTCGTAATTAATAATTAATTAGAATAATCACTTATACTTAACTGTAAATTATTTATAATTATATTATATTTAACTATAAATTATTTATAATTATATTCTAATTTTAAAAAATTTTATAATTATAAAAATTAGAATTGAAAAATAAATAATATATATGTTTAACTAAAAATTTAAAAAAATATTAACATACGATTATTATAATAATTTATTATTTATAGAATATTATTATTTATAGAATATAGAATAAAAACTACAAGGACCTAATTAAAAATAAAGTAAAACAATGAGGACCTGATAAAAGATAAAAAAAATTATAAGGACTTGATTAAAAATATGTGAAATTATGGGGACTTGATAAAAAAAATTATAAGAATCCAATTAAAAATTGATTGAAACTATAAGAACTTGCATATTAATTATCTCTTATTTTAATTCTAATTCAGTCAATCCTTGATTCAACCGCGCTTAAACCAATAATTTTTGTGCTTCAGTCTTGATCTGTTTACTAAGAACATATCCAGTTTATCAATACTTTAGGATTGATAAGCATGGATATTCAAGCATCCTCCACAGCTAAAATTTACAATTTTGAAGGTTCTAAGGTGAAAATTAAAATTTATTAAGTACTTAATTGTTATTCAAGATATTTGATTAAATTTAGAAATTCTCTATTATGCGAAACTGCTCAGCTATTTAGGGAATGAATTTAAGTGCTCATCACTCAAGAGAAGAAAAAAAAACGAGTATCCAATTTCATTAGATCTAAACCACTTAGATGTGATCTGGACAATCCAAATTTATTTTTTTACTTTTATTTTCAAAAGCAATTATTTTAATGGGTATAAAATATAAAATAAAGATAAATTCTTAATTTTTTTTCAAAATAATTTTTATTTAAAAATAATTAATTAAACATTTTAAATTTAAAACCGTTCAAATTTAACAAACCTGATGACTACTAAACTGGGTCCACTCTCCAACGGGGACGAGAGAAAGCATGGGACATGCGCTTACCAACCGCGGAAGGAGAAAGGCGGTGAGTCGGTGACTGTTTGGTGCGAGGGACCGACCAAATGAAAAGCTGGGCTCAAAAGTGACGAGCAAGTCTTGTGGGGGCAAAAAGAAAAATGAAAAAGAGATTACACATATAAAGCTTAATTATTTGATATATTTAATAAAAAGATAATTAATTCACAACTCCTTATAATTTCAATTAATTTTGAATCAGGTCTTCATAATTTTTTTTTTAATCAGGTCCTTATACTTTCACCTGTTTTTAATTAGATCCTTGTATTTATTTTTCTTTTTATCAAATCCTTATAAGTTCACTTTATTTTTAATTAAGTCCCTGAATTTTTTATTCTTTATTTTATAAATTCTAATAGTACTATTATATAAACATAAAATAGTATATATTATTTAATATTAGTTTATAAACAATAATATTCTAAAGATATTGAATTATTATAATGATTTTAATTTTTTCAGAAAAAAATTAATTGTTCTAAAAATTTTCCTGAATTAATTAATTCTATTACTTTTTTATTACATAATTATTAATTTAATTTAATTATTAATATTTTATATTTCAGTATTAATCTATTTAATTAAGCTTATATTTAATTAATAAATAAAAATTAAAACTACATGGACCTGATTAAAAATTTAGTGAAATTATAAGGACTTAATTAAAAATAAATAAATACAAGGATCTAATTAAAAAAAGGTAAAAGTATAAGGACCTGATAAAAAGAAAAAAAACTATAGGGACCTAATTAAAAATTCGTTAAAGCTATAAAGACTTACGGATTAATTAACCCTTTAATAAAACACTTCATTGCTAAGGTTGGCTTTATGAATTGTATGGCCAGTGGCTAGATGAATTGTGCGGTGACACTATATTCTATTAATGACTTTAAATCTTTATATAGATTATTAACTGTAACAAATAATTTTATCAAGTTTTATCTTCAATCTTCTTATATTCCTACTTATAATCTTCAATATAAGAGCTAACTGAAAATTGAATTTGGTTTTAAATATAAAATCACAATACATTTTGTCTTTTAAATTTATTATTCATTTTCTAAAGTATGTCTATTGATTACACATATTATATTTAAAGATAGTTAAGATTGAAAAGTACTTTAGGAAAATTAATTCATATTTATTACAAATAATTAATTTTCTTAATCTGTTTAAATTAGTTAAATACTATCTGCGGTTTTAATATAAGAGCTAGTTGACTAATTTGGGTAATTTAAGAAAATTAATTAGGTTAATTATTTGTAATAAACAGATGTTGTCTTTCTTAAAATATCATTGCTAATTAAGTGTATTAGCTAATACTATCATTACTATAAGGATTATCCTTAAAAATGAATAAATATGAGAGACAAAGTGAATTGAGGTATTAAATTTAAGACTAAAATAAAAGTCAAATCAGCTGTTATATTAAAAACTGAAGGTAGTAATTATTATATTAAAGACTAGAGAAAGTATTTTGAGAGAATTTCATGTTGTTTGATACCTCCTTTTGCCTCTAGCAGTCTTTTGTCCGTACTTTACCGCATCAAATGATTTTTGAAAAAAGGATAGAAAAATGATTCTTGAATATGAAAATTCTTAAATGATTACTCCAATAAATAAAATTTCATTTTAGGTATAGCTAGCAAAATTGGAATTTTTAAATTTGTTAAAACGACCATATTGTCATTTGGATTTTTTGAAAAAGAACCACTAAGCACCGCCACTGGCATGCCAATCATCGAAGCTTCGGTACCGCCAGTAGTCACTTAGAGTTCAAGTGGCTATTAGTCACTAGAGTTTTGGCGTCCCACAACTATTTTTTGAGAAATTTTTTTAAGTCTAATAATGATTAAGAAGTTTAACGTTATTAACCAGTTTGTTATAGTAGTTAATAATAAGTTTTTTTAGAAAATTCAAAAAATGCTATTTTTACAACTTCAGTATGTGGTTAATAAGTCATGTGATGATACTCCTCCGATCCTAAATATAAGACCCTTATATACTAGTATAAGGGTCTTATATTTAGAACCGGAGGAGTATTAACAATTCTCATAATATCATTACCAAAATTTTCGTATGAAGATTGATGTTTTTAATAACAGCTCCTTATGAAGGTTGTACAATGAAATTTTTTCATTTATTAGGTAATCACTATATTATAAGAGTTGTTAATATCACTACATGACTTATTATGAGAGTTATTAATGGCATTGTGAGAGTTGTTAATATTGTTACATGACTTGTTAACTGTGTTATTAAAGTTATAAGAATGCCATTTTTTAAAATTTTTTGAAAAATCTATTGTTAACGGCAATACCAACTTGGTTAATAGCGTTAAAAGACCTATCAACCATGTTACAACACTTGAAAATTTTCTTATTTATGATATCATGACTAATTTCTTAAAGTGTAAAAAGCTCTTAGATCACATGGTTAATAATGTTATAAGAGTTGTTAATATTGTTACATTATTTGTTAACAATGTTACTGAAGTTATAAAAATGTTACTTTTTGAATTTCTTGAGAAATTTGTTGTTAACTATCATAATAAACTTATTAATAGTGTTAAAAAACTTGTTAATCACGTTACTAGACTTGAAAAATTCCCAAAAAAATAATTGTCGACCACTGGAACTTTAATGACCAATCGTTGGCTAGCCGCTAAACCTCCAATGACTAGCTACCCACCTGAACTCCAATTGTTGCTATCGGCACCGAAGCCTTGGAGATCGATCGACCAGTGAGGGTGCTTGATGGTTTTAAAAAAAAAAAAAATTAAGGGCAATATGGTCATTTCAATAAATTTGAAAATCTCAATTTGGTCAACTATACCTAAATTAAAACTTTGCTCATTTAGATAATCATTTGGGAATTTTCAAATTCAAGAATCATTTTTCCGTCTTTCCCCATATTTTTTTTATCATTATCTCTTTAATAAATTTCACATCAAATATTCTCTACAGGAAAAATCACAAAAAAAAATCTGTCGAAATAAAAAAAATTACAAATAGGGACTTGTTATAATATTTGTATGGGTTTTGATAATAATTTTTGTATACGGGTCTTTTTGTGCAATTTTTTAATTTTGACAGTCTTTTTTGTGATTTTTCCTTCTTTATATATAATGTATGCTTACACATTTATTTAATATTTTTTTTTTTGCTATCCCAACTTTATACTCTCTTATTTTCTTTTATTTATTCACTACCAATTATTTAATACTAAGTCAAATTTAATTATTGCCTTTTTTGGGGAACAAGACAAAATATATTGAAAAGGCAAGAGTTTTACATAGTACAATAAGTTAAAGTGCAAATATATGCATGAGAAAAATCCTGAAGTAATGGCAAAATTTTTTGTCATAACAGCTTGGAAGATAAACGATGAGAATTTGCGGGACTCTTGACCCCAATAAATGGATAATAACAGCTCGAAACCTGCATCTATTAAGTTGGAGTTATGAATCCAGAAGAGTGATACTCGTAAAGACTTGGTGAAAAATGGTATTCCTGGTATAGATTGATTCTCCATAGAAACTCCTCGATTGACAGGCCACAATAACAATTGATGCCTTGATAATAATAAGACTCAACTTTTTATACACGCAAAGAGGCCAATATTAGAGCAAAGCCTACAACAAATATTTGATAATTCTTGAAAAGCTAGGCCTGAGAGGATTGCATATTTTGATTTTCCTACATGATGGCATGTTTTCCATGATGCAAGGCATCGTTGCATTTTCTCAAGATTGTATTGAGGAGACAAATGCTTCCACACATTAGACCTGTGGAGATGGATATGTGTTTCTTTTAACCATGTTTTAAAATTTGGGAAGTTCATCCGGGAAATTCTCATGAAAGAACAGCCAAACCAAAAAGACCTAGATAGCGAGCATTAGAAAATAACTGTTTCAAAGATTTTTCGACTTCAACTCCTCATCCAAATAGACAGAGACCAGAAGAATTTAATTATTATCCTGATTTCATTGGAAATATCTCTCTCGAGATAATTTGTTTTTTTGTTTAATTTACAAAACTTGACTCTCAACCTTATCGCTTACACGAGTAAAAAGACAAGCTACTTGCCTCTTTCCGAATTCCGAGCACAAGGTGCTATTCATCGTGGGTATGAGGCTCTTCATAAGTAACGAAGAGATAATCATTATCCAAACATCAGCAATCTTTTTGAATATTGAGAAAGAAAAGGTTTGATTTTTTTTCCCTTTTACATCTTTTAAAGAAAGACAATACGGTACTTTTAAATTTAACTTTTAATATTTGATCATTTAATCTAATTATTTTAAGATCTTTTATAAAATGTATTACCTGTAATTAGTCTTTTAATATAATTAAGCCTTAGCTTAATTATACTTAACTCAACTATAATTTTTTAATGAAAACTTATATTAGGTTATTTATTGATGAAGTGTAATTATGTTAATTGACATTTGAGTTTTATTTTATTCATCTCGTCCTTTTTCTAGATATGATTTTTCTGGTCTTTTCACTGTAAATATTGTCTTAATTAATTCTTTATTGTCTTATGTACCTTGGTTATTTTTCGAATATTATTTCCTCCAAAATTTTGATTTTTCTCCTTAAAATTTGCCTGAGTTTCAAAAAGAACTCTTCAATATTTTTGGCATTTCTATTACATAATTTTAAAAATTCAACCAACTCAGAGGCTTTCTTCTTTGGTTTTTTTTGTTTGTTTGTTTTTATAACTGAGGATTTGAAATCAATGACAGAAAAATTAAATAACAAGAACTCTGAGTCTCTAATCATACAAATACATTTAGAAAATATTATAATATCAATATAAATTTATTTAAAAGTCTTATAATTATTATCATATTCTGTGTTCGAGTGTGTGTGTGTGTATGAATTCTTATAATTCTTCAATTAAGGATCTTAATAGCAGCCTTCATGAGTCAGTTCATCAAATTGAGATTGATTGTCTATTCGTTTTCTTTCCACATTCATGAATCTGTAGAAGAACTTTTTATCTACTGTACCTGAATTCAAATTAATATACTCCTTTCAATCCTAAATGTAAAAATTAGTTAATAAGTTTATTTTAATCTTAAATATAAAATCTCAATTCATCTTATTTTTTACATTTATATACTTTTTTTTTTCCTTCAAAATTCTTCAAACTGGGTGTATATATAGAGGCGCCTTTTCATCAAGTAAGTAGTTTTTCAATGCCTATTATCAAAAGGGATGATTTAGAAAGAAGAACATGCATTTTTGTTACAAATAATTAATATAATTATTTTTTAAATTAATTACTTAATTCTCATATTTAGGATCAGAATGAGTACATTTTATGTTCAATACTCTTTTGAAGTGCAAAATTTTAAATCTATCAAGGGAATTATAAAATGTTGACGGATTTACAATGCTACCCTTTATTTATAGAAAAAACCTCAAAATTACTCTTATTGGTCGACAATGATCCTAGAGCTCCTGCGGCCTACCTCTGTTTTTTGAATTTTTTTCAACATTCTTAATGTGATTAACAGTTCTTTTAAGGAGTCTCATAATTTTATTAATGCTATTAACCATATATTTTTCAGGTTTTAAAATTGAAATTTTTTAAACATTTATAACATAGTTGCCAACTCTTATAATGATAATCACAATTCCATCAGTATCATTAACCACATTATGTGACAGGTTTCTAAAATTAAGGAAATTAGTGTATCCCTAATATTGCAGGATTTTTTCAATATTTCTAATATGATTGACAACTCTTTTAACGAGTCTTACAACACAATTAATGCCATATACCGTATGTTTTTCATGTTTTTAAATTGGGAATTTTTTTCAATATTTGCAACATTGTTATCAACTCTTATAATGTATTTACAACTCTGTTAACATTATTAACCCAATTATATGACATGCTTTTAAAATTGTTATTATTAATATAGTTATGAGACTTGTTAAGAGAGTTGTTAATTGAATTATGAATGTTGGAAGAATCCTTCAAAGTTAGACACTCACAAATTTCTCCAAAGTTTAGAAACATGTCATATAACGTAGTTAATGACATTAATGGAGTTGTAATATCAATATGAGAGTTGACAACTATGTTACAAATCTTAAAAAATTCCCAATGTAAAAATCTGAAAAATATGTGATAAATGGCATTTATCAAGTTGTGCACTAATTAAAAGAGTTGTCAATCATGTTATGAATGTTAATCCTATCAGGTTAGGCGCTCACTAATTTTTTTCAATTTAGAAAACCTATCATATAATATGGTTAATGAATTTGTGAATATCCTTATAATTAGAGTAAGAAACCATATTACAAATATTTTAAAAAAATTCTTAATTTAAAAACCTGAAAAACATTAATGATATTAATGAAGTTGTGAGACTTGTTAAAAGAAAGAATTGTCAATCACATTAAAAATGTTAAAAAAATCCTTAAAAAAAATAGTTGCTAGTTGTTAGAGCTCTGATACTGGTCACTAACCATTATAGGTCGTTGGCAGTCAGTTAGCCAACCAATTAGTGGGATTGATGGTGAGGGTGACTTTAATTTTTTTTAAAAAATAAATTAGAGATAACATTATAAATTCATCAATATTTTAAATTTTAAATTTAGTCATGCTGCCCTATTTGAAATTTTGCAATTTTGGGATTTTGGAAATTCAGGTATATATTTTTTGAATTTTCCCAAATAAAAATACTTTAAAAAAGAAAAAATTTCAGCTAAGTCCTACAATCTAGACTTATTGAAGAAAAAGTCTCAAAAGATTTTAAAACTTTAAGTCAATCTTTTTGTTTCATAATGAAATTAAATTGAGAAGTCTTTTTACTAAAATACCCTAATCTAAGTATTGTAAATTGAGTTACAAATTTTCATGTGTAAAGTTATTTTTTTAATTTTTTGTTGATAAAATTTGTATCTTCACTCTACCTAGCACTTTTAAATTGAGTTATAAATTTCTATATTTATAATTGTTATTTTATTATTTTTTGTTGTAAATTTTTTGTTTCTAATCATTAATCATTAAATAACAACAAATCCCAATAAATTGTAAATTTTTTGTATAATTGTTATTTTATTAATTTTCTATTATTTGTTATAAATGTTCATAGGTTATTTTTTTATTTGTAAATTTTCATATGTATAGTTGTTATTTTTCTAGTTTTTGTTGTTAAAAATTGGATTCCCACATGTAAGTTACTTGAATACTTGCAAATTGAGTTGTAAATTTTTATATGTTGAGTTGTTAATTTTTTATTTTTTTGGTTAAAATTTATATCCTCACTTGTAGGGATAACAGCCCTTTTACTTTCTAATTTAATTTTATTTTAGGCCTGACAGACTCCAGTGATATTTCAAAATTTTTTGGGATTTATTTTTAATAAAGTCCCATCAATGAGACTTTAGTGAAATTCTCCCTTTAAAAAAATATGGGGAAAAAAGAAAAATAAAAGAAAGGAGAGGAGCGCGTAGCAATTAGCACGTCGCATTCTATGATTCTATGAATACAACTCATTTCTCGAAAAGCTTCGTTCCTAAGCGCCAAAAGCAAAACGAATTCAAGTAGTAATGATTAAAAACTACGTATGCAACATCGAAAGCCAAACCAACTCATGTCAATCTATCTGGCCAATTCATCATCCATGGGGGCTTCACAGAGCAGCGAGGGCCTCGATGTCTCCGACTCTGATCGCGAAGAATACGATGAGCCAGAACACGGCCGAGAAGGAGACGAAGAGCATAAGAAGGATGCAAAGACGTCCGCGGAAGCCAATTCCAGAGCATCAGTGGATCGGCTTTACGCCGAGGGCATGATGGAGGAGTTTGAGGAGGATGCTAATGGACGAGTGATGAGCTTGACTTTGGGTGCTCTTGATCATAGTTTCTTAGTGAATGATACAGGCGTTCAGGTTTACAGAAATTTTAGCCACGGGGTTCATGGAAAAGGTGTGTTTGTGAAATTTGATTGTGGCAAGTTGCTTGGAAGTTCCAGTTCAGGCCAATCAGCATCAAGTAAAGCGATACTGATGAGGGTTGAAACTGATATGCTGATTATGAATCCAATGAAGGAAGGGATACCACACGCCTCGAGTCTTCACCAACTTGATCTCGACACTGGTAAGATTGTGAACGAATGGAAGTTTCAGAAGGATGGAGTGGACATCACTATGAGGGATATTACAAATGATACCAAGGGATCACAATTGGATCCTTCCAATTCGAACGTTTTTGGGCTTAGCTGATAATATGCTTTGTCAATGGGATATGCGTGACAGGAAAGGAATGGTTCAAAGTTTTGCGGCAGCAAATTCTCCGGCGTTGAATTGGAACCACGGGTATCTATTCTCCAGAAGAACAAATTTCCAGTGCTTTGTAACGGCTGGGGATGGTTCAATATTTGTAGGGTCTCTTGATGGAAGAATACGGTTGTATTCAAAGACATCAATGTGGCAGTCGAAGACTATTTTTCCTGGGCTAGGCTCTCCAATCACCCACGTTGATGTTACCTATGATGGCAAGTGGGTGCTAGGCACTACTGACACTTATTTGATATTGATCTGCACTTTATTAGCTGGTAAAGATGGGGAAACAGAAGACGGATTCACGGAACGAATGCCAACACTGTTGAAGTTGTCTCCGCAGGATTCACTTTTAGGTGGCACGAACAATAAGTTTCATGGTGGCCGTTTTTCATGGGTAATTACCTTCTGCTATATCCACACATTATGCAACTGTTGCTGTAAAATCCTAACTACTTACCTATCTTTCATGTAGCTGCCACAGAGTACAATTATTGCCAGTTTGCCACTAATTAGTCCCCTTTTACCATTTCAGTGTATTATTTATGCCCATGCTTATAGGTATTCTTTTGATTAACTTCGGTAACTTCCAGAACTAAATGTTGTGGATAGGTGTCGTAAAATGTAAGTATATTGGTATAGTACTTATTTTGGTTATTAAGTGAATCAGATATTTCTAGCCTGATGAAATTGGTAACTTGAATGTTTGATACTTTGCTTATTTTGGTTATTAAGTGAATCAGATATTTCTAGTCTGATGAAATTGGTAACTTGAATGTTTGATACTTTGCTACTCTCACTTGCAGTGTGGCAGACTGACAGGTTTGAAACTGTTCTAAATTTACTGGGTAGTTTTGTGTGTAAACTCGTAGCAATCATTGCATATTTGTAATTGTTGTTTCTCTTGCAGGTCACTGAGAATAGTAAAAAGGAGCGTCACCTGGTTGCAACTATGGGTAATTTTAGTGTGATATGGAGCTTTCAGCAGGTGAAGAACAGTGTTCATGAATGTTATAGAAATCAACAAGGGCTTAAGAGCTGTTACTGTTATATGATAGTAATGAAGGATGAGTTGATTGTAGAATCTCGATTTATGCATGACAAATTTGCTGATAGTGACTCTCCAGGAGCTCCATTGGTGGTGGCAACTCCCATGAAAGTTAGCTCTATTAGCTTGTGTGGAAAACGACCTCGTTTGTGAAACCTTAACCTTTGTTGTCCATAGATTTCTTCTGTTTTGCCCTGTTCCCTTGTCTCTCGTACATAGTTCAGTTCGTGGATGAATAGTAATAGAACATATATAGAATAGGCTATTGATTGATTTCTATTGAATCCACCCATACTAATTGTGTATTTATGTATATTGTCATTGTTTGCACTGCTGGATAACAGAATTTTGTTTGTTGTATACCAAGATTTCATGAATTTATATCACAAGTGACTTGGTTATAAATGGAATTATTTTGTAATTTCTATTTTAAAATAACATTGCAGTTATAAAGAGTCATCAATGTGTGCGCGCGCGTGTATTTGAAATCATTGGCAGTGTATTATTGTTTTGCGAAATCTACTGGAAGCTGATATATTTTATTTTGAACTGTAAGGTGTGCCAATAATCAGCTTGACCTTGGGGTTTCGGAAATATTAATTTCATTTTGTGGCTCTGTGCTGATGTGTTATCTCTATGCTTATATTCTCTTTTTCCCCCTTCTAGTCTTTTGTTTGTATTTTAAATTTTAAATTTTCACTTGATAGCATTGAGATTGCATTTTGTCATCAATTTTATCAATATTTCAATCCTGCATCTCTCTGTTTCCACCCTTCTCCAAACATTTTTTGTTCCTTTCTCTTTTCATTTCTGTAAGCAAGATCTCTTGATCCGCCTCCCCCCAACGACAACAAAACAAGCTGCATCCTTCACCTCTATATCCGGTGTTTGAATCTCCAGTTTTCTTTTTCTTTTTTTGATTCCGCTTAGCATAGGCTTAAAATTCTGTCTTCCTCATTTGGAGATCGGTGCTTCAGAAATGGTCTGATGAATGAAAATGACAAGAAAGGAGAAGAAGGAAATGAATCAAATAGCAGTATGTTTTGGCTGAAAAAAATTAGGATATGTTATATCTGGTTTGATGTTGATGAGGCCCAAGCTCAAATTGATAATAAAGCCAACAACAGTCTTGCTAAATTAAGTCTCACCGGAAAACTACAAAGTTCATAACTGAAAGTGATAGAGAACTCTCACATGCATGCACACTCACTGATTCCCTAGCATTTGAGAGGCTAGAGTCTCTCCCAAAACCAACACTTAATCACCAATTGCTTAAACCTTCCTCCCCAGTATACACATACAGCTAATTAACATTTAACAGCCCTCCTGTCTCTCTCATGCTCACACACCTCAGACACTTAATGTGCCTTAGACTTGACCTACCAAATTGGAGCCCATCATATGTTGACATACTTTTCTCTCTAAAACAAGAAAGAGTACGTTTCTTAGCTCTGCAAGGAGTCTTAGGATCATGAGGGCGTCTTAAGGCAAGTGGACTTGGTAAGGTGATATCCTATTCCTCATACTTCTGATTTACCCTTGCGGATCCTTTTCTCTAATTTAGTTTCTTATATATGCAGCGCCAAAATGGAAGAAAAAAACAGAGCGAGAAAGAGAGGAAAAGTGAAGATGGAATAGCAAAGGATGGATTTAATCAAGTATTGCGTATGAATTAAGATAAATGACCAACCAATATGTTTGCTGAATCAATTGTTTCTCTTGTTGTACCTAATTCTGATTCTCATTTTTTAACTTTTGCCAGTATTAGTCTCTCATAATTCTAATTTCTTTTATTCACTACTTGGATACACCATGCACAGCTAATGTACTTTGGCCATAGTCCTCTGTTTTCTTGAATGAATGTTGTTTCCCTGGAATTCTTACAAAATCTATGGTCAGCTCTTGGAACCTTCAATCACATGTCCTTATGTGTACATAACTTCTGAGAAAGTCCTAGATCTATATAAATCGAGCATTGAATTTGGAGTATTGATTATAACGAAGATAAGAAAAATGGACCTTAGTCTTATCTAGTTGTCCTATGCCAAAACATTAATCGGAACATTGTGGTAAGAACTACTTACAGATACCAACTGTACATGCCTCGCTGGATACTTTCTTGCTTGATTTGCACTTTAGTCCGATATTAAGTCACTTGACTTTATTAGTAAGCATTTTTATCTACGTTAAAATCGAGGGGGAAAATGGAATTTGATTGGTATGATTCATGAGTTACTCATACGCATTATAAAATACAAAAAAAATTGAGAGAAGGAAAAAATTCCCCATTCGCCATGAATTGATTTAATATTTCTACATTCATTCTCATCCAATCAAAAAGTAGTTTTTTTTACCGGATGGGTTGATTTTTTGATGAAATGTAAGTAATAATCGATATCAATTGAACCCAAAAATGCACTTTATTTCTTTTAAAAAAATTCAGAAGACAGTTATATTATTTCAACATTCAACCTTATTTTACGTTGATTAGACTAAACTTAGATTTTGCCTCTTGGCTTTGACTACAGAATAGCACTAGCCTAGTAGCATATGCGTTTCCCTTCTATGGTTCAAGAATATAGAGAGCAATATGGTTACTTTTTTGTTGGTATTAACGCAAGGACTTGAAAGACTCCGATGAGCACAGAACATGAAGTGTGAGAGCACAGTTTTTTTTTTTTAACCCAGAGTTTTTTTAAGTCATTTTAAATTTGAGATTGACTTTTATCGGGCCGAAACTATTAAAGTTAAAGTCTCAATAAATGCTTTTTCCCAGTAGCAAGAGCCCAATTCTAATGTATCACTCCTCCTTCTCAACCACAACATAGTCTTTAGCGCACAACCCAAAAGCCTAGTCTCCATCTCATTTCTTTTTGTGCGCGTTTTTGCCATCATTACATACTTGTTCCTTATACAGTGCATGACTTTTGTCTGGGTTTGCTAATAAAGAAGAGTTTTTGGCCAAAAAAATAATAAAGAGAAGATTCATGACTGATGGTTAAATTAACCTCAAAACTCAAAAGTATAAATATATAAATTTATTTTAAGATTAAAGTGTAATTTTAGTAATAAAATTTATCGACGTGTACCTGCCACCATGTTTTTTAAGGTGTAAAAATATACTAAAGATTCAAAAGTGGACCAAAATTAACATTACTATTAGTTTGACTTAACGTCTGTAACTACCCCCCCCCCTTTTTTTTTAACGAGACCCATACTGAATTACTGATGTAATGTGTGATGAGAGAGTCAGTTCTCTCTCATCCCGTCACCTCTCTCTTCCCCTCACCATTCCGTTCTTTCCCCTTCTTTCTCTCCCTCTCACCACGTCTTCAACCTTATAGTATGATGCGGCAAGGTATAAATGCTTCATCATCATCTTCTTCTTTTTTCTGGACTTAGAGAGGGAGAGAGAAAGCTTGAACTTGGCTGAAAACATGAGGGCTTTTTCCACATCGACTATGGGAAAGAGAAGGCCATCGCAGGCCTCACTGGAAATATCATTGATTAGAACTTTAATAGTATTAGTCCTGATTTAGATTTAGCTACGCCATGAACATTTGACAGGGGAATTCAAAGCCACTTGTTTTTTTTTAAAGAAGCAAGGGAGAGGCACATTTTGCGAAGGACGCTAGCACTTTAGTTAGGTGAGTGAAGGAGCAAAGGAGAGTGTTTGGATGAAAACTAAATTATAATTTCAAAAGAAATGGATTTTAGTTTCAGAACTTGAGCATTATCAGTGGCTTTCAATGCAGTTGTGGGTGGACTACGATTGAGGCATTAAGTGTCACCTTATTAGCTCCAATCAATGCTAAAAAACCGGAAACACTATTTTAAATATTGTCCCATGATTTTTCCAAAGGTGGCCTAGTTATGTTCAAGCCACTCCACTCCACTCCACTCCTAGGTATGTTTGAGCCAGCTCTAGCCCTCTTCCTCAACGTTCGCTCCACTCCATTCCCTTCAACATCAACGGCCTCTTCTCCGCCATCAATGAGAGAGAGGGTGAGAGGGAGACAAGAAGGAGAGAGAAGGGAGCAGTGAGAGGAAGAGAGTGGTTACAAAGATGAGCGAGAGGTTATAAGATGAGAGAGCTCACTCTCTCACAACACATGACATTAGTGTGTGTCCCATAAAAAATGAAGTACTAAAAGTTAAGTCCAACTAAAAGGGATGTTATTTTTGCTCTACTTTTGAATCTTCACGTATATTTCTGCGTATAAGAAAATTTTATTGTACCAATGTATATTATGATAAACTTCAATATTTTACATAATTATTTTATTAACATAAAAGTAATAAATTAATAAAAAAAGAAAGAAATCAAACACGGATCGAGTTTCTCACATCAACAGGGCTATGTTTTAGTTATGTGTAAAACAATAAATTTTTATTAAAGTAAATAGAAAATGGCAAAAAGGGAGAAAAAGTGCGACAACCCATACCCTGATGAGTTGGCAAAATGTCAAGCAGAACCGTCACAACTCACAAGTTGCCATATGCTCAACTTATATTACTGAATCTACTCCTATTGGAAAAGAAAAAGTTAAGCCGCGAGTGAGTCTTACGAACAGATACAATCCATACAGCATCAAAAAAAAATATGACAAGGCTAGTGGCAAGGGGTCACAGAAATTTATAAAGTTGTTTACCACTAGAGACTTTGCACCGATAGCCAAGCTCACCAAACTTAAAGTACTTCTCTTAGTCACATCAAATCTAGATTGACCTTTTCACCAAGTAAAAGTAAAGAATGATTTTTGAATTAGAGATCTTGAAGAACTGACGTGTATGGATACCCAAGCTAAGACGCAGAGTCCTGAAAATTTCTTAAAGGTACGTGAACCTTCATAAGTCTTTGTATTGCGTGATGTAGTCTTCTCTAGAGCCTAACTTGGTAGGTTTTCTGAATCTATGAAGAGAATAGGATAAAGAACAATTAGATCATACACTAAAGTGACTATCCTAATATGTAGTTTGTGTAGATGACATTGCTATAAAAACAAAAATGATGAAAGGTACATAAGAAAATCAAAGAATTTTCTAGCAACTGAATTTGAAATGAAGGATTTGGAGCATATGAGATACTTCTTCTTCGGTCTTTAATGTAAAATCTAATTTAAGAGTTGATGTTAGTCATATATATAAGGTTTATTTCACATGTTTTATTAATTATTTTTTTTCAAATACTTAGTCCTATTGATATTTCCTTGACAATAATCAAGTAAGAGAAGGAAAATAAATAAGAAAAATAATTAGGGTGTTTTAGAAAAAAAAACGTATCATAGTAACTAATTTAACTAACATACTTAATTTATTTAAATTAGTTGATTGGGTCTTACAACTACTGAAGAAGTTTTTTTTAGGGATGAAGATCGCAAGAATAAGCAACAAGCCTCTATTATTTTTTTTTTTTGAACCAAAGGAAAAATGACATTCATAATAAAAGTACTTATAGGTCAAAAATACTCAAGACTCCTATGTTAGAAGAATTAAAACTAAGAAAATAAGGTTTAGAGATAACAACAATGTTAAAGGAAGAAAAATTATAGATAAGGGTAAGTATTTCTTGCCAAGTGATGTTGAGGACTGAGGAGCCATTGGAAGGAAGCTGAAGAAATCTTTTTTAACACAGTAAACTTGAACAGAGAGCTTGTTTATAGTAATTTATAGGATGGAATTATAGATCCAAAGAAGAGCAGTTCACAGGCACTTCCTATAGAAAGAAGACCCTACAGAAGCTTGATTTTGTCACAAGAATTCTTTGAGGGGCGTTCCCCCCATAGCAAATAGTACTATGACAAATATCTCTCATCTTTTTATATTTGAAAAGCAGCACATCCCAACCATCTTTGTTCAAACTCAAGCGAGACAAATCATGAAGGGAGTATAGCTTGGAAAGCAGGAGGATCTAAAATTATCAAAAACATAATCTGTAAAGGACAGAATGTTTTTGATTTCCTAAATCACAGTGATAGGCTGGTCTCTTTTCCCTTCATGAAGCAAATTGTTTCGCTTTCTTCATATGGTATTAAGCGAGCCCACGGATGAGATGATTCAGACCTTCCTTATTCAGCTCCAAAAGTGAGGAAATGAACCAATTCCTAAATTCCTCAAAGGAAGGAGCAGAGAGTTTTATTGAAAGACATTCAAACTAGATAGTTCTAAAGAATGGGCAAAAGATGAAAAAATGCTTTAAAGTCTCTTCCATGTCACAACCGCCATACATAGCAGCCTGAAATATGGAGGGGGTGCATTTGGAGAATGTTAGCTGAGTAAAGCTTCGTGTAGGAGCTTCCAAATGAATAGCAAGGGTTTATGAGGCAAATTAATGTTCCAAATATTCCTCTAGAATTTTGCAAGTGCTATGGTGACAGTGTTTGAGGTAGCCCATAGGAGTTTGACACCATCTTTGACCAAGTAAGACTTGGAGGAACTTTCATTCCAAGAAAGTTTATCAGGAATATTTAAAATAGAGATTGGTCATTCAAGAATTTTCTTAGCAATATGCTGAGGATAAACAGATTTGACCACAGTGGAGTTCCAAGAATTGGATCCCAAGAAGAAGTGCAAAGAAGACTGCATAGAGATTTTATTTGGTAAATAGGTTCTCGTTTACATGGTATGATACGTTGTTTTGTCGGAATATATTGCAAGTCATATACCAATTGTCATATATAAGCAATATTAACATTAAATTTTAGCATATAATCCGCATATATATAATCTTACCAATATCAAAAAAAAAAGCATAATCCGCAATATCCTTAAGTTCAAAAAAAAAAAATTAATGGATAATAGAAGGGGAATGAATATCCATATATTTTACCTTGAGAGAGAAGCTAATATCCTTATTAGCTAGCAAACTTGTTTAGGTCTTAAGCCAAGTCCTTCTTTTTCAATTGACTAAAAACTTATTTCTTCCCAAAAGATGCATTTTCCTCTTACAGAAGAACCCCAGAAGAAGGTAGCACATGCTAGAAAAAAATAGTTGATTAGCGACGGAATTTGTGACGGAAACAAATTCTGTAGCTAATTTCCAATGGAATTGTGATGGAAATTCCGTTACTAATTTTTTCGACGGCTTAGCCACGGAATTTTTCCGTTGCTAATATTAGCAAGGATTAGCAACGGAATTCTGTCCATCGCTAAATTCCATCACTAATTCATCAGAAAAATCCGTCAATAAATATTTAGTGAGGGAATTAGCGACAAATTTTTTCCGTCGGAATTTTCTTCGCTAATTCTATTCCGTCGCAATTCTGTCACTAATCCATCACTAATTTTAAATTTTGTTATTTTAAATTATAATCTTACAAAAATTTATATAATAACAATTAAGAATATAATGATGTAAAAATATTTTTAATTATAAAATAAATTGATATATTTGTGGAGTTAATGTTAACGAAGATATCGTCATCATTTATATTATCATTATGTATACACTGAAAATAGAAAGACAATTTCTTAGAAAACTTGTTTATATTTTGTTAAAATAAATTCCTCTTGATTATTAATAATAATTGAAAAATATAATAAGACTGTTAATAACTTTCTTATACAAACTGATATAAAAAAGAAATAATTTTATCATATGTAAAATATATTGAAATATATAATATATGATAGAAATTCAAAACCAAAAAATAAATTTATATGAATGCAAACTAATATTGAAGTGAATTTTGAATTTCAATCATTAAACAATAAAATTTAATCATGATATAATTATCATAATCTATTTAAATCATTTAATCTTTTATATAGAATAATTTATTAGATTTTATTATAGTAGTTACTTTTTGAATAACAAGATTTTTTGACTAATTGTAAATGATTTTCTTCAAATATATAAAACATATATAGATGATATAATATAATGTAATATAATACATATATAATTAAATTGTATATCTTATCAATGTTAATTAAAAATAAATTTAAAAATATTTATAAAAAATTATTTATGATTTAAAGTTCAAAATTAGTGTTGTTAGAAATTAAAATTATATTAAAAATATTTTTTAAAAATAAAACATTATAAAACAAATAGTAAAACAAATATTTAAAATTATTTTTTCATTAAAATAGTTATGATTAAAATTATCATGTAATATATTTTTAGTTTTTAATAATATATATGTATTTATAATTGTTTGTGTAAAATAATATTATATATATTTAATTTTACACAATAAATCAATAGGTTCATTGCAGTTTAACTGGTAAAGCCGCATGCGCGCATAGAGGAGGTCCTAGGTTCAAGCCATGGAGAAGTCACTTTGAGGAGGGAATTATGTAGTGGCGACATGTGGCAGTACACGTGGCAGGCCAGATGTTACGTGGCAGCAACATGTGGAAGTGGTCCCAAGTGATGACGTGGCAATTAGTAGAGGTGCCACGTGCCATTTATTTTATTTTTAAAAAAATCGGGTTAGCGACGGATTAGCGACGAAATTTTTCCGTGGCTAATTTGTGACAGAAATTTCTGTCAAGAATTAGCGACGGATTAGCCACGGAAAATTTCCGTAGGTAATTAACAACGAAATTTTCTATCACTAATTAGCCACGGTATTTTAATTCCGTCACTAATCAATTAGCGACAAATGAATTAGTGATTGAACAAATTCTGTTACTAATCCGTCGCTAATTCTGTCGTTAAATAAAACATTCCATCGCTAAAAGCATGTTTTTTTGTAGTGATAGCAAGCATCAAGAAGCCTCTATAAATTTGAGCTTGCAATTGAGTGAGAAGTTCTGTTTAAAACTTGGAAAGCCAACTACGTTTATTTATAGGCTTGAATCCCCGATATCCAACTCCTTCATTTTGATGTTCTTCATCCTCTAACACGCATAGTCTTCGAAGTAACTTGGAGATATGCATGGCAATTCTCATGGGAGACTATTCTGGCAAGTGGATAAAAAAAAAAAAACCCGCAAAGAAGTGAAACGAGTGTCCATGGTAAATTGTTGGTACTTTAGATTAAACCTGAGTAATTGTGGAAGCTATAATGACCTGAGCTTGGATGTAAAAGTTAAAAAAATATGCAGCTATTTCATTTATTATGATGCCTAACTTTGGATCACTTAGCATCATACTACCTCTTAGTATAAGATGTAGTTTAAAATTCAATTGAATTTCAAACTAAATCTTGTATTAAGAATTGGAGTCATCAGTAAGCATTTGTTACGGTTTCATTATCCCTCAACTTCCTCTCTGTCGTGGCAACTTCCCAGCTTACCAGCTCATTCTTTTTATGCAACAAGACATGTCTCAAATGGTTTAATTTTCAAGAACCAAGGACAGTGGAAGATTGCTTATTAGAAAAATTATGAAGAATAATTGTCATTATCAGCCTATTACTTTCTGTAAGCATGTATTTCTTGGAATTTGAACTATTGTTTGAATATGTATTTCTGGATGAATGTTATTCTTCATGTGACCTCTTGTTATCCCTCCTTGCAAATTTTTATTAATTATAATAATCGCATGATATTAAATATAAGTATTATATATATACACACGAATTACTACTCCCAATTTATGAATTGTGTAACTGAAACTATGTAATTTATGCATTAGATATAAACTCTGTTTCTCATAATTTGTATCAAAACAAATCTCCTAAAATTCTCTTATATTCAATATCAGATAAGTGTTTTATGTATTTAGATAAATTCAAATTTGAGATATTTTTCAAAGCGGTCAACTCCTCTAAAGGGGTGTTTGGGTGAAACCAAACCATGGTTTAGAGAATAACTTATGGAGAATAGATTCTTGGGAGAATAGATTTTATGAAAAAGTGATTTTGAAAAGTAAGAGTGTTTGGATAATTGTTATCAGAAGCACTTTTTATATATACAAATTACTAAAAAGGATATAAGTTAATATGATGATTACATAAAATATATATTTTATGATATATTTTAATTTGAAGGAGTAAAATTGTTAATAATATATTTTTTACCAACATAATTAATAATATATAAGATAATATAATTAATAATTAATTAATATGTGTATATATTTATAAAATATAAGATTAAATATGTTTATAAAAAAATAATTGAGGAGTGTTAAAGTCATAGTATCGTTGAGATCTACTCTGACAGGTACAATCATACTCTTTAATTTAAACCAGAAGCAAAATGGATTCACTTTTTCTGAAATCATGGTTTTGAATCTAAAACTATGGTTTTGGCCTGAAACAGCAGTTTGTTAATTTTTCTCCTTGTTTGGCAAATTTGAAACCCAAATCATGGTTTGGTCTCAAAACCATGGTTTCATCGTATTGCCAAACACCCTAACAAGACTAAAGTTTTTTTATTACCTCGTGCACGTTGAGATTTGAGAAAGTTAACTTTTCTTGCTGGGAAATTTTATAAATAGCAACGATTTCTTTCAAACAAATAAAACTGGAAAAAAAAACTCACAATCGTCAAGAATACTTTTGCATATATGCAAGCATTTTATTTTATTTTTATGAAAAGAGAATAAGGAACAAACTAAAGCATATATAATCATAAGTAGAAGTTCACATAATAAACTTAGGCGCCCTATGATATGAGCTTCTTCCTTTAATGTCCACACCTTGCTTGGCAACAACTAGCACAAGTAGGATAACTTGTAATTTCTTCGCAGCTTCTAATACAAGTGTTCTCGCAATCTCCTTCCTTGGGGTCGCATTTAGGGCTAGGACATGTTTGGTAGCAGAAATTAGGCGACAATGGTGGTGATTGTGCTTCTCCAACTTCTGCAACTATCACAAACAACATTAATCCCAGGAAGATCGTTGTTGCCACTTTGCTTGAAGCCATTTTTGCTACGTTGGTTGTTTTAGATGTGATTTGATTTGGGGCTCAATGAATTAATTAATTTTCTCACCTTCTCCTGTGTTTGTATATATAGTAGTAGCTACTAGTGATTCTAGAACACTAATCATTTCTACTTAATGGAGAATCTTATTAGATCAATTTCTTTATTTTTTTATTTTTATTTTTTGGCCAGCACTTATCGTCAATTATTGATGAAAATCTGTTCATTTTAATAATTACTAGTATAAGCTTATTTGAACGTATTAAATTTTCTAATTCATGCATTGTAAAAAGGAAAACCTAAAAGTCATCATAGATACATTTCGTGATTTATATTACCTTTAATAAATATATATATATATATGTTGAGGCTGGAATGATTTATTTAATTCCTGCCACGCTCAAAATTTTTTTTAAAAAAATGTTATTGTCATCTTACGAACAAATAATACTTGTTTTTTTTCCTGGAAATACTAAAATTAAATTATTATTGCTTTCTTTTTCCTTTTTTAATAAGGTCAAATCTAAATAAGGATATTTCTCCAATGCTGTTTTTCTTTTTTCTTTTTTCTGTAAATGTCTGATGAGCCCTCAATTTTTTTAAGGGGAAAAGAAAAGAATCCATTTCAGTCAACTCCTTCACTAATATATGAAGGTTGGCCAAAATATATATATATATATATATATATAATGCAAAATTACATATTTGGTCCTTTATGTCTCAACTTTAAAAAGTATAAGTATAGTCTAAGTTTTTTAATTTTAAAATTATAGTCTTAAATGACATTTTTTATAATAATCATAATTGTTTTAAAAATTAGATTTAATACGGTAATATTTGAAATATTTATCAATATTTAAGATTTCAATATCATTATTTTTTTTTAACAAATTTAGAGTTGAAACTTAAAAGACTAAAAATATGTTGGCAAAAAAAATTAAAAAAATTAAAAATACACTTTTTAAAATTAAAGAACGAAGCTAAAACCTTGTATAAATGAAAAATATTTGTTTATATAAAATTTTGAGTTTTTTGGTCAAGAAAATTGTGATTTTCCCCCCCTATTTTAGCTTGAAGAGCACGATATTTGGTTCAATGAATGAAATACTTGCGAAATCTTGGGTGTGTATTTTGTGGACGAAATCTTGTATATTAAATGCATGTGCTAAATTAGTAATATTCATTTGCTCCATTCCAATTTCGAAGGGTCAAGAAACAAATTTGTCCAAAAGTTTTTACTCATAAAATCCAAAAGTTGGTCCTTTTGAATACGAATTTATTCTGAAAATTTAAAATCGTAGCAATTTTGTTCTTTGCTGTAAAAATGTTAATAGTTAATATTACTATTTTAGCTGTCAACATTTTTCTTAATGATAGAGAACAAAATTACTATGATTTTAAACTTTCAAAACAAATATGCACCTAAAAAAACTTTTAAACGCCCAACGCTCTTAAATGAAAACATCTAAAGCAAATTTGAACCTTCTTTCCAAAAGACAAACTTCATATTTGGTTTTATCATAAATACAATTATAACCTATTAAGTTTAAGTAAATGATAAATTGAGAGAAAGCCTAAATATTATGATTTGATTGGAGCATTGGTTATAACAAAGATAAGAAAAATGGACCTAAGTCTTCCCCTATAACAAAATTATTTTTGTTTTGGATTTAGGACAAAACGTAGGTCAAGCTACGTGATCCTGGTTGGATTCATGTTATTGTCATCCTACGAACAAATAATACTTGTTTTTTCCTGAAAATACTAAAATTAAATTATTATTGTCTTCTTTTTATTTACTTTTTCTTTTTTCCTTTTTTCATAAAGAATATATTCAATAATAACACATTAGACTTGAACATTCTCAAATCTAAATAGGGATATTTATCCAATGCTGTTTTTTTTTTTTTTCCCGTGAATGTCTGATGAGCCCTCAATTTTTTAAGGGGAAAAGAAAAGAATCCATCTCACTCAGCTCCATCACTAATATACAAAGGTTGGCCAAAAACAAATTATATATATAATGCAAATTACATATTTGGTTCTTCATATCTCAACTTTACAAAGTATATGTATAGTTTTAGTTTTTTAATTCTAAAATTATCAGTCTTAAATGATTTTTTTTATAATAATTATGGTTGTTTTAAAAATTAGATTTAATACGTTAATATTTGAAATATTTTATCAATATTTAAGATTTCAATATCATTATTTTTTTAACAAATTTACAGTTGAAACTTAAAAGACTAAAAATATGTTGGCAATAAAAATAAAAATACACTTTTTAAAATTAAAGAACCAAGCTAAAACCTTGTATAAATTAAAAATATTTGTTATATAAAATTTTGAGTTTTTTGGTCAAGAAAATTGTGATTTTTTTTCCTATTTTAGCTTGAAGAGCACGATACTTGGTTCAATGAATGAAATACTTATTAAATCTTGGGTGTGTATTTTGTGGACGAAATCTTGTATATTAAATGCATGTGCTAAATTAGTAGTATTCATTTGCTCCATTCCAATTTCCAAGGGTCAAGGAATAAATTTGTCCAAAAGTTTCTACTTATAAGTGTCAAACACCCAAAAGTTTTTTTTTTTAATGTAAATTTGTCCTGAAAATTTAAAATTGTAGCAATTTTGCTGTCTATTGTGAAAATATTAATAGCTAATATCACTATTTTAGCAGTCAACATTGTTTTTTAATGATGGAGGACTGGAGGACAAAATTACTATGATTTGAAATTTTCAGAATAAATATGCACTTCAAAAAAATTTTAGGCGCCCAACACTCTTAAGTGAAAACATCTAAAGCAAACTTGAACCTTCTTTCCAAAAGACAGACTTCATATTTGGGTTTTATCATAAATACAGTTATAACCTATTATGTTTAAGTAAATGATAAATTGAGAGAAATCCTAAATATTAAGATTTGACTAGAGCATTGGCTATAACAAAGATAAGAAAAATGGACCTAAGTCTTCTCCTATAACAGAATTATTTTTGTTTTGGATTTAGGACAAAACTTTCGTCAAGCCATATAATCGTGCTAGGATTTTTCACTGCGTTTGCCTCTAATTGTCCATTGTTATGCACTCAATCTCCTCTTTTTTTAGGCCTATTCACTAGTTTAAGAATACAAGTTAGTATTTATATTCTTGTGCTTTTACTCTCTCAAGTAATGTGGGATTTGTTCATGTTAAAGATCCACACATATGCTAACTCCAACAACAACAGTCCTCAGTGCATAACTCAAAATACTAGTCTCAATCACATCTTTTTCCGTGTGTTTTAACAACCAATACATGCTTGTTCCTTATCCAATGCATGACTTTGTCTAGTTTGCCGATAAAGAAGAGAAGATTCATGGTTAATGTTTAAATTAATCCCAAAATTTGCAACGAAGGATTCGGGGATATAGCAATAACAAGCAACGAGGTTCTATTGATTTGAGCTTGAAAGTGAAAAATGGGTTAGAATGCAAATTTACTCTAGAAGTTTTCACTTAGGAGTGTTAGGTACTCAAAAGTTTATTTTGGAGCATATTTGCCTCAAAATTTAATATCATATCAATACTGTTTCTCATTGTTAAAAAATTAACATGGACAGTTAAATAGTAATACTAGCATTTTTAATGTTAGGGAGTAATATTACTACAAATTTAAATTTTTCTGGCAAATTTACTTCCAAAAAAAACTCTAGAGATCCTAGTACTTCTTAGAGAAAACTTTGGAAAAAAATTTGCACTTTAACCCTAGAAATTCTTGTGTGAAAAATGAAAAGCCAGCTGAGTTTAATAGCAAGCTTGAATCCGATTTTTTTTTAAAACTGAAAACCTAACAAGAGTAAAACAAAATACCAAAATACTATTTTATGGAAAGAAATTATCAAAATGCTACAGGTAAAATCATTCTCCATTTGGCAGGAATGGTTCTCTGAAGAGTACAAGAAGAGATGAAAAAGAAAATGGTGCACGATGTCTTCAAAGCGTGGACAATACTTTCTTTTAGGCTTAATTCGACCCTATATATTCTTATCTTATAAGGTGCAAGTTGCGATGTCTGACAAATTTCTTTCAAGATACAACAAAGACCCTTAAATATGGATTGCACTTTCAAGATTCAAATAAAAACAACAATGGTTTTTACAAAATGATGATTTGATTCTATCTCTGCGTGCACTCAAAAACAAAGGCAATGAGTTTGATTTTAGTATTTTTGTTGTGTTATCTCTAAATGAAGTAATGGTGAGGGGTTTATATAGATCATGAAATGATGTATTAAAGAGATACCTTTTAGAATGATACCTTATTAATAAAAACTCACAACCATATGTTGGTTCATGAACCAACATAATTTAAATAAATACAATGTATTTAATATGTAGGGTCTTTTAGTGTTTTAACTTCCTACATAACCCTTTATATAAATATATTAATTTATATGGGAACACAACTCTTGAAATAAATTTATTAATTTATATGAAGACATAACCCCTCATATAAATTTATTAATTTAATAAATTTATATAAAGACATGACTTTTCAAAAACACATCTCTTCATTTTAAAAATATTTCAACATTCTCGGGATGAACATTTTCTAAAATTGTCATTCTGGTGATTGATTTCTTAAAAACAAATAATGATTTGCATGAAGTGAACAAAAATCATTCTTCTAATGAATAATTTGAAAAATCAAAACTTCATCACTTGATTTCAATTGATTTCTCTTTCTCTTTTTTCTTTTCAAATCTCTCTTTCTTTATATTTTTGTTACGATATATATATATATATATATATATTTAATAAATGTATCTAAATTCATATAAACATATTTAATTAATTTGAATATATACCATTACAAATTAGATATATATATCTCTTAATATTTTCATTAATTTAAAGAATAATAAATATTGAAAAAATAACATCATTCAGATTTATTTTTATATTTAAAATTTTTCATTCTATTAATTTATAATTTTTATCTTTTATTATTATTTAAAATTGATCAGTTTAATAACATCATTCCTTTAATTTTATACCCATAAAAATTGATCATTTTTAAAGAAAATTAAAAAAGCATCAAAATTTTAAAAAACAAAGGAAAAAAATTTCATAAGGGTCCTTCTTTCATTTGAGATTTTTTACGCTAGTTACACCCTATTTTAACCTAAAAAATTATCTGGAAGCAATAGTTCAATTCATTTGTGTAGCTCACTTTATTACTTATTATATACACTACATATGTGATTTTATAGTCAGTTTTACCCTACCAAACTAGTCTTTTCACAAATAATATAAACATGGCTAAAAGTGGATAAAAGTTGCCCCAAATAAAATTACACAAGTTCTATCACAAAGAAATAACCATATACTGTTCACGAAAAAAGTAATGATATACTTCCATGAGGAAAAAAAAAATCACATACTTAAAAAAAGATTCTAACGTAAATCAAAATCTTGAGATGTTAAAACCATATAATAATAGGAGGCATCTAGTTTAGACAAAATATAAATATTCCAAATTGTTGAACTCGCCTTTCATCATCCCAAGATTAGAATAATAAAATATTAGTTCATTAATTGTAGTATATATGAAAAATTAAACTAAATATTAGTGGCAAACTAAAAAAATAGAAAAGAGACAACGTACCCATTACAGGAGTAAAAAAACCTATCAAGTGTTGGGAAGCAAGAATGAAACAAATCAAAAAGCAAGAGAACGATGAAGGTTGAGCAAATGAACTAGAGAGGAAGAAGAGTAACCTCGGAAGAAAGAAAATGGAGTAAGAAAGCAAAGTTGAACATGCAAAGAAAATGGGTTTGTTTGGGGAGGAAGAGTTGACATGACAAAGTGAATATTTCCAGCATTGGGGAAAAAAAATACATATGGATTCTCTCACAAAAGGAAAATGCAGATGGCCAGATTCTCTTATGTAAAAATGTTGCGGTAAAAGTGAAATTATTCTTCACATGAACAATTTCACTTTTTGATTTTGAAATGAATTGTTTTTTTACGTGAACTATTTTACTTTTGTCAGATTATGCTACAAATTGTTTTTCGCAAAAACTAGTTGGTATACAACTTGCAACTCGTTATTTGTAAGAATGATTTCAAATATAGCAATATAGTGAACACTTTTGACGTTGTCGCATTTTGGTGTTTTTTCGTACTGTTTATAGCAT
The DNA here is from genome assembly GCF_004799145.2 of Neltuma alba. Taxonomy (NCBI): domain Eukaryota; kingdom Viridiplantae; phylum Streptophyta; class Magnoliopsida; order Fabales; family Fabaceae; genus Neltuma; species Neltuma alba. The sequence goes on from NW_021636216.1 coordinate 162,594, forward strand.
CTAGATTAAAAAAGCCCTTGAATCCCTGATATCCAGCTCTTGCTATATTTGGATTTGCAGCAGAGCATAGGAAAGCACTGTGCAAACTTGAAAAACAACAGTGCATAATGCTTTTGACAATTTGCTCACACACACACACATACATATATGTTGAGGTTGGCATGATTTTTTGTAATTCCTATTACGTCAAAAAATTTTCAAAAAGTTCATGTTAATGTAGGAAAATCTTTTTGTAAATAAATGATTAAGTAATTAGCAACAGACAGAAAAGGGATCAACTACCTTCTGTTGTACAGTGACTGTCTCCAGGCTCTACCACCACCCTGAGGTTTACATTCACAGGAATGAGAATGTTGGGTTGAAAATGGGCCGAAGTTAGTAGGGTAGTCTTTTCCTCAGCTCATATACACACAATCAGAAATTAATAGGAAGAAGGAATGTTGCTGTTGTTTTGACACAGATCACCCGTGAAGAAGGTTGGCTAAACTGCAACGCGAATGGCTGCTCCTCAACCTTTGTTAATGCTTAAATTTCTCGTCTCTTCTTCCTCTATAAATGACAGTGTCTACGCGCTCCTCTCCCCCTCTCAATTATCCAACGTTTCCGAATTATTTTCGTGAAGATATCTTGATAAGCCAGAAATATGAGTTGCCCAAGCAGTGTTTGGATGGCCGCCACACGTTAGTACCCTGGCCAAAAGTGCATAACCAGCCTTAAGTCCATTCAACAAAACCGAAGAAGGTTGTCCTTCGCCTGAGACTCGTCGGATCTTAGACTATTGTCTGGCATGATGGGATCAAATGTTCATGGATTCATGGAGAACTGTGATGACGATTGCTGATGAAGGCAAGCCGACGATTCTCTGCGAAAAGTCATGTACTTGAATTGCTGGGGTGAGGGCTGATATGTAGAGCCAAGGTCGCCGGAGATAATATATGTTGATAGAGATTTGATCCGAATCGTGTTTGACGGATACCGATTGGGTCAAAAAAGGGGTTGACCAACTTCGGTAGTGGATGAATGGTTGTTGTGTTTAAACTTCAACGTAGAACTGTAATAGTTTGGCCCGAAAAAAGTTGAACTCTAATCGTTGAGGGAAGCTTGGTCTTTTAGGTTGTAATTTCTCCGACTGGAGACTGTACTTTTGAGGATAATGATAATTGCATCTATTGCTGCTCCAATTCTTTTTAGAAGTTCTATGCTCTCAAGAGTCACTGGCAAATGATGGAGGAACTTTCACGCTTCTGACCAATCAAAATGATTTATCGGGTCAGTTAGATAACACAATCACCAGGTTCAATTACAACCTATTTAGATGCAGATAACATACAAAAAAGTTATTAGATATAAAAATCAACATTTAATTTATACATTCACTTTAAAATATTATTGATGAATATAAAAGATGGGATTGAGTTGCTTCCACATGAGATAATGGTTCAGGATTTGACATCATTCACATAGCTGGGATGCTTCATTCATGCGGGTTCTGGAGCTATAACTGTTAACTGATGAGGCATCTTGTATTGAGCAAGGAAGAATACAATCGCTGATTGAAGAAAAAGTAAAAATAATAAGAAGAAAGGAAGAACGCAACCTTGGGACGAGGAAGCTTACTAATAACACAATGCCCAAAAATACATTAGTGCAACGATTAGTTACAAAAAAGTACATATCAAGAGACTGACCTCAAGGGGAAAAACATGCCGAGAACCGATTTGTAGTGGGCATTGGGTGTATGAATTACAATATGGGGTCAGAATGAAAATTCTCATAAATGAAAACAACACACACACACACACATATACATGTATTGAAAGAAACACAACCAACACACTCCATGAAACATCCTATTCCATTGAGTTCCAGCCTTCCAACCCGTGCCATCGGAAGTTTTAAGCATAACAGTGAACCAGAAGCAAGTAGCAGCAAGCACGCAGCATCCTAGTCTATCATACAGGTAGAGGGATATTTCTCTGACTTCCAACATGAACATTTTGTTTTATCTCCCACGACACAACATGCTGCGATTCCTCGGGAAGGATGAAAGGCAAAGAAATCTCTTTGATCATCAGCTCGCCACAGAATGGGCATTCACTGGCTATTGCATCATCCAATTGTGATCGGAGCTGCCATCAATTTAACTATCAGTACATTTGCTAACTTCACATTTTTCATTCAAGTTTAAGCATTTGTTGGTGTAATGTAGAGTGCGCCAAAATGCTCACGCATAAAATGGAAAATAAAATAATAGTTATAGATTGATTTTCTTCAAGAGTGATTCCAGCAGTCAAGTATACGCCATAACACCACGAGAATGTACAATTAAAAAAACAAGGAATATGTAGAATTCAGAATGAAGATCAACAACAAAACCACAGCGCAAGTTTTTCCCCAATTTCATCTTATACCTGTTACTTAATGCATAATAACAAAATATTCTGAACAAACCTTGTCTGCTGGGCTCATGCTAGGTATGGTTGAGTCTTCAGGAGAAAGGGCACCATTGGAGTCCCTCCTTGCTTCACCACCCATCAAAGAAAGCTGCTTTTGCCGATCCAGTATGTACTCAGCCTGCAACATTCACAAATTCCATTAGATTCAGTTTAAAATGTTGATAAAGCTATAATAAGAATGAATATTAATTTAGGATAGGGGCAATTACACTGCTATGGGAAGCAATGTGGTCCCATTAATAATTAAACATTAGACAAGCCAAATGAAGATAGCTTTTTATATACGCCAAATGATCAAGAGAGGTGAGAATGAAGGTGCTCTCCTAGAAAGCAGAGAAAAGCGCCCTCTGGCAGCATCTCTCGTGTTGTGAGAGACACTAGCCTGAATACCAGCCCCTCAGCACCTTCAACTAGCATGCTGACCGAAAATACGATATGCATCCCATAGTAATAATAGGTAACAAGGGGTTATCCCAATCATGTATTAAGCATTTCCAAGTACAGTGAAGATGAAGCTGTTTTTCTTCATAGCCAATAAAACGAGATCAAGTTTCATTCTCAAATGTCAACTAGGTTATCATGAAAACTAGATATCTACGCTCAGATCACAACTTCATGTTTCATACATGTACCGAACTCTTACAAGTCAGACCACAAAACTGAGGTGCAGGCAGCATTTTTGAGCGACAGCATAGTGTATTTTCTTTTAATTTAATGAATTCATTACAAAAATTCAAGAAACTCAGGGTAAACGGGGAAAAAGGAGTATTCTCCCATGGTTTGCTTCCAGGAAACCAAGAGTACTGACCCCTATCAACTCCTTAAGAGCCAAATCTACTCATTTTTTTTTCCCTAACACCCAGAGATAATTGCCTTTAAAATTTGTCAAATTTGTTTTCTTTGTTGGGGAAAAAAAAGGTAAACTTGAATGGCATAATTCACTGACCTCGCCGACAAATAAAGATCTTGTTGAGAATGATAAAATTTAAGGCAGTACAGGAGAAAAGTCATTATGAGATGTCTAATAATAAATAGGAGGAAACGATATTGTACTTACATGGGCTTCATCAGTGCAACGAGTCACATGGGCAATCAGGCATTGTGCATGGAAGGCATGTCCACATGGAAAGACATAAAAGGGAGGCATCGGTCCTACTGATGTAAAACCACGAGCTGTGCCGTACTCCCTGCCAGCAGTTAGAATTTTTCGTCGACATACCTATGAAGCAAATTCAAAAGTGAGCCCAAACTTGAGCATGTAGAGACAAGTTAGTCCTGACCTGAGTATGCAGTGAGCAGCAAAACTAATGCAGGTCAGATTTAATACATCTAATGTTAGGCCAGAAAAAGATTAAATATATCTGATGACCAAGTCAAAATCTGAACAATTTGAAATGAAAGAGGCGCTGCTCTATCACAACTACTGGGAAGATCCATACCCCACATTCCTCATCCCGATCAATAATAGCATATCTCTGAGCAAGTGCATTGATATCACTTCTGATGTTGTCAGCACCATGTGTTGCATCATTCATCTCTTGCTTCAGCTGTTCAATTTGTTTGTTGTAATCCTCCAATGATGAGCAGATAGCCTCCTGCATTCATTCAGACAAATTCCCCAATGAAGGAAATCAGAAAAAATAAGTTCAATAATATAATTATCATAAGCACAGAAATACTTGGCATAAAAGGATCCTATATTCTTCAGATACATCACAAAAGGAAAAAAAGACAATATAACATTGCCAAGATGTCTGAACGGTCACGGCTTATTACTTTCTCAAAAGTAGCATATGCTTGGGCTGACAATAATCACGTTTTATACACGATCCACTAGTAAAATTATGGTGATTAAAACCCAAAAAGATCAATTTGGAGGGTTCAATTCGCTTAATAAATTTCAATTACCAATCAAGTTCGTTTTTCCTTTGTAGTGAATATACGTGGATCGAATGCCTCACCATACAATGGATTCTTATCTCATATCAAATGAACTTGTTACAAGCATAGGTGATTATATTATTTATCTTTTATACACAAGATCATAAGGGTATGATGTAAAAAATTCTAAATGAACGTTTTGTATTCTTTGATCCTAGACGAGTAATAAAGGAATGGGTTATTTTCTCCATCCTCTCTACACTTTCCAGTGAGATGCTCATCGTGCCTTACTTGTGGGGGCACTACAGATTTCGTGTTAAAATTAGTACCATCGAATGTATTGATCAGACTAGAGCCGGAGTCTGAAATTAATCAATGTAGGTGGAAAAAGTAGAGCGAAAATTAGCCATACCTTGAAGTCATCTATCAGGGCAAAGTCTGGGAAGAAGGGTAGTATATCCTCAATCTTTAACAGGCCATCAGTTTCTTTAAGAAATGCGATTGCCTTCCTTATATTTTCTCTTTTGGTTCCTTTTTCTTGTTCAACAACATGCTTGGCAATCATGAGCCAAAGCTTCTTTCTCAAGTCTTCATCATCTTCAACTTTATCAGCTTCAGCCATAGCTAGCTCTGGATCAACCTAACACAAAATAAAGCGACTTTCTCTACAGAATCCCAAAAATCTTAAGAAAGAATTACAGAAAGGTAAAAGACTTCAAATTATCTTTCATGCATAAGCAGTGAAGACATCACAAATCAGAGGACCTCTATTTCAAAATGGCTTAACTTTTTACATAGATCTTGAAGAGCTCCATGATTACAGGATGACTGCAGCCTTTGGGCTTTAGCCATCACAGTCAGAATCCAGCCAGAATGGAGTAGGGGGAATTTAAAAAAGACAGATCGAAGCCTAAAGCTGTCAACACACCAGTAGTCCAAATACTTTTCCAATGGAAGGCATTATTTGAGCCAAGGACCGGACACAAATATATTCAGGATTTCATCCATGAATTGTTCATGAACTTAATGAAAATGTTATGCTACCACCAGCATCCTCAGAAGACATGTCTAAAACTGATCCAACATATCAAAACTTTCATAAAGCTGATATTTGAACTAAACTAAATTATTATTGCAAGAATGCCTATGATAGATTGGACTGCAAGAACTAAAAGCATTACTGTTACCTGGAGTGCAAGAGCAACAGCCTCTTCGTGCATAGACATCATGCTGTATATATGAACACATGCACGCATTCGTTTTTCCTTTAAGCAAAGACGTAAAGCATACTTAGGATCATAGAAAAAGTCGGGGCCATTTTCTTGTCCTTTTCCAAATTTGCATTGTAGGAATCGAAGAAGTGCACTATCATCTTCCTGGTCATTAGCAAGGAAACCTACGTGAAATACATATATGCCTAAAGTCTCGTGCAAACAAAATAAGTCCTCCATTTCTTCAGATCTCATGAAGACAAACCAAATTTCCCCTGAAGGAAATAAGAAATGATACAACTTCTAAGACTCAAAATCAAGTGTCAATAGATATTTCCATGTTGCATATGATTTTGTGAAGAAGGCCGGGTGCATATATACTAATAAAAATCATGCTAAAACATTTTAATGATGAACACACAGTAAAGATGAAGGCTTTTGTTTTCATACATAAGAATAATTTAATGTGGATTGATATAAATTTGCTATATGTTTACAAATGCCGGCTCAACCATGACATTTCAGTTTTAAACTTGATATTAAATATTAGAAGAATTTCAGAATTCAAGTGCATGACATAAACCAGGCAGAGATTACTAATTCCATACAAAGGCATCTCAGCCATGACTGATTAATAACAACCATTTATCCCATGATAGTACACATCTTTCCATCTAGATATTGCACCTTTATGATACCATGATGCAATCAGAATCTGAGAAAGTTACCATAATCATGATATAAAAAGCACATCAATCTAACGAGTAAACTATTCAACCTGCTTTGCATATAAAGAAAGCAACAGGTTATGAATTCCAGGGTCTTCATTATGCAACCTATGAACGCAATATTCAAGATATTTGATGACTTCATGCGTCTCATTCCTGCATGCCACATGAAGAAAAAAAGAAAAGAAAATTTATGAACTCTTTTCTGCACAGTGTGATAGGCACACAGAAGTGAATAAGCTATACTTTGCATGAGGTTCACTTGAGTAACGCATCATTGCAGGAATAAGTTTCCTTGGGTTCAGGTTCTTCGTAGCCATCCATGACTCCACAGTTTCATATGCATCAAGAGCAATAAGATCTGGAGCAAACTTGTACTGCATAATGAACCCAACATTTACTTTGTAAGATTTTTTAAACAGTAATTACTATGCTCCAACCTATAATCAGAGTAGCAACCACATAAGCTCAGGAAGCAAGATAGAATAGGCAAATAGACCATCACAGCCCAAATCTTAGAGCTTGAACGGTACCTGAAGGTCTACAGGCACAGCAGGTTTCTGGAGCACTTCCAATGCTTTTTTCGCTTCTCCTTGCTGAATTGAAAACCCACAATAAGAAGCATTAAGAAGGAATAAGGTAGAGAAAACCACTCATGGATTTTATATTTTAACAACAAAAGAGATCAGGAACTGGAACCTGAGTAAAAATTAAACCACCTGAATGTAATGATGGACAACAATGTCATATTGGCCTTTTAGGCTAGCAAAATAAACCAATTCTTCAGCCCTTCCATAACTGTTGAAAATTACAAAAGTAGAATTATAAAATGATGGTAGCGTACAAGATACCTTTAACCAAGATTTCAACTGTAGAAAATAGGCTGAGTAAAAATGTTTCTCAGCTTGCTGTCCATTACTGATGAAGCAATACATAAATAGGGTCTAAACTAGGGGTAATCTAACACACAGCAAGAAAAATCTAGACAAAGATAAAATACTAATCAGATTTAATCTGACTGTAAAAACTTCTTAATTAAACATTTAAAAAAAACTTAATAATAACAATTACTGGAAATATCTAAGCCCAAATAAATGCGCTTGGATTTGATACTTCTAACATCAACTCTGTACTGCCAAAGTGACATGAAAATTAACTGCAGAATGACTTTGAAATATTGATGGCGTTTGGATTCAAGTACAAGGCATTAAAACTCAATATCACTGAAAAATAAAATGCATAGGGTTAGGGTTAGTTGGTATGATCCACTTAGAGCCAAATAATACTTGAACCTTTTTGAAAACGTGCGCACAGTATCCATGCATGCACGACAAAAAGGAGTTAATATTTTCATGTTTTGATATTTACATATAGCATCTTCCACAAAAAGACATCAATAAACCAATACTTCGTTCTTTAAAAATAACAAATTGTGTTCTAGTTCCTGTTCTCAATTTGCAATTTCAGGAGATACAAAATTAAACAGGAGCTGAACAAAGCATCCGTGTGACAGTCAACTACATACACTTCATCCATAGACAAAAATTCAAAAAATCCAAGGACGCATCTTAGAAATATAACAGTTTCCCTAAGGAAGTTTCACTATAGCAATCAAAGGAATCAAGGCTACAAACTGTTCAAATCGAGCAGCAGCCATGTACCTCTTACGACTACTTAAAGCACACTCTTGGCTTTTTGTCTCATTTTTTCATACAATGGTAAACTTTACAAGTTGGAATCTCAAGCCTCCTGTTGTTGGCTTCCTGACCTTTCTAGAAGGATTTTATTCGTTTCATATATGTTTTCTGGTGTAATTATCTTATTTTCTTTTGTGTCATTATCCATTGGCTAATTATTATTCTTAACCGCTGTACATGTCTTATTTCTTTTGTGGGATTGATCAGCTTGTCATGTGGTCAACGCTCCCTTTATATTTTGTAGCAATCTTTTGCATAATAGAACAAAAGATCAAAGAACGTTTTCTTCTCTGAATTCATCATAATATAAAGAGTTGAGAGCACTCAACTGTGTTATCTAAAGTAATTGTCCTGATAAAATTGAAGAAAAGACACATTGAAGTATTTGTATCAAGTATAAACCAAACTATACCTTTCCAAAAGTTTCATCGTTGTTGTTTCATCCAATACATCCTTGGAGTCACTGAGAAAAGCACGGAACTCTCTAATGATTGATTGGTACTCTGAGTTGTGATTCTCCCAAGCAGAGTCATCCTCCAAAAGCAGTCGATTTATCTAAAGATCGGATATGAAAGCAAATCAATTTAAAATAAAAAATGTCCTAATTCAATCCGTAAAGAATATATTTGAAGTAGCAGTTCTATTTTCCAAAAATCTCAAAGGAGTCTTTCACCAAAAAAAAATCTCAAAGGAGTCCCAGAAATTGCACCCTTGCATTTCCTTTTTTTTCCCCTCTCTCCCAACTCCTAAAACCAAATCATAAACTGATACTAGCCAGTTTACTGCCAGGCATGGCAATTTTTTCATTTCATATGGATGGTTCGGATTATTTTGCTTCTCCAACAAAGAATAAACTTTCACATCCTCTAACTCTTTTGACAAGGCTATAGTTACACAAAAAAGTTCTGCAGTCAATATAGACAGAGCTCTGGTGAAAAAAAATGTGTGCGCGTGTGTGTGTGTGTGTGTGTGTAGCAACACAAAATGCTGAGAATACATGTCAGGTTTAAAAAGAGATTGGGATTATTTTATAAAAATAAGCATCCTTCTCTTCCATTACCAGACAATGTGGTTAGAGCATAGCAAAGGATATAAAGAAAAATAAAAATGAGGACCAAATTGTCCTTCCAAGTGCCAAGATTTCAGAAGAACCTTGTCCAAGTATAACTCAGTTGCCCATGTGGATATCATTGTTATTTGGCATTTATCATCTTTTGCTAAACTATCAAGTTTCCGCAATAGAAAAGTTCTCAAAGCATCCTGCAAATAAGAAGATATAACGGTGAATTTTCACATATGTAATTAAAACAAACTGACAGTAGTGCAGTCAAAAAAATCCAGGTTTAAGATGACAAGAGAAGGCTAGCCCCGGAGTTCCATATAGCTAAAGAGAGCAACAATATGGAAATTACCTGTTCACCAGCAGTGATGAACTTCAGAGTGACTTCCTCAAATGATAGAATATAATTAATCTGCAAATGAAATCACTATCATATTTTCTCTCATTCCCATGATAAAAACCAAATTACTACTTGAGCGAAAGATATGGCATTGGTCCAACTTGACATGACTTTATGATAAATGGTAAATTGTCATTATTAATTGAATAGAATTTTGCAATGCATATAAGACCAAATGCCATAAAAAGGGTTCCAACTATAAAAATTTAAATTTAATAACAGCACTAGTATAATATATCAAGTGGCCTAGCGTAAGGATATGGCATTACAAATTCAAAAAATAACATGGCTCTATGTATTTTGAAGTTGAGAGTTTAAATGGACTGGCACATTGATTTTCAATCAATTGTAATTGACACAAAGTAAAGGTAATTCATGTATTAATTTACAAACTAAATGCAACCAAATAAGCAACTTAAAAAAAGAACATACTTTGGCATAGAAAGATGCAGCTCTAAGAAAATCCTTTGAGGAAAATGCAGCTTCAGCCTGCACAAAAAAAGTCCCGGTCAAAGACCAGACTTTGCTTTATGGTAAGAAATTTCAAAAGAGAAAAAAATCTGGAGCCAGATAAACAATTGCTTAGATTATGTAGATAAATGACCAGTACCTGCATTAAATATACTTGGTCCCTTTGAAGTGGGTCACGACAATTTGCTAAAGCAGCTGCATATTCTTTCATGTCAAGATATACCTTCCACATATCTCGACCTTCATCATTAACAGACACCTAAAATTACCACATCCAAAAGCAGTATAGATTACCAGTTAAACCTGAGAAAACAAAAGGATGCACTCATAAGAGGGTAAAAACCTGAAAGATAGAGTTCTGATCATATGCATAGAACAGACCAGCAGTGGCATCACTACATAGTCCAATAATACCCTTTGGTGCTGCATCCGAAGTTTGATCAAACTGAAGTTCCTCCAGGATGTGCTCACTAATTCTATTTACAACCTACAAATGTTTAAACTTAGAAGACATGCATAAAACCACCAACAAGAAGCTGTTTTTACATAGGCAATATGAAGCGAACACAATTGTATAGACAAGTACACACACCTTGACCTTATTCCCTATTAGCAGTAAGAAATGGAATTCAGACAATGCCATAGAACTTGGTTTAACTACTTCTGCACCTTCAGACACTAATTTTGAGTAATCCAAAAGAGCCTTGCTTTCAACAAAATTTTCATCCCCATTCAGAGAACTGCACAAGTTAACAAAAGAATGGAGGAAAAAACAGATAGACTCCAAGGGGAACAACAGCATGAAAGGATTTTATGAAAAAATAACATTTACAGAAATATTAAGAAAAACTAATGAAGTATACAGACCACACCTGAATTAAAATTCGAAGAATCCACAGAATTAAAATATATAACATCAAATATTAATGAGAGTGGTTATAATACCAAGTCAAATTTTACCTATGTTGGGCACCAAAATTTAAACTCCCGTGGTAAATACCAGCACCAGAAAGCCATGCAAAATGCACAGCTCTTCGTTGCTTAATGAAAAAATGCAGCTCACTGAAAGAAACCAAATAGAAACAGAAGCATCATATGGGAAATCTTGAATGCATGTAAAATTAATTAGAAAGACTGTAATAATCAAGCAAACTTTTAGCCTCCAAATCTGTTCTTATTTTTATGTTGTGTGTGCTTAGGTCATAAAAGTACCATTATTTAAACCACTTGCCTGTTTGGTATTTCTCCAGGAAGTTCCATGAAATGTACCGTTCGATGTAAATAACTCGAAAAAACAGCCTGCAATTATATCATGATCATTGATCAAGTGAGAGTAGAGCTCAGATGATGATAGTGAAGAGTACCATGAAAATGAATAAAGCCTGGCAATAAGTTATTCAAAGTGAGCAAAAAGAAATTTTAACAACTACACAGTTGCATATCAAATTTAATCATGAATAATCAGTCATAGCGCAGCAAAAACATGCAATATATAAATAATCAGAATAACAAACAGAGCATCTTTCATTTGTTCATGAATTCATAATCACACAAAATCTAAGGAATTAAGGGAAAATCAAAGTTTAGAAAACTTATTGTTATTCGACATACTTCCAGTGACCCAAAGCCAGTGAAGGAATAAAGTCGTGTTGGAGTAACAGCCATCACATAATATCTAGTTCCATTGATTAAGCTGGCTGTCTCCATCTGTAAAGAATGAACATCAGCCAGTCAATGGTTCCTTAGTAACAACACTAAAAGGACTGCCACTTCAATTTCTCAAAAAGAAATGAAACCATAGAATCTTTCTTACAAATTGAACTGGGACAAAGAGCAAGCAAAACCTAGAAGTACCTGTAAACCCATAAAAGCTTCTGGAAGTTCTGTTAATTCAAAGAGAAACTTAATATATTTTTCTTTCTTGTCCTTTTCATCCACAGCAAGTTCATGAAGTTGGCCATTGTCTGTGCCGATAATGAACTCCTTTGTGGAAACTGCTTTGAAAAATTGAAAAGAACACCAAAAACAAATAGATGTAGGAAAATCTTTGCTGTAAATAAATTATCAAGTAATTGGCAAGAGAGAGAAAAGTGATCGACTACCTTCTGTTATCTGTTGCTTGTTCCATGCAACAGCATTCACAAGAAGGCCTTTCAGCTTGCTTAAAACTCGGGGCTTTGTCCATTTTGCATGAGTATAAAATGTCTCAGCTCCTCCAGCACCAACAACAGTGGCTATACAGTGACTGCCTCCAGGGTCTACAAAGACCCTATGGATAGATTGCTCACCAGGCCGGCCAGCAGAGAGATCGAATTCTATATTGCCAAAACAGAATAAGATATTAAACACTAGCTAATGGAGGGGGAAAAACTCTCATCAAGCAAATTGGGGTGTAAGATATCCAAATTCCAATTGCTGAAACAACTTCAGGTTCTAGCATCAAGCCAAGCTTTCTAGAACTGGTCCTCTTTAAAACTAGTAACAACTCCTGAGCTTGAGAAGAACATAACTTAACACGATGAATTTAAGTACCAAATAGAAATAAAAATTAAAGGACACGGATGCTGCAACTTCTACCTGTGGATATAAATACATCTCTACCTCCAAGTGCATAGCAACTTTTAACAGCTGATGGAAAATTGGTACTCAGAAATTATAAGTAAAACTAAAACTTTACCATATGAATCGCCGACCCCAAAATCATGCCTGATGACCCAGCCTTTACTAGTTCCTATCACAATGACATCATTTCCAGCAGTCATGCATGTGATAACTCCGCGCCCCTTTGCAGCATACCTTTCAAGAAGGTCGACTTCGAAGACCTGCCTCCCTTGTTCCATCTATAAACAAGACAATTTAGCGAGACAATGAGAAATAAAGTCCAACTCAAGCGCAAATGGCAGAAAAACCCAGAGCAGAAATAAATATAAACTGTGGGATGATCGGACGTTGAATTCCCAAATCTTGCGCCCTTTCACGGCAATGGAACTTATAATTATAATTATAATTACATTAAGGTCAGTTTGGTTCGTGAAAACGGTTTGAAAGAAAATTGAAGTAAAAATAGGTAGATCCACTTGGATTCCGCACAATCGCATTCACAATGAGCATCTACTCAATGTTTAAACTAGCTTTCATTTCAAACAAGCACCCAAGTATTGGCCAGTGATTATTCTGTCTGAACCAATGTCAATGCATATGCAAGGAGAAACTACTCAAGTGACCTCATCAATGGATTGTGTTTACAGGACCATGGTTTTAGCGCATAAGAAAAGAATTCCTGGCACGCACATTCATATCGATACAGTTAAGCTATGTTCTATAGAGAAGAGTCTCGTATTTTTATTGAAAGCAGTGGACAACAGCTTTTGTCGCCGGAGAAAGCATTTCATATAAAGAAACTAGAACATACGAAAGCAATGGACGACATCGAAGGTGAATCAGAGAAGGGGTCTCGAACAAGGAAAGTGGGTGGTTTTGGAACTTACTTCAAAGAAATCGTCGGGCCTGAAACGCAGCCGTAGATGGCTACACGACGGCGGAGCCGAGTGCCAGCGAGCACTGAGCAACGACGGCCGGAGCTGGAGTTCCAATCGGTGCTCGAAACAGCACTCCGATTCATTCTAACTGTCTAGTTGATCTATGGCGAAGAAAGGGCCAAGCATGCCACTGTTCGAAACGGCGTCGTTCCGTTTATTCTCCAGATCTCTGGCATTGTCACTGTGTTCGGTCCACCATCCAAGGGTTACCATTTAGATTAGAGAGCGCTGATAAAAGTGAATTTTATTTACTTCTGCAAATGTAAATTGAAATAAAAGTCAGAAAAAATGATAATTTAAATAATTCTTATCAGACCCGATCCCACATAGAAATTATGAGATGTTGGTTAAAAGACAGAAATGTCCCTGTGTTTCTTATATCCTCTTCTCATATCTATCTCCATGTTTATATGTTCCATGCTCATAAACACATGTCCTATAACCTTAATTGCAGTCACAATCTCTCTCATTGGATCCCTCCCCTCTCTTTCTGCTCCCCGTCTTTCAAAATCCATCTTTTACTACTCCTCTTCCCAACAAGCTATTCGAATTACGGGAGATGAAGTTGTCGCCACTGTTGTCGGTAGAGGTGGTGGCTCCCATCAAGAAATTGAACGCCTTTAGGTTTCGTTCTAGGTCATTTGGGTTCACCATTGTTAGTGAATTCAAGTCTTTCTCTTTGTGTTGTTGGCGTCACAATTACCGAACTTTGGCCTGTGGGAACAATACTGCACATTACATTTTTGAAGAAATGCTTGTCAGAGGATGAATCAAAGCTTGTCAAATAAGGGTATATATCTAAGGCACTCCTATGAATGCACCCCATATACATATACATATATATATTAACAATCGATTTGGTTTTTTTCCCCATAAACATGTATTATGGTGAAGCAAAGAACCAAAATCAATCTAAGGAGGTAGAGGTTGGTTCAATATATGTTGCAACATGCGGCTTATAGATTTTATAATTACTCCTCTGGATTTATTCATCACTACACTATAAAAAGATTTTGGAGGTGCGAATTGATCCATTGCCCCATGTTATGATTGTTATTATTTTCCTAATGCTAATAAAAAAGGATTTGTTTAAGTGAATTTCTAAGATTACAGTTAAGTTGATTTTTGAGTTGATGATTAATTAGGTTGCTGCTTTTGTTTGAGCATATTGTAGACATATGGAACAATCATATCAGGAGTTCCCCAGCTAGTGTCAAAATTTTCTTTATTGACTCTGCCCTTCTTATATGGTTCTATGCAGGGGCTTGTATATATCATGTAATATTATATTATATATGATTGTTTAATAGAATGATACTCTTAGTTGAAAACATATGCATATATCATATGTGGTTTGATTATATTTCTTTTTTCCCCCATGACTGGAATTCGTGTAGGACATGAATGTCAATATTTCAAGAGAAGAAGTTCTTATTTTCATAGCTTATCTTGTCATTTTGAATAGTTAACTTGTCATTTGCAACAATGAACTTGTTATACTTTATTTGTTATTTCTAACAGTGAACTTGTTATTTACATATCCGGTCTTATTACTTGGAATAACTGTTATTTGTAGAAAGTTTAATTGTTAGGTAACAAGTTTGTGACTGGAAAAGCCTGAGGAACATAAATCATACATTATCTCAAATAAATTAGTGATTAGGAATTTCTAAGGAACAATGAATTATAATTAGCTTGGCTACAATGGTTTTTAAAGGTTATATATTTCTAATATGTTATGTGTATATCAAGCGTAAAGAATTTTGGTTCTCAATTGATTCTTATATGCTATGTGAACATAAGGAAAATCTGAATTGGTCTTTAATTTGGTCTGTTTTTTTTTTTAAGGGGGTAAATATTGCAAGATGATTTAAACTCAAGACTTCTTGAAGACTTGTGGTTAGATAATTTGTCCTAGCTAGAAGATTCATGTGCTGCTTAGTTATAATTTTTAATAGCTAGATTTAATGTTTGAGTTCATACTACTTACAAGATGTGATTGTCAATGATTGTATGTTAAATGTTTTGTAGGACCCCCCGTTTGTGATTTGCTCAACAGAAGGAAGAAGTCTCTAGAGATAGTTTTAATATAAAAAAATGGAGATAAATTTTACACACTCTTATTGCATTTAAAATATGTTTAATATTTTTTACTTCATTGATGAGTGACCACTGTTATGAATTATTAATAACAGTTATGTATTGCTAAAATGACATTTGAATTTGAGATTATTAAATGTTTCAGTTTGAATTGCCATTATTTTCATATTTCGATACCAAATGACAAGAGTGGTAAGTCAAATAACAAAAATAGTAAGGCAAATAACAAGTTTGGTATGAAAAAAAAATTATAATCTTATGATTGAGTTTCTGATAAAATTAAGTTCCATAAAAAGTTGTCATTATTTCCACATTTTATTGCCAAATGATAAAAGTGGTAAGCTAAATGACAAGAGTGGTAAGTGAAATACAGAATTATAAGTTCGAAATAGAAAATTACAAATATGAAATTAGGAATTAAAAATTTAGAGTAGGAAATTACAAGTGTGAAATAAGGAATTGCGAGTTTGAAATAAGAAATTGCGAGTTTAGAATAGAAAATTACAAGTATGAAATAGAGAATTACAAGTTTGGAATAGAAAATTGCAAGTCTAGAATAGGAATCACAAGTGTGAAATGGAAGATTACGAGTTTAAAATAAGAAATTACAAGTTTAGAATAAAAAATTACAAATGTGATAAGGAATCAATACAAGTTTAAAATAGGAAGTTACAAGTTTCTTTCTTTTTTTTTTATGAAGGATGTACACGACAAAACTAGCTACACGTTATGTTTCTGGCATCTCAGGGGCCATTACCACTATCCTTCTTAACTACATAATCCAGCTGACTTGGGAGCTCACTAAAGAGATATAGATCTGTTTGCATTGTACTCGCAAACTTAGCCAGCACGTCAGCAACAATGTTCTTTTCCCTATCGCACACATGCAAGTCCACAACCCATTCTTGTGTGAGCATCATCTAAGCTTCATGCACCGCACAAGAATCGGGGTGTTTTGTCCCAACACCCATAATCACAGCATTCACAGCCTCAGCACAGTCTCCTTCTACTTCTACGACCCTGAATCCTCGATCCTAAGCGACCTCCAAGGCCCAAAGAATGCTCCATATCTCAGTTGATAGACTCGAACCCAAAGGTAGTCTATATAGAAAGCCACATAACACCACACCCTCATGGTTCCTTGCCAGCCCGCCACATCCCCAGAGATTCATCCTTGCATCAAACGAGCCATCGACATTAAACTTTACCTTCCCTTCGCCTGGTGGTTCCCAATAGGTTGTTACGGTGAAGTTTGGGGCACAAAGAGCTGGTTTACTGCATGTGAGACATGCACGAGATCAGGCTAGAATTTCCTGGTGGCTTGTTGAGACACCCTAGAAGACTTTGTGGTTGCGAGCAATCCATATGTTACAGCATACGACTAGGAACCATTGTTTCCATTCAAAGTTCTCTAATCACGCCTTAATGGTAATGTTCTTCCTAACCCATTCCTTTACATCTTGGTCTAAGAAGAAACGCTGCCGCTCGTGTTATGGAACACATAGGTCCCATACTTTCCTTGCATGCATGCAGTCCCGAATGGCATGGAGAGTCGTCTCTAACCCTGCACCACATAGCTCACAGGTGCCTAATCCATGCCACCCTGTTCGCATACGTGATTCGTTGGTTAAGAGCCTATCACGTGTTCCCAACCAAAGGAAGGATCGACACCTTTGAGGAACTTTGAGTTTCTATATATGGCGCCAAAATGGTCTATTGTCATCATCTGTCTCCTATTGCAGAAGTTGATACGTTGATTTCAGAGAGAAATTGCCATCTGGAGATGGCTGTCAGAATGGAATATCGACCGTGGCATGGCTTAGGACACTAGCACCCGAAATGGAGGCTATCATCGACTTAGGCAAGTAAGCTTTGAACTTAGGCCACTCCCAACCACCTGATCCAGATATCACATCAGCAACTTTCCATACTTTTATCTCGTCTGGAATCGTGCGAGTAGCGTAACCTCCAGTTTCTCACCCGAAGCAGTCCACCTGCCTGACCAGAAGTTGATGGACTGTCCCGATCCTAATTTGAAACCCACACTCTGTTTTATGTGATCCTAAGTCGAGCAAATCCCAGCCCATGTCCTCAAGCGCTTACTTCTTTTCTCAATATTGGGTATGATGTCTTTACCACATTTGTATTTCTCACGAAGGAACTTAACCCACAGTGCATCCTATTTGTTAACAACACACCACCCAAGCTTGATCATGTAAGCTTTATTTTGGTCTCTAGCAACTCGGAGTCCCAAGCCTCCCTCCATTTTGCTTCTGCATATCTTCTCCCAGGAAACCAAGTGAGGCCGCCATCTAGACTCAGTACTCCCCTATAAGAAATTTCTACACTTCTTATTGATCTCCTGGCAGGTTGACCCTGGGAGCGGATTGGTTTGCATTGCATAGCTTGGTATGCTGCCTACCACTAACGACACCAACGTATGTCTTACGGCGAAGGAAAGAGAGTTTGCCTTCTAACCCGATAGGCGTGATTCTATCTTGTCTAATATGAAGCAAAAGGTATTTTTTGACACCCTTTCATGAAACAGGTATGCCGAGGTAACGTCCCAGGTCTGTCGTTGTTTGAAATCCCAAGAATTCACTCATCTTTCTGCGTCGTGCGTGACAAATATTTTCAGAAAAGTAGATCCTTGTTTTGGAAGCATTGACCCTCTGCCTTGAGACCATGCAAAAGTCATCTAAGATAGCCTTGATGAGGCCAGCTTGCTCCATATCTGCCTCAACAAAGAGAAGAATATCATCAGCAAAAAAAAGATGAGAAATAAATGTACCTCCCTTATGGAGTTTAAATGGCCTCCATTCGCCTCGATCAACTTCACTTTGAATGAGGTGGCCCAATTTCTCAATGGCAAGCACAAAGAGATATGGAGAAAGGGGGTCGCCTTGGCAAACACCACGAGTACGCAGAAAGCTATTCGCTCGTTCCCCATTCTAAAGTAAGCTCATTTTTGGGCTGGACACACAAGCTTCAATGACATCACAGATGTAACATGGGAACCAGAGTTCTTTCAAGCAGTTAAAGATAAAGCTCCACTGAACTCGATCATGGGCTTTTTTGAGATCGATCTTAATGGCCATAAACCCCTTCAAGCTCTTTTAAGTCTTCATATAATGAATAATCTCTTGTGCAAGGATGATATTATCGGTACTCTGTCTACCCTTCACAAAACTGCATTGATTGGGGTCAATTTTTTTTGGCATGATATCTTTGAGTCTGTTTGTGATTATCTTCATCACGATCTTATATATAACATTGCATAAGCTGATTGGATGAAAATCTCGAACAGCTTGGGGAATATCAACTTTTGGGATAAGAACAATCTGGGTATCATTGATGGATTTCACAATAGAAGGCTTATTAAAAATATCGTGAACTTGCTGCATCACCCTACTTCCAACAGTTTCCCATTGACTCTAAAAAAAATAGGGGGTTAAGGCCATCTAGGCCTAGTGCTTTAAGTGGGCTCATATCAAATAGAGCTCCTTTGATTTCATCATTTTGAATATTCCTCCCTAACTGTTGAAGGTCCCCCATTTCTAAGCAAGGAAACCCCACTTTAAAAATGATGGAATGCTTCCTGTCATCTTCTTCAGAAAAGAGTGATTCAAAGAATTTAGTACCCATATTCATGATTTCCTGTGGGTTGTATGACCATTCACCTGATTCCAACATTAAGGCTTCAATTCTATTTCGTTTCCATCTGCAGCTAGCCACTATATGGAAATATCTAGTGTTGCGATCTCCATGACGGTACCAACTGCATCGTGATTTTTGAAGCCACATAACCTCCTCTTGAGCAAGAGTTTCTTCAAGTTGTAACCAGATTTCCTTCCTAGCTATTTCAAGTCCATTAGAGCCCCCATCGTAAGCTATTTTCCTGTTGAGGCTCTCAAGTCGTTAGTGTAGATGGTTTTTCCTTCTATTTATATCCCTAAACAAGTCCTTGTTCCATTGTCGGAGCTTCTTTTTAAGCACCGAAATTCCATCATTCCAATCCCCACGTTGCTTCCAATTATCTTTCATAAAGGGAGCAAAATTCTCATGCATAACCCAAGGAGCAAAGAACCGAAAAGGAGTCTTGCACTTTCTCCTCGAGACTCCGTTTATTGACAGCAAAAGTGGACAGTAGTCGGATTTATACCTTGGTAGGTGCCAAAGAGAAGCATTTGGGTGGCCCTGGTACCAATCATTGTTGACTAACACTTTGTCAATTCGGCTGGAGCTCGAGCCCCTACACTATCCTAATTTGGGTCCGCTAAATCTAATATCCACCATGTCACTGTCTGTTACCCATCTACGGAAAGCGGGTTCAGGTGCCTTAGGATGAGGAGAGAGGGAGTTGCGATCTTCATACCCAAGCGTAGCATTAAAATCCCCTGCCACTGCCCATTTTCTTGTTATTAAGCCATTCAAAGCATTAAGCCCCTGCCACAGAATTCTTCTCTTGTTAAACGTTAGGTCACAATACACCACAGTCAAAGCCCATTCTTCTACCCTTCCCCTATTGATGATGCCATGTATAAAGTAATTAGTTTTATAATCGATGCTAAAGTCGAGAGGGTCATGCCAAAACAACCATATGCCTCCACTAAAGCCCCTAGCCTCCACAAAATCCATGTTGTTCCATTGGAGTAGGCGTGCAATTTCATAGGCTTTCGTAGACTGTTGTCTCGGTTCCAAGAGATCCAGGAAAGTAACTTCATGTCGCTTATAAAGATCACACAAGAGACGACTAAAGGTTCAATCTCCTACACCACGTGTATTCCAAATTAATATTTTACTATCCATAAAATCCAGGAGTAAGCATAGATCACCATCCTAGAGACTAGATTCAACAAGCATGGCATGACCAGCCTCAACTTCATGTTCTCCAATGCCTACATTCGGCCTCTTTGATAAAGGATTTGTTCAAATGAAGAAGCCCGTATTATCACATGGCCCTCGATCTAGAAGATCAATATTCTCCGAGGTAATGGAAGTTGATGCTGTCAGCCCATCGTGTAGTTCGATAGTGGACTCTTGCTTGTTTGTGGCCTCAATTTCTATTTCCATATTAACTTTTTGGGCTTGCAACACTTCCGGGCCTACCAGTGGGATCATATTCAGACCCATTTGGTTTTTAACTCATACATAATCATCCATTGGCTTACCTTCCCTTTGTTTCAGCTCATCTCTGTACCTTTACCCTCAAATTTGCTCCCTGCCCCACTCTTATTTTCAACTGGTTGCCCACGTGTCTTCCCTCTTTTGCTATGAGATTTTGCAATCAAATAATTATCCTGTGTCGTGATTTTCTCTTTAACTGCCTGATCTCCTCTTGATTGCTCCTCAGTATCAACAAATGTTAATGCAGAAAATCTCGACCCCTTAATAATCTGATTCTTGAATCCATTGGAATCCTGTTTATTTCCATGGTTTAGGTCCCTGATTAGTCTGCGATTATTTTGCCTTGACGGTCGGACCATCCACCCCCCGTACAGCGAGGCTTCCTCCTGGCTCGTCGTTGCCGATGCTGCTTTCTGTGGTGGTTGCTGGTTCACATTATTCAGGCAGTTTGTGTCTTCCATATAACTGTGACAGTGATCCTTGTCATGGCCGTATCTACCACATTTGAAACATATAAGGTGCAATTAATTCTTTAGAAATGAAGTTACAAGTTTCTAATAGGAAATCACAAGTATAGAATAAGGAATTACGAGTATGAAATAGGGAATTACAAGTTTTGAGTAGAAAATTACAAGTATGAAATAGGAAATTATAAGTTTGAAATATGAAATTATAATTCTAAGATAGAAAATTACAATTATGAAATAGAGAATTATAAGTTTAAAAATAGAAATTACAATCTCAACTAAATATTATTCTTCATCACTACCATCCCAACCTACATAATAATACTCTTTACCATCATCTGCAAAACAAAAATGGGTGGGGATTTTTAGACTTTCTTTTGAATGACAGGGACAAGTTCAACCTTGAGAGAAAATAGTCAAGACAAGCAGCCTAAAACACAAAAGCACCTAGAGAAAAAAAAAACTAGAAAATAAACACCTAGAAATTATCCTATATCATAGCGTAGTAGACCATGACAAAAATATGATGCTTCCCACAACATTGACATAAGCACATTTAAGTGCCAATTTATGAGCATGAAAGATCTCTCAATCACACAGCAAGTGCATCGTTGAGTGTATTTCTACTATTTATTTACTCAATAGATGAGAACGCCGATTATAAGTGAGTAACAATTGAAGAACCTCCTTTGAATCTGTGTATAATTTGATCTTTTTCCATCCTGCTTCTTAACAGAATCTACAACCTTATCCTCACAGCATTTAACTCCGCTTTAGCTGAATAGAGATTTTTAGAATTTTAGTTCTTCTTTCCATCTTCATTTGTTCATCCGTCCACTTCTTGCTTCCTTTCCCTCTTGCTTTCTAATCCTAAAAGTTCACACTTATTCTTCCTTCATGGAAGCCATGTTTATGACCTCTTTTTCCATTTCCTCCTTCTTCTCAATCTCATTCAACTCGACATAACAAATTCAACACTTAATTAATCCAACATAAACTTGTTATTTCTAATTATGAACTAGTCAAACCCTCATACTGACTTTTTATTTCTTATTATAAACTTGTCAAACCTCAAACTCAACTTGCTATTCTCTACAACTTCACAAACGTATTATTTCCAATTATATGCTTGTTATTTCCTGTTATAAACTTGTCAAATCCTGATACTTAACTTGTTATTCCCAACTAAGTTGATATTTCCATCATTGAACATGTTAAATTCCCAAGTGATCTTGTCATTTACAATTAAACAAACACTTGCTTTTTCTAACATTTCACGTCACATTTTCATTATTCCCTCCCCAAACTCAATGTGCACTCAGATTGAAAGCACATGTACATATCAATATTTCCATAAAATCATTCCAAATATACCACCATAAAATCCCTCCCCAAACTTAGTGTGCATTCTGATTGAAAGCACATGTACATATCAACAAATTATTTCATCTTCCCATTACAAAATCATTTGAGATATACCACCATGACCAACAAATCCTTTATTTACACAAAGTCCTAACAAATCCTTAACACATTCCTAATCACAAGACTTTAGCCATTCTCGCTTCAGCTGAATAATCTTCTACAAGGTTGGGTTGGGAACTGAAGAAGCCTTTCTTGCACAACCAAACCTGCTTCAAGAGACAAAGATTTTGCACAAGAGAAAAGTGTTACTTTTATTAAAATGAAGAAAAACATCCTTGATGCAAGAAAAGTTAATAAACCCAATATCATTATACTATTAGCAAAGAAGTAGATCTTGATGCCAAAATAACATGATGTTTTAAAAAGTGCATAATTATGCAAAGATATTTATTTTATTACTATTCATGTATATGATGTTAAAGAATATCAATTTTTCGCTTAAAAGGTTTCTACAAAATTAAGTATAATTAGCATACTAATTGAAGTTATCGGATAACTTTAATGTAACAAACCATTTATCAATAAGTTTGAAGATGAAGATTACGAGTACAATATCTCAAATAATAAGTTTGCATAGGAAAATTATAAGTCTGGTAAGTGAAATAACAAATCCAAATATGGAAATTATAGGTTTGGTAAGTGAAATAACATGTCTGGATTTGAAAATTACATGTTTACTTGGTGCAATAATAAGTCTAGATATGAAAATTACAAATTTAGTTAGTAAAATAACAAGTCCATATATGAAAATTACAAGTCTAGTAAGTGGATAAGTAATAATTCATTACCAAATAACAACTTACTGCAAAAACATAGGCACTTACATTTCTATATCATTCATTGCTCCAAGTTTCCTATCATTCTCTTTGACTGCTATACACAAATGAGCACTACCATCACTATATCTAAACATATTGAAAATATCACTATTATCATAAAGATCAATCAATATCCTCTTGTCAAGCAAGCCTCCCAAGCTGCTGTAACAACCTCTACAGCCATTGGAGGAACAACACGGATATTTTTATAAGGCAATCAAATGAAAGAACTGTACAAGGAAAACATAATGGCCTTGCTTAGATGCGGAAGAAAGAATCATATCAAATCTTATAAATTCTTGTAAAACATTTGAAGACCAAATGCTTGTTACATTTGAAAGAAAGAGAAGGCAAAACTCGCTACTCTGGCATACTACATGAACGAAATCAAATACTTTTTTCAAACCTTTAGTTCTCTTTTAATAACTTCCATTAGCCATGAAACCTATATATGAATATGATTCAACTAGACAAGATAAAAGCATTATTTTTTTCCAATTGATTAAAGTAGCTGTAATATTGTTGTTTCATAATATACTATGCACTGAGAAATCATAGTTTTAAAGGAATGCCTTTTTCAAGAAAGTTGGACAAATTATTTGTCCAAGAGTCATCAGAACTATGAGCTTTCATGTAAGCCTATCCAAGAATCTTCAAATTCCCTTCACAGTAAAAAGAAGTAAAAGAAATTCAAACTATCAATTTTAAGAAACACATCAAGTTGGCACACCAAACCTTGTTGGACTTTATGTGACAAATCTAGTTAATGGAAAGAAATAAGGGGGGAATATCCCATGTGTCATACTGAAAAGAAGTAATGAAAGGGAATAATTACCATTATGTGATAATAACATGTGGGTTATAACAAACATTTAATATCAGTTTTTTGTGCAAAATCTTTTCCCTTTATTTACTAAAAGAGCCAAGAGCTTAACATGGACCATGAAAGTTTGCTGAAACAAGATAGAAACCTGAAACGACTACTACTACCAAGTTTATAGAAACCTGAAACAATATAAAAACTCAAGATTCTAAACCAATCAAATCCATCTGCTAATCAACTCTTAGATGCAAGATGTAAACAAGAATTTATATAACAAAGGCAAACAAACATACCAAGTCAAAATTGTTGATCACTAGAAACTTGATTTTCCTCCGTGATCATTGTGGTTTCAATAATACTGATAATAAATTCATGAATTCCACATCTTTTGTATGTCAATAAATTCAAGCAAAAATGTAGATTTAATCCTACAGAGAAAGATAATGCCCCTTCTGGTATCTATCAGAAAATACAGAAATACATACCTATCGATACATGCATAATTTCATTAATATCAAGCTACTATTCTCCTGCAAAAGAAAAGCACATGATTAAAAAGTTCAATGAAAGTCTTAGAAAGAAATGTATATATGGGTTGTTATACTAATGAAGTAAATTATTCTATCTTCAAATCGTTAAACCCATTTTTTGTCTGAAAAAGAAAGGGGTCTCAAGTTAATTCTGAATATAACAAACCCTTAGCCACTAATGGGAATAAAGGCTAAAAGAACTAACATGTAATTTGTAAGAAAATGGGCCAGTCCACCCGTGGTGGATTGGACCCAGGCCCATTGACATTTGGGGCTCCAGTGTGAATAGCAAAAATTATGGGTATCTAACTGTAATTTTTGACTTTTCATGTATTTTTGCCAAAAAGCGGGGACGATTAGACAAGGAGTTAGTTTTCTTTTTTCAAAAAGGAACGTACAGTTACTAAAACCGTGGGGATCAGTTCAGTGGCATCTGATTTTCGTTTCCTTTTTTTCTTCCTTCGTTCTGTGTTCCAAAGAATTCCCTCCGATGCATTTGCTGTGAATCTCTAGATCCGACTCCGTCACTGTGATTGAACTTCCGCGTGGCAACCTGATTTCGTTATAGATTCCAGGTATGCCCGAAATCCTTCATAATTAGTTAGAACAATTTTCTAAATTAAGATGCAAATATGTGAAGCAAGTCCTTGTCAAAACCTGTGGTAAGTACCATTCGAGCAACTGCAGTATCTTGATCATCAACCAAAACCTTGAGCTCCTCCACTACTGCAACGTGGAACATCTGATGGTGGTTCTGCAACACACCGCTCAAAAACTTGCTCACATGTGATTCCAGCTCTAGCAGTGAGTTCAGGCTACTAAACTCATAATGGGTCATGCTAGCACTCGCCTTAACGATCGCCATTGTCGTCCTTGTCATAGCTCATTCGCTCATCATCACCTTCCTTTATTCACTCATCACTGCTGTCCTTGTCGCTGTTAACCTCACTGTTGCCGTAAGAAAGGAAGCAGAGAAGTTGGAGAGTAAAGAAAGATGAAGTTGGGGCACGAAGGCAAATGACTGTGGAAAACCACAAGGGCGTCTTCATCTTTTAGCCAACATTTCATAATTCTTATTTGAGACCGTCTTTGGTAGAAATTATATATGTCGAACTACTCAAATCACAATTTTGCATGTTTCTGAGTCTTTATTTGTCATTTTCTCTAAAACTTAATTAGTATAATGCTAGTGTAATTTATGTCTAACTTAAATTTTATCAAGAATTCAATTTAATAAATTAAAAATTATTTAAATAAGTAATAAAAAAGTAAATTTAGATATAAAATGATTTAAATTATATAAGATTTATTTTATAAATATATAATGTATATGATATGATAACTTTAAGAGAAATATTAAAGTTAGGAGTATAAAAAATAAATAGTTAATGTATTATACAAAAAAAATATTTAAAAAACAATTAATTAGATTTATTTAATGTAATTTTTGTATATAGCTATTGAATTTTATTTTATTTTATTTTTGAGATTTGGAGCCTAATTGAAAATTAGCATTGCATATCAATTGGGTCTGTAGTGTACTCTTATCATTAAATTTTGTTAGTTAATCTTTTTTTCTTAGGATACTTTTGCAAATATTAAGTTATGGGTTTTTTTAGCAGCATCTCAAATTATTTTGTCATGTACATGCAGTGCCCTAAAGTATTTTGTGTTGTCTCCATTATCCTAAAGTTTTTTTAAAAAAAATGCATTTAACACCCTAAAACATTTTGTTATGTAATTTTATCTTTAAATAATTAGTTTTTCAAAAGCAATTGTACTTTTAAAGTATTATTTTATGAGCAGTTTTAATTTCATTATTAACTACTCAAAAAATCCATTAAATACATGCATATTAAACACTATAATGTATTTTTTAGGTGCTAGATATCTTGTAACTACAAAATACTTCACAGTGTTAGACGCATCATAAAATACTTCAAGACACTGGACGCATTTAAAAAAATAATTCAGAATACTAGGTACACTACAAAATACTCTAGAATGCTAGAAACACATTGACCCTTGTTTTTTAATCCTCGTTTAGGAAAATGCCGAAACAAACGAATGAACCGCTTCAAACAACTTACTAGCGAGTGTTAATACATTTTCCTAGGCACGTTTTCCCGTGCCAATAAGGATCCAAACACAAGTTGTCTGTTGCTTGAACTCTCCACGCCAAAAAGATAGGAAAGTTTTAGGTAAATGTGTTGTTTTTCTTACTTTGGAAGTGTATTTAACATTTTGATCTTTTTAGTTATGTAATTTTACTTATAATTTCTTTTTGTACAATCAACTATATAAATAAAAGAGATCATAGAAAACTTGCACTAAAATAATTATAAGTAAAATTGCACTACTAAAACGATCAAGATGTTGGGAGCATTAGAGAAATAAGATTAGGAATAAAACAATACCTTCATACTCTAGAATTTAATAAGACATAAACATTGAGTAAATACTTCCTCCCATCTTTAATATAAAAATTAAATAACTAATTTATTAATATTAAAAAATTAATTTAGTTGGTTATTTAAATAAACAAGTGTTAATTTTTTTAAATTAACTTATTTAATTATGTGGATTGAAACTACTCTCAATAAAAAGTGATGATACTTTAGAGAAACATTTATAACTTTAAAAAAATACTATATTAAGATTTTATATTTAGAGCTAGAAAACTAAAATAAATCTTTTGTCTAAATGCCATATTTAAGATTAGAAGAAGCACGAGTTTGATAATTTTATAATACATAAAATAGCATCAAATACCCTTACTACAAAAAACACAACAATTTGTCATAGTTAAAATCACCGCTACAAAAGCCAATTGTTGCGATTCGAGCAACTACTACAAAACCCACCAAAGCAAACAGTTTTGTAGTGGTTTATCAAAACCGTTGATTGAGAAACCCAATAATGACGTCATACATGAGATCACTTTGTGAACATTTGTAGCAGTAATAAAACAGTTACAAATGCAAATGCAAGGCGGGAATTAAAATTTTAAACTTTGTCACAGTTTAGAAAACCGTTTCTAATAAATGGCGCCAAGTTCCCGTTTGGTGGGGATCAAAAAATTTGCGATAGCACCAACATTTGTCACAGTTATATTGAATTGCTACAAACTGAAAAATTTTGAAAAAAATGGCACCAAGAGAAAATTGTAGCAGCATGAAAACTATGACAAATTTAAAAATTTTCAGGAAAAAAAAGTGTCCTTTACATTTTTTGTAGCGGTTGTTTTGTTAGATGCATTGTAAAAAAAAATTCGTTATTGGATTTGTAATTAAATTAATAAGATAAAATATAATAAATTAAATATGGTTTATATAACTATGAAATGAAATTTTATTAAATTTATGTTAAGAAACTTTGCTAACAATTTAAATATTAAATGGAAAATAATTATTATAATATTTAGAATTTAAAATATAAATTGTAAAGTTAAAAAATTGTTTAAATGTTATTTATCAAGATAAAAAATGAATTAGAAAGAGTAGAAGATAACAATGATTACATCCCGCATAAAAGAATAAAAAAATTAGTAAAATTAAAATCAATAATGTAATAAAAAATAAATTGATAAGGAAAAAAATTTACAAGGAGTGGAGAGGAGAGGATAGAGAGAATGGAGAGGAGGAGAGGAGATGTGAGAAAGAATAGGAGGGAAGGTAGGGGTATTTATAAAGGGCAGGTATCATTTGTAGCAGCTATGTGTATTGTAGCAATTTTTACATTTATAGCGGGTTGTGCTTGTATTGCTGCTACAAATAGGAACAATGATTTTTTATAAAAATTAATATAATTTAAATGGTAATTGTAAAAAAATTGTTTCAAATGAACTGTTGGAAATTTTATTCTTTATTAGCTTGCTTGAAAAAGGGATATATAAAGTCAAATAATTAGAAATAATTCTAACAAATGTATATTAAAATTAAAACATATAGTTGTTAATTAATGTAACAAAAATGAATCAAAATTATATATAAAAGAAACATACCTAACAATTGCTAAATTCTCATCTCCCTTAGAGAAGAAATTTTCAAAATTCATCGACTTAAAGGGTTTACTATCATAAGTGATGCCATCTGTTACATCCTAGATTTTGGGCCTAGAAGTACCAGAATTAGCCTGAAATAGGTAGACTATCAAACCCTTTTTGACAAAGGTCCCAGAGAATCCTTAGAAAGATAGAGGGATTCCAAGGACTAAATCGTAAAGGGAAATTTTTCTGGGACTGAGAAAAGAGAAAGTTAGAGACTCTAGTGAAGTCTCGAGGCCCAAGAATAAGAAATAGAGATGAATGTAGGCCAATAGTTATGTTGGAGGCTTCAATGAGGTGAATTTTGAGGTTAAGCAAACCAGGGGTAAAATTGTAATTTTATAAAGTTTTGGGCTGATAAGAGTAAAAATAGAAATTATGCCCGAAAATCCCAGAAAAATCCCAGAAAATGGGAAATCGTAGGTCAAGGCCCAAACACCTTAGAAAAATTTCAAAAAATGGGAATGAGGTTCAAAGGCCTATATGAGGCTAAAAATGACGAAAATACCCCTAGAAGGAATTTATAGAATTCCCAGGGTTTTGACTGATTTGGAATATTATTAAAAATAAATTATTTAAAGTATAGGGAGGCCTCAGATAATTGGAAGAAAAACAAAAAAAATACTTGAGGAATTATCATAGGTTTTAAAAATAATTCTGTCCCCAGAAAGCAAAGAGATTGGCTTTAATGGAATTTAAAGCTTATTTACACACTATCCGGGGAAAGTCAAAGTCAAATGTCTAGAGGTTGACTTTTGACTTAAGAAAAATTAGAGGAACTCCCTGTGATGAATAGATAATATTGGTACCCGGAGATGGATTTTTGGAGTTGTGGATCGGTATAAAGAATTCGGTCAAGATCACTCCGAAATAAATATTTATTAATTATTTTAATGGACGAACAAGGGAAGAGCATCACTCTCTCTTTGAGCATGTTGTACAATGTCATGTGGATTTATTTAAGGTAAGAAAATGGTGCCATAACATGTCCCAGTCGTCCCGGGAAAGTCGGGACCCCAAAAAGTACCCTAGACGGTGTAGAATGGCAAGATAGGTGGAGGAATGCCTAAGGGTGGTATTTTGCACGAATTTTATATTAATTTATTCCCTATTTTAATGCCTTAATGATGAAGAAAAATTGAAGAGACAAGTGTACGGTGTGATGGGAAAAAAAGGTATTACGTGTACGGCTGGATGCAAGACACGTGTACGGTCAGATGCAAGGCACATGTATGGTTGGATTAAAAACATGTGGATTGATAATGTAAGCATGATGTCATCATGATGAGGTAAGCATGATGTCATAGGACACTTGTCACCATAAGATTAAAAGAGAAAATGGACGGTCCAGATCAAGCCATACATTTTTAAGATCAACGGCCCAAATTCAGTCTTATTTTCTATAAATACCCCTCCCCTCCCTTTCATTTCGTCCCAAGCCATGGAAATCTTGGGGAAGCTCTGGCAAAATGGTTTCTAGAGAGAGAAAGAAGAGGGAGAAAGAAAGACCAAGTCATCCCATGCAAGATCAAACTCTAAAACAAGGTATGTTCATGATTTGATGTAGTATTCACTACTCTTGTCGTTGTTGAGCTTGGTTATGGATTTTAATGATTTTTGGGAGTTTGAAACCCTTAGGGGACGTGCTGAACGAAATTGTTAAGTATGAGGGAGGATGAAATTGATGTTAGAATATTGTTTAAAGGCTGGAAAGAAACACGAATCAAGTGGGTTTATGCTGAAATAAGTTGAATTTCATGATTATGTAACTTGAGAAAATATTTCGGCCAAACCTGGTTCTTGTGCCTAGGATGTGATTTTGATAATTGTGATGCTTCCAATGTGTTTAAAATGAAAAATTGTGTAGGGTTAAGATGAAAGAATGAAGTTTGAAGCATTGGAATCAAAACTAGAAATTAAGTGGCAGATTTCAGTTTTGGCCTGGAACCAGGGGAAGGAGTTGGATTTTGATGAATCTAAGCTTACATTTGGATTCTTTGGGCAAAACTGTGTAGGATTGGCTTAAGGGAACAATATTTACAAAGCTAGAACACTACATTATAAATTAAGAAAAAAGGGATTAAGTTTAAGGACATAAGTCTTCCATATTGTGTAATTCTTAGTCATAATAAGTAATATGACCCTTGTGGCTGTGATTAGGACCTTAAGGCATCCAAGAAAAGGTTCGGATGTGGTTGAGCAAGCAACTTTGATGGTTGGAAACAAAAAGAGAGTAAGAAGAAAGCTTAAAGACACAAGGTAGCAAACATGACCTTACTCTTATGTGCTTGGTATTTGCTTGCATGTATAACATGTTCTGTGTTTATATGATTTTATGAACTCATGCATTGTGATTATGAATATGTTTGAAATGTGTCATAGGCCTATGTGTTTTATGGTTAATGCATGATGATTTCCAAACATGTCACTATGTTATAGAAATGTTAAGTTGCAAGCATGTTATGAATGCCAAGCTTGTCATGTATATTTGGGGTGGTTATTGTTTGCTACTGAGATTCTCCTGAATCTCATCCTCCCTTAACCAATCATAGTAGGTCAAATGATAAAGAGAAGGCTTGCATGAAGAAGGGCAAGAATATGGAAGCAAAGAAAGTGGAGAATTTACATGTGTTTCAATGTAATGATTGACATTGCTAATTATGTATTTAATTGTGGATGTGTCAAGCATGAAATGTGATGTAATGTTTGATGTATAATATAATGGCATGCAACTCAAAGTATAAGAATGAATGGCAATTCATAAGGTTAGTTGTTGCATGTTCGAATGAAGGGAAAATTAAAGTAAGAATTGTTTAATGGATAAAATGTAGGTCTTAGAGCAGTCAGTTTCCAGTTCTAGTTTGACCTATCAAATAAATGAGTTAAGGCATGAAATTTGACGTGGTTAAATTACACATCCTAATCTTTAATACAAGTGGTAGATCACTTAAAATGGATGTGTATGCTAAGAGTTATGCCCTCACAAAGTTGGACCTGTAATCTGAAAAATACCCAGTAAACAGTAACCCGAGAATGAGTCCGAAGTTCAATTTATGGGCTTGTTTTGGGAATCGCTTGAACCATAACGCTTCTAGGCGTGTACTCTGAGGGGTTAAAGGAAGGATGTTTCACCATCATCATCATTACTAATGTCATAAAGATCTCGCGGTTTCATATAAACTACCATACTCCAATCTTTATGTTTCTCGTCCTTGACATAATAAACCTGGTGTGCTTTAGAGGTGAGAATGTATGGCTCATGATCTTCAGATTCTCCTGTATGAATGAGCCTAGAGAAATTAACGGATATGATGCCTAATTCATCAATAGTGAGTCCACATAAAGTTGTTGTATTTGCCCAGCAACACTTGAAAAGAGTGAGAGTGAAAAGTGTGACGACTGTTCTTCCAAAAACTCATTTGGATTAACTCAAATAATTTATTTGAAAGATTAACCATAATAGAAAAGAAACCTTAAAATTTTAAAACCACTATCATGGTTAAAAGAAATAAACTTATATCACGGGCAATATCAATCATTAACTTCGGTCTTGAACTTCTGAGGTCCAGAAATACCATTAAATTATTAGCCCAAATGAAACTCATACTTTCAAACATCCGAACTGATAAATTATTTTAAATAAGCTATAGAGTCCGTTGAATAAAGGTCAACACCTTCAAAAGAGTGTCGCATGCAAAGTTTTAGAGGTCTTTGGGCTTTCAACGTGTAACATTCTATTTTTTTTCCTCTTTATCTTATTTTAAGATTTAAGTCATATAGGTATGATATTAATTATAATATTTAAAATTAAATATTATCATATAAATTATAAATCATAATTTTTTGTGATATACATATAAATTATAAAAAAAATAAAAAAAGTATTATATATAAATATAAAAAATAAATAAATAAAATAAAAAGGCAAGTGGGTTGCACATGGGCCACCCACTGCCAGTTGGTTGGAGGGGGGTTAGTTCCCCCTATTTGGGTCGTGGCCTCCTTTAAAAAAAAAAAAAGCTAATGGCATTGGCATTTCAAGTGGGGGTCACGGGTACCCCCCCACTTTCAAAACATTTTTCCCTTCTCTTTGCTGCTTCATTCGGCTTCCTCTAGTTCGTCGTCACTATTTGAAGTGAGTAAGAGAGTATGAGAGGAAGGTAGAGGGTAGGGGTGAGCAAAACCAAACCGAACCGAATTTAATTTCGGTTTTTTGGTTCGGTTATTTCAGTTTTCGGCTACATATTTGGTTTTTATTTTTGTAATAATTCGGTTTCAGTATTCGATTTGGTTAGTAGAAAAAAATTTCGGTTATAACCGAAAAAACGAAATAAATATATTATATATTTATATTTAATAAATATTATTATAATAAATATATATGTGGGTTTATGTGAAATCTTTAAATATATTTATATTCAATAAATATGGTTATAATAAATATTGTTATAATGAATCACATTAAATGATGAAATATTTAATAATTAATGGTTGTAATTGTGTTTTATTGTTGTTATTAATTTAAAATCACTTTCATATTTATATATTTCGGTTAATCGGTTAACCGAACTGAAATATTCGGTTAATTCGCTTTGGCTAGTTCGGTTATCGGTTATCGGTTTCGGTGTTTAAAATTTGCTCTATTCGATTATTCGGTTAATTCGGTTATTACTAATAACCAAACCAAAAAACCGAATACTCACCTCTAGTAGAGGGTGTAATCAAAAAGAGATTTTCTTGGATCTTATCTAAATCATTTAGGTGAGCCATTTTCTTCCTATTTTTTTATTTAACTTCTTCTTATTTTTTTTAAGTTTATGGCAGAAAATAAGATTTGTTAGGGCTTGATAGATTTTTAATAATTTGAGGCTTCTAACTTATTTTTTATGATATTAATGGAGTTTATGAGGTTGGAATAGGAGTCTTATTATCTAAATTTTTATTTGGATGGTTGATTTGGGATATGTAAGTTAGAGTTTAGTTGGAAATTGTGATTTGTGTTAATAATGATATTAATTTTGAAATTGATCTCTTAGTTAGTTCATTGGAGGTTATATTGAGGATTTAATGCTTGAATTTTGAGGATTGTTGTTGAAATAAGAATGTTGATGATTTTTTAGAGAGACTTTAACTAGTAGAAGTTGGGTTTGGAATAAATTGGGAAAATTATTACAATTTATTGATTCTAATGAATGGAGAATGACTAATGGAAGAAGGGAACAGGGTTATAATAATGATATGAGGCATGGTTGATATATGGTTATTTTTCTAAGAGTTAAAGTAAGAACTTTTGGAGATTTTTGGATGATTTGAATGAATTATTCTTATTAATAATGTGAATGAGAGAAATAGGGTTGGGAAGCTCTAGAAATTGTTATTTGCAGGAATAGATGAAATTATTATTTTTCCTAGAGATATTTTCTTTAAGTGAGCCAATTATGGGGATTTAAGTAATAAACTATTTTAATGCTATGTTAATTAGGTTTTTTTTATTAATATATGTTTATAAATTTATTATTGTAGAGTGAGTTTGGTTTGGGCTTTTGGGTTTTGAATTCTCCTACTTTTAGTTCTTTCGTCAAGAACTTGAGGTAACCACTTTCTAATTTACCTTGTATGCTTGTTGATATGATTATAAGCATATGTTGATATTATAAATGTTATCATTATATGTTATAGTGTTTTATGTATAAAAAGTGTGGAATAAAAATATGAAATTTATGTTTTGATAAATTTGTTAGTTAAGTGGGCATGAATTGGTTTATTTTGAGATTATATTGTTGATGTTAAACAAAACTAAGTATTGAATATGGAAACAAATTATGGATATTGAACTGTGGGAAATCGAATTGTTGAATTGCTCATGGAACTGTATCGGGTTGTGATAGAATATGATTGTAGGAGTTTTGGTTATTTCATACCACGTGGTATAGCCGCCACTTGGTGCCCAATGGTTGGCTTTAACATTCTTAAAACCCTTGGTATCACCCTTCCTTTGGCCGAGTCAAGGGTCAGTCTAAGGGATATGACATCTTTCTGTATTCTAAGGAAAAGGAACCCATGGTCTGATATGAACCATATAACTTTTGGCCAAGTTATACCTCATTATTAGAGAGTTTAGTATAGTCTTGTTAAAGAGACGAATCATGTTATGTGTGAATAACCCATGGGTTCTGTCAGAGGTTACAAGGAGGTAATAAGGATGGTTGATGAAGTTCTGTGCATGCAAGTTATTTTTTTGAATTATTATATATTATTTTTTGTAAAGATGTTAACCCTATATGTTATTTAAAATTATACTTTGCCCGCTTAACTATCTTGTAATCACTCCCTGTATACTTATTGAATTGGAATTGTGGTTACCTGGTCAATTTGACTCACCCTGTGATTATTTAATACTTTTCAGGTGAGGGTTCAGATGTTGGTCCCGAGGGGAAGTTGTCTGAGGCTTGAGTTTTCCTTTCCACTCTGTATAGCTTCTATTTTGTTATACATGCCTTGATTGATGTATACTGTC
Source organism: Neltuma alba (assembly GCF_004799145.2). Classification (NCBI taxonomy): domain Eukaryota; kingdom Viridiplantae; phylum Streptophyta; class Magnoliopsida; order Fabales; family Fabaceae; genus Neltuma; species Neltuma alba. The sequence continues at coordinate 197,889 of NW_021636216.1, forward strand.
AAAATTTAGGGCCTTTTTGCTATACTTAACATAATTTTAGCTTTTCTACTGCATTCTAGAATTATGCTGTTAGGCGGAGCCCTTTTCGACACATATGTGACTTTTATTTTGGTTGCGATTGTTATGGACTGTAGTGACTGTTATTCTATTGGCCTTCAAAGGCCCTAGTCCATTTATAAATGGTCTTAATTGTATTTTGAGATTTCAGAGTATTGCTGATGGATTTGATACATATGTGAAAAATCAAGTGTTGATTATATATACTAAAATGTACTCGTAAGGTGTCAAGTGTCACAGTTATTAATTCTCAAGAAATATAGATATATTCGTAGAAATATAATTTTAATCATCCAAACCCTCACTATGGGGCTAACAGATAAGATACATAAATATATCCTTCACTATAGGGATCAATTAGACATATAAACCTATCCCTTACTCTAAGGGACAAATAAAAAGCCACAAAAGCCTATTCCTCACTATGGGGGACAAAGGAAGCCACCAATGTGCACCAATGGCAGCCTTATCACATGATAGACAGGATTCAATTCAAAATCCAAATAACAACCAATCATTTACAATATAACAAGAAATGTCTCAATCTTTTCTCAATATAATCCATAGGATATAAATCATATATTTTTCTGAATTTCACAATCACAATTTCAAAAATCCCACCAAACAAATTTTCATTACCCAAAAAGGTGCAACATATCCATTCGAGTTCCAAATAGCACATTATTATTTAAAAATATCAAAATACTCACAAACAACATATTAGCACATATAACAAGTAGAAAGTGGTTATCTCTCATCAAAACAATGATAATGATTACTACAAGGTCAATCCCTTACTCAACCAACAATTAATCTACATAATTAATAGTTATGAAAGTTGTGGGAATTTAGAATAAAAACTAAGTTAAATTAGCTTATATTAATATGTGGCTATATTACTTATAGTTTTCTAACAAGTTAAATTATTTATTTACATCCTCCAAATTACTTATTTTAATAAAAAAAATTTCTAAAACTTCCAAATATTAAATTATTACATTTTAAATTTTAAAAATCCCATTAGAAGTTTAAACCTCAAAACCAAACCATTAAAAATTCAATACTACCTCAAGTATTTATAAATAAATAATCTAATCAAAATTTTAATGGTATAACTATCATATTTCTTTTTCCACAAATAATAAACTTTTTAGCAAAAATAATTATTTTAAAACCTCCAGTCACCCAATAAATAAAACTAAATAGATTAAAACCTCAGTAATATATCAAACAACTCAAATAAATTATTTTACTTAATTTTGATAGGTAAAAATATTATATATATCATATATAACATATTTTTCAACTAAACAAATTAATTTAAATACTAAAAATTAAAAAATGGGTAAATCTAAACCGATTAAAATTAACTACTCATTTATCTCTAAATTCATATGGTCATCCATTATCAAAACTCAATACTTACTATCTACCTAAATATCAAACTTTTCTCTAATCGCTATAGTAATACTGTTATTAGAAAGCTTAAAATATATAGAAAATACTTATAAAGAAAGTTTGATTAAAAAAAAAGTATTCTGTATACCTAAATTATCCTCAAAACTTGACCTATCTTTCATAATGGTCACTAATCTGCCCTTTACTCTCCCCTGCACTCCTTCTCTCTTTCTCTCTTTCTCTTCTTGCAGCCTTATCTTCTGCCTCTTACTCTCTCTTTTATTCTCCATTTTCCAACTATCCATTACCAATTTTTCTTCCTGCATTAACTTCTCCTCCTCCAAAATTCTTTCTTCTTAATGAATGTTCTCCCTTTTCCACCGAATTTGGTGGAAAAGGTTTGCTTTTTTTTTTTTGAGTTTTTGTGTGTGGTTGTTTGAATTAAGTGGGGATAATTGTCATATCCTAAATTTTTATTTTAAGATTTATGTAAAAAAAGTGTAATTAAAATTATATATAAATAAAATAATAATATTTTATTATTATAAAATAATAATACTTTATAAAAAAATAGAAAGAAAAAAAACAAACATACCTTCTCCATCGAATTCGGAGGAAAAGGGAGAATATTCATTAAGAAGAAAGAATTTTGGGGGAGGAGGAGTTAATACAAGAAGAAAAATTGATGATAGGTGGTTAAAAGATGGAGAATAAAAGAGAAAGTGGAAGGCAGAAGATGAGGGTGCGAAAAGAGAAAGAGAGAAAGAGAGAAAGAGTGCAGGAGAGAGCAAGAGGCAGATGGGCAACTATTGTGAAGGAGAGGGCAAGTTTTAAGAATAATTTAGGTATACAAATATACTTCTTTTTATCAAACTTTCTTCATAAATATATCCTATATATTTTAAGCTTTCTAATGACAATATTACTAAATCGATTAAATACTAAAAATTAACAAATGGGCAAATTTAAACCAACTAAAATTAACTACTCATTGGCCGTCTATTATCAAAACTCAATACTTACTTCTTACCTAAATTTTAAAATTTTCTCTAATTAGCATAGTAATACTATCATTAGAAAGCTTAAAATATATAGAAAATATTCATGAAGAAAGTCTGATAAAAAGAAGTATATTTGTGTACATAAATTATCCTCAAAACTCGTCCTCTCCTTCACAATGGTTGCAGATCTGCCCCTTGCTCTCTCTTGCACTCTTTCTCTCTTTCTCTTCTCGCACCCTCCTCTTCTACCTTCCACACTCTCTTTTATTCTCTATTTTCTAACCACCCATCACCAATTTTTCTTCATGCATTAACTCCTCCTCCCCCAAAATTCTTCCTTCTTGATGAATGTTCTCCCTTTTCCACCAAATTCGGTGGAAAAGGCCTTTTTTTCTTCCCTTAAAATTTTTGTAGGTAGTGAGAGTTGTAATATCCTAAATTTTATTTTAGGTTTTGTACAAAAAAATTATAATTAAAAATATGTATAAAATAATAATATTTTATTATTATAAAATAATAATACTTTATAAAAAATAGAAAGTAAAAAAAAACAAACAAACAAACAGACCTTTTCCACCAACGGAAAAGGGAGAACATTCATTAAGAAGGAAGAATTTTAGGGGAAGAGGAGTTAATGCAAGAAGAAAAATTGGTAACGGGTAGTTAGAAGATGAAGAATAAAAGAGAGAGTGGGAGGCAGAAGATGAGGGTGCAAGAAGAGAAAGAGAGAAAGAAAGAAAGAGTGCAGGAGAGAGCAAGGGGCAGATCGGTGACCATTGTGAAGAAGAGGGAAAGTTTTGAGAATAATTTATGTACACAAATATACTTCTTTTTGTTAAACTTTCTTCATGAATATTTTTTATATATTTTAAACTTTCTAATGACAATATTACTATAGTGATTAGAGAAAATTTTGAAATTTAGGTAGGGATTAAATATTGAGTTTTGATAATAGATGACTATAGGAATTTAGAGGTAAATGAGTAATTAATTTTAATCTGTTTAGATTTTCCCATTTATTCATTTTTAGTATTTAATTGGTTTAGTAATATTATCATTAGAAAGCTTAAAATATATAGAAAATATTTATGAAGAAAGTTTGATAAAAAAAAAAAGATGTATATTTGTGTACCTAAATTATCCTCAATGCTTGTCCCCTCATTCACAATGGTTGCCGATCTGCCCCTAGCTCTCTCCTACACTCCTTCTCTCTTTCTCTTCTTGCATCCTCATCTTCTGCCTCCCACTTTTTCTTTTATTCTCTATCTTCCAACCACCCATCACCAATTTTTCTTCTTGTATTAACTCCTCTTCTCCCAAAATTCTTCCTTCTTAATGAATGGTCTCCCTTTTCCATCGAATTTGATGGAAAAGGTTTGTTTTTTTTTTCTTTACTTTCTATTTTTTTTATCAAGTATTATTATTTTATAATAATATATTATTATTTTATTTATACATATTTTTAATTACATTTTTTGCATAAATCTTAAAATAAAATTTAGGATATTACAAAAAGTCCTTGCTGCTGCTGTTCCCCCTCCTAGATCACCTTTCTCATCATCCTCCATTCCTCCCTCGTCCTTATCAAGGTTCAGATCAAAATGATCATCAATTACATAATCTTCCACACTGATTATTGACCTGTCATCCTCCTTTGGTGGCTTCTCAAATGGCCCAGTCCAGTTAGGATGCTGGGAGCCTCGTAATATCAACAGGATTTTTACCGTGTTGACGAGCCATACTATTTAAACCACAAATAATTAATTAAAAAAATTAGAAATTTTTAAATATGAATTTAATAAATTCTATATATTTTATAGTTACATTTCAAAGCATAAGTAAAAAAAATCAAAAAATGAAAACAAAATTCAACTTCTCTGATATTAAATAAAATACTAAAAAATGTAATCAAAATAATATTACTCATAATCTCTAATTAAATTTATTACTAAATAAATAAGTTTTATTATTAAACAATTTACAAATAACATACAAACTACAAAAATTAAAAAACATTAACACATATCATCATCACAACTAATTAATTACACAATTTAAATCACAAATAATTAATTAAAAAAATACAAAATGAAAAATTATTTAAATATGAATTTAATAAATTCTAAACATTTTATAATTACATTTCAAATCATAAGTTTGAAAAATAAAAAACAAATTCAAATTATTTGATATTAAATAAAATGCTAACAAATGTAACTAAAATAATATTACTCATAATGTCTAGTTAAATAATTACTAAATAAACAAATTTTACTATTAAAGCCTTTGCAAATAATATGCAAACTAAAAAATTAAAAAAGATAACATATACAATCATCAACTCAAATAATGTCAATGCCAATTAAATCAACAAATCAAATTAAATTTCAAATCAATACAACAGTAGTTAAATTTTTAAATACACTAACTATTTAAAAATTAACTAATACATAAACTTACATTCACACTTGAGTAGTTAGAAGTGGATCTGGAGCTGAATCTAGAGATACAATGAAGTTCTAAAAAAAAAAAAAAAACTAGCAAGACCTCGCTACTCAAACTTGGGCGGCATATATATAGATGTTGAGATTTATAGTGGTTTCGGCAAAACTGCTACAAGTGTAGAGAAAAGTGCTCAACTTTATAGTGGTTGTCGGCTAACTACTACAACCTTCAGACATGTGCCATTTCTACTTTGAATAACAGAACACTTTGTAATGGTTTATCCTAAAACCGCTACAATATGGCACACTTAGTAGCGGTTTCTAGACCTGGGAAAGCGGGCTGGCGGTGCGGATACGGGCCAGCCCGCCGCGGTGCGGGCCAAATGCGGTGCGGGCTGAAGTAGCCGGCACCTTGGCGGGCTGGCATTTTGCCAGCCCGAGCCCGCCAGCCCGCCTAAATTTTTTTTTTTTAAATTTATTATATTAGTATGAGTTAAGCCTAATTTAAAATGTTGAAATTAGGCTCCGAGTTTTAAACTTGAGTAATGGATCCTAATAAAAAAAAAGAGAATTAATTTATAATATTAGAAGAAATTTAAGAAAAACTAACATATATATTTTTTATAAATAATTAATTTAACTAGTTTTCTTATCCAAATTAATTAAGTAAATCTTTTATGTGTGTGTATGTATGACTATATGAAAATCACATATTTATCTAATCTTATGAAGCCGTGCATACTAACGACAAATAGATATAAAAATAAAAGATGGATAGTGCTCTTCATATAACCATACATATATATGAAGTGCTTAATTAATTATATATATAATGATATGGATGAGGTAATGTCCATATGAAATTTAATGGTCAAAATCATCTAACTATATTATATAATGTATTAAAAATCAGAAAAAGTAAATAAAAAAAAAAAGCGGGCTGGCGGGCTGGCCCGCCAACCAGCGGGTTAGCCCGCGGCGGAGCGGGCCAAAAGCGGTGCGGGCTAGAGTAGCCCGCACCGTGGCGGGCTGGGAAAACATCAACCCAAGCCCGCCTTTTTTGGCGGGCTGGCGAGCTGGGCCCGCGGGCCCAGCCCGTATTACCGGCTCTAGCGGTTTCATACATAACCTTGACAAAATTAAGCGGAATCTCCAACTCCTGTAGCGGTTTACTAATAATCACTACAAATGTCATGAATGATTCAATTCCTACCTCATTTTTTGTTAAAGAAACCGCTACAAAATAATCGCTATAAATTTCATGTCGGGTTAGTAGTAATTAGATACATTATACCACAACTAAAAAACCGCTACAAATATGGCACCAAGTTGGCACCACATTTATAGCGGTTATTCACTTGGAGAACCGCTACAAAGTGCAACACAAAATGTTTCCTCACCAAACTGATGCAGATTGGTAGTGGTTTTGCCAAAAACCACTACAAATAAATCGTTGCAAGAATGCATTTCTTTTGTAGTGCCTGATATTATTTCATAATGTCATTTAGTACCCTAATATTATTTATAGTGCCAGCACTCTGATACTATTTTTTTGGTATATTCAATGCACATTAATGTTATTTTTCTTTCATCTTCAATACCCTAAATTTTTTTTATGGTTTAGGATGTTAGGTGTATTGTATGCATGATTGCACTTGTTGCTAGCACTTGAAATAAGTTACTAGTATTAACCCTATGTGGTATAGGATTTAACCCTAGGTCGGTCTCTTGTGGAGTCAAAGCTTAACTTTTAAAACAATTTTTAAGTTGAGTTACGTGATTAAAGAGGGATAAGGAGTAGAAGAGAATGTTGATTTTCAATTAAGGTTAACGAGGAAGTAAAGAGAACACAAAAATAAAAGATAGTGAATAAGAAAAAATTTACCAATAAAATGAGCTTCCCAAGGATTGATTTGTAGCTATCGTGGTCCAAAAGTTAATAAGAGTTGATAAAGAGAAGAGTACTAAGTCAAAATATAAATCCTATGTGAACACATAGGTCATTACTATTTAATTAATATCTATACTTAGAACTAGTATATAAAATATCAACTAAATAATTATTTTCAATACCACTTATCATGTGAAATTCAATTCCAATTATAGTTGGTTCCTCAAAACAAAAATATTCAAACAATATATTCTTGAAAAGTAAGCTAGTGCTAGACTTAATTTATAACTACTCATGCAACCCTAAAAATAACATATTAGAATAACATGAAATAATTATGAGAGAAAAAAAGATTTATAAATAAACTCACAAATTATAACTGAAAAAGAAATTCACATTAATAATCTAAAGAACCACATGTAAGAGTTTCAAAACCTAAAACTAGGAAATCATAAAAACTTACATATGAAAGATTAAAACTCTAATTACAACTCATCCAAATTAAAGCATGGGACTCAAGCTGCAACATCTCTCTTGAAGAACAAAGAGATTAGCCATTCATATGGCTAGAACACATCATATTGATAAAGAAAGAAAACAAAAATATAGAGATGAAATAGAAAGAATTTGACACCTTAGTGGATGCTTGTGGAGAGTGTAGAGAGTGAGTGAAGAAGACATGTCCTGCTCCTTGCCCTTAGACCTCCTTTTATAGTATTGGCTGACCCTCTCCTTTCCTTCTTATGGGATAAAGATTATGATCTCTATTTTATCTTGGACCCTTGATCTTTAAATGATTTAGCCTCCTCATATCTTCATTGATTTTCCATGATTATCTTCATCCCATTCAAATAAATCATAGGATAATCTATTTAAATATTACATATTTTGAAAAAATTATCCTATACAAATAATCTAAGATAATCACCTAGAAAACTATTAAATGGTGTCATATATAAAATATGGATGGAGAAAAAAATGGAGAGAATGACGTGCTCAATAGGAAGGATAGGATAAGATATGATAGTAAATAGTAATTAAAAAATGTCAAAAAAAACTAGGTAGAAGAGGATAGGATTTTTATCTCTTCACTTGGCTTAAAAAGTAAGTAATCAAATTAATATTTGAATTAACATAAAAGATGACTTAAGTTGATTTGAATTAAGGTTTGAGATATGAGAAGCTTAGTTGGCACAATGTGAGTGGAAGTAGGAAGGGTTTAGGATAATTCAAATAATTAAAAAGGAAGACTTGGAGAGAAAGTAAAAGGATTTAGTAGGAGTTTTGGATTTATTCAAATATAGATTTAGGATGATAATTAATTTAAAGAGGATATTTTAGGATATTCTCTAACTAGATATTAACAATTCCTCCTTTAATTAATTTTACAATCCCAAAATTGCCTTTCATTAATAAGGTGGCATTTCCTTTGATTTGATAGGGAAAAAAACCTTGTGAAATCACCTTCCTACTCTGCATTAATGATGAGTCACGTTTTTTAACAATAGAGCCATGAAAGAGATGCTATTTGGGTTTAAGTGGAGGTGTTACAGCCTATTTAAGAGATATAAGTGGTAAGTTAACATGCATGGGCCCTAACTATGTTGTAAATTGACCCAAATGCATCTTTAAGGCCCTGAAATCTATTAGCTCTTCAATACCTATGCTTTTTGTCCAATCCGTTTGGTCTCCAAAGTCCATCTTCCTGTTAGGATTATAGTTTTGATGATAACAAGTCAGAATTTCAGGGTTAAGTATTTTGATCGATCAACTGATCGAGCAATCAGTTATCGCTAAGGTTTCAGATAAATGATCAAGTATAAATCGGGTCTATAGTAGTCTTTTTGATCGAAGAACTATTCGATGAATAAATTATCGATAAAGTGATCGGTAATCGCTAGCGTAAATATCACATAAGACTTTGGGAAATTATCGATAAGCTGATCGATAATATCAGGTAAACAATCGAGTTACTGATAAGAGACCCAAATCTGAAGTGTATTTATCGATCAAGTTATCGATAAATCAGTCATCAATAACGACTTCGATAAAAGGTAACACTCTCTACTTGTTCTGCACATTAGTTCTGTTACAAGTTTATCGATCATATTTTCGATCATCTATTTATCGATTACGTGCTCGAACTTTATGCTCTAACTCTCTGAATGCAGGTGATCAAATTCACTGATAGATCGATAACTTTATTGATCACAAAATTATCGATCACATGATCGATAATCAATGTCCTTATCTACTCTTACTCAATTTTGCTAAAGCTAAATTATCGATAACATTATCGATAACTTTAACTTATTTGCTCAACAAAAGTTTTCACATAACGTGATCGATAAAGAGTCTAAGAATTGACATATTCGCATTAAGTTATGGTGAACGAATGTTCGATCAAGTTATCGATCACTGGTTTTTCGATAATATGATCGATCATCCAATTCCATGAAAATCATGTTTTCACAAAAGGTGATCGATAACCAGTTTCCTTGCCTTAAAGGATTAATCTTCTCTTCATAATTTATTCGATCATTTGTTCGAATATTCATTGTTCGATTAAATGTTCGATCTTTTCAGATAGCCTGTGTTCTTCATTGAATATATACATACCCATGGTTTATCGATAACATTATGCATTATATATTTATCGATAAGATGTTCGATCATCAATGACTGAAGCTTCATTTCAATAACATTTAAATTATCGATAATCTGTTCGATCAATTATGTGATCGATCACTTATTCGATCATGCAATAATTTCCTCTTTCTATGATAATTCTTAAAGTCAATGATCCAACACTTGATCGATAATTTTAGTGATCTACTTCGAAAAGTCTTCATTCTGGTTATCGATAACTTGATCTATCATCAAGTAATCGATCACTTTTTCGATCAAACTAAACCAGAATGACATTTTGTTCTTCTTACTGATAAATGATTTCGGCACAAATCCTTGAATGATAGATTAGCTTTCTTTCTGTATTCAAGATTAAAGCACTCACCACAAAACTCTCACTTGTTCTAAGTTTGAAATATGCAGATTAATGAAAACGAGTGCAACGGCTCTTCAACGGGATTACGTAGACTGCGACCTACAGTGTCAGAAACTCAGACGCATTAATGGCGGAGTTGTTAAAACCAGTGAAACACGCAAACGAAGTCACAACGGCTAGAAGCCCTTCCGTCTAACGGCTATTTAACGATATCAACTATAAAAGGCGCGAAGAGGCATTAATGAAGGATTGAATACCTGAACTACCACCTGCGATTATTTAGTTACACATTCAATACTCTGTTTTTCACTTTACTACTGAGCATCAGTGTTTATCATTGAATTCACTCTGTAAGAGAGCCATTCACTACTCTTATTAAAAACTTGAGAGACACTCAAGAGTGTGGACTCTTGAGAGGGGTTGTATCCTTACAGGAGTAAGGGGGAGTGATTGAGCGATTCAATTACTGTACCGAGGCACCAAGAGCCCTGTCGATCTTGGAAGATAGTGAAATACTCAGAGGTGTTCTGGGGACTGGAAGTAGGTCACGTGGATTAGACCGAACCAGTATAAATCTTGTGTCTCCTCTCTGTGGTTAAAATTCTCCTTACTCTGACTCTCTGTTTTTATTCAATACTTGCACGCTTTTAGTTTTAAATTTTTGTAACTCACCCAATTCACCCCCCTCTTGGGTGAGATTGTTTCTAACATTTGGTATCAGAGCAGGTCTCTTCACTAAGGATTTAACAGTCCGAAGAGAGATCAAATGGCAGGATTTGGAGATAGCGTGTTACCGGAAGGATGCTCAACATCTAAACCGCCAGGCTTCAGTGGAGAAAATTATACGTTCTGGAAAATGAGGATGAAAATCTTCATTAAGGCCACAGAGTATGGGTTGTGGGACGTAATAGAACACGGCAACTATGTCCCGATGAACACAATAGATGGCCAGCAAGTACCCAAGAGTTCCACGGAGTTCAACGAGGAAGATAAGAAGCTGGTGACTCTAAATGACAAAGCGATCAACATACTCACGTGTGCGCTTAGTCAGAGGGAATACTTCAGAGTCTCAAGTCTGGAAACCGCGAAGGAAATGTGGGAGGCTCTGGAGATAGCTCATGAAGGAACCACCGGTGTAAAACAGAGTCGAATCAACACTCTCACTACCGAATTCGAGTTATTCAGAATGAAGGAAGGAGAGAGTATCCGAGATATGGAAGTCAGATTCTCACATCTCATAAATCACCTCACTGCACTTGGGAAGAAATATAGTCAAGAAGATCAAGTGAGGAAAATCCTGAGCGGTCTCACAAAAGAATGGGAACCGAAAGTAACAGCTATTGAAGAAACCAAAGGAGAATCCATTGGTTCGGTTGCAGCACTATTCGGGAGTCTTGCTGAGTATGAGAGCAAGCAAAAATACAAAAAGGAGATGAACGAGAAAAACCGGAAAGGCATCGCTCTTAAAACTCAAGTGAGCGAGGATGAAAATGAAGATGATCTTGATGATGATGAAATGGGCCTTATAGTCAAGAGGTTCAAGAAATTCTACAAAAACAGAACCGGAAAGAAGTTTCAGCCGAAACGCAAAATTTCCTCATATCCGAACGAATCAAAGGATCCAATCATTTGCTTCGAATGTAAGAAGCCAGGACATATCAAGGCGGAATGTCCCCAACTCTCCAGAGCAAAGGATAAAGAAAAGAAGAAAGAAAGATTCAGAAAGAAGAAAGCCTTCGTCACATCAATCTGGGGAGACAGCTCCTCCGATGAAGAAGAAGAAAGTGACGATGAAGAGACAGCTAATATCTGTCTAGTGGCCCAAGAAAACGAGGACTCAGAAACAGACGAGGTAATAATTTCTGAACCATCTTATGATGAATTGCAGTCCGAATACAATGCTTTACACTTAGAATTAGTAAGAATTGCAAAAGAGTTAGTTAATTCTAAGAGAAGGATAAAGTTTTTAGAAGATCAACAATCAAAGGTTGAAGTCAATACTGACTCGACCTTGACTTGCAAAAGTTGTGAAAAGAATGAAAGAAAGATTGAAGATCTAACCAGAACCTTAGAAAAATTCACTAAAGGAAGCGAAATGCTTAAGGTGATTCTAGGAGCTCAACGATGCTCTATGGACAAGACTGGTATAGGATACGATCCAAACCAAGATAAATCGAAAGGAAAGAAAAAGAGTAGTGGTAGATCATATCTTACATATTTTAGAAATTCTGTGCATTCCTCAAATCCTTTTGCACTTTGTTCTCATTGCAACCGTAAAGGCCATTCAACTTCTTCTTGTTACTATAAGAAGAAAGGAGACTACGGAACATTAAAATGGGTGCCCAAAGGTACTTATGCACCAAAAATAACTCATACTAACCAGAAAGGACCCAAGAAGGTATGGGTACCTAAAACATGATTGTAATTTTTGCAGGTATGTCTCAAGGCATCCAGAACAAATAAATGGTATATAGACAGCGGATGTTCCAGACACATGACAGGTGACACTGAGAAGTTTACATCACTCAAACCAAAAGATGGAGGAAAAGTAAGCTTCGGAGGAAACCAATCGGGAAAAATTGCTGGAATCGGAGAAATCGGAAGTGTATAGGCATGAAGGTCGAGGACGTGTACTACGTGGAAGGTCTGTGTCATAATCTCCTCAGCGTCAGTCAGAGTGCGGACAAAAACAACTGGGTAATCTTTGATTCTGAAGAGTGTTTAATCATAAGCAAAGATGACCTACCCTTGAAGAAAGAAGAATTGAATACGAAGCTGAGAGCTCCGAGAGACGGTAACTGTTATACACTTCAACTTGGTTCTAAAACTTCTGAAAACTGTTTTATTAGTAAAAAGGAGGAAAGTTGGATTTGGCACAAACGTCTTGCACATGTCAACATGAATCAACTTTCAAAATTAATAAAAAGGGATCTAGTTGTTGGTTTACCAAGAATCCAGTATGAACGCGATGATGTTTGTGATGCTTGCCAAAAAGGTAAACAAACAAAATCTTCGTTTAAATCAAAGAAGATAGTTTCAACTGAAAGACCTCTCCAAATGATTCACATGGACTTGGTCGGTCCATCTAGAGTAAAAAGCTTCGGTGGAAATCTTTATACTCTTGTAATAGTTGATGACTATTCAAGGTTTACCTGGACTTTGTTTCTTTCCTCTAAAGATGAAACTTTTAATGCTTTCAGTGTTTTTGCCAAAAAGGTCCAAAATGAGAAAGGTATATCTATTGTGTCTATCAGGTCAGATCACGGAGGAGAATTTGAAAACAACGAATTCGCAGACTATTGTGAGGAACATGGAATTGACCACAACTTTTCTGCACCAAGGACTCCTCAACAAAACGGAGTAGTTGAACGAAAAAATAGAGTACTCACGGAGATGGCTAGAGCAATGCTAAATGAGAAAGGGGTCTCACAAGTTTTCTGGGCAGAAGCAATGAGCACAGCCTGCTATATTTCAAATAGAGCCTACATCAGAACACTGCTCGGGAAGACTCCATATGAATTGTACAGGGGAAGAAAACCCAATTTGTCACACCTAAGGATCTTTGGAAGCAGATGCTATATCCACAACAACAACAAAGAAAACCTGGGTAAATTCGATCCTAAAGCTGATGAGGGTTTGTTTCTTGGCTACTCTAATCGTAGTAAAGCATATAGAATTTTCAATAAACGAACCTTTACAATAGAAGAATCAATTCATGTGGTGTTTGCTGAAACTGAAACAATTTCGAAACCTGTAGATGATGATGCTGAAATCGTTCAAAATTTTCAAAAACTAGATTTGAACAAAAACTCGAACAAATTATTTTCAGAAACCGTTTCAGAAAACAGGGATGTTTTAAACGATCCCTCTTTACAAGAAAATCTAGAGCAGCCAAAGGCATGGAGACACAACCGAGATCATCCTCTGGATCAAGTCATCGGTAAAGTCAATGAAGGGGTCAAAACCCGGAGACAAATTGTCAATGAAGTTCTTTTCTCTGCTTTCATTTCTCACATTGAGCCCTCTAATATTGACGAAGCACTATCAGATGAATTCTGGATAGCTGCGATGCAGGAAGAACTTAATCAATTTGAGAGAAATCAAGTTTGGGAATTGGTACCCAGACCAGAAGACCATCCGGTCATTGGCACCAAATGGGTATTCAAAAACAAGCTCGATGAATCAGCTCAGATTGTCAGAAACAAAGCCAGATTAGTAGCAAAAGGCTATAATCAAGAAGAGGGAATCGATTATGAAGAAACGTATGCTCCTGTAGCTAGATTGGAAGCCATACGAGTTCTTTTGGCTTTTGCTTGCATCAAAGATTTCAAACTATTTCAAATGGATGTTAAAAGTGCATTTCTGAACGGTTATATATCCGAAGAGGTGTTTATCGAACAACCTCCCGGTTTTGAAAATTCAAATTTTCCAAATCATGTTTACAAACTTAAAAAGGCTTTGTATGGTTTGAAACAAGCGCCCAGAGCCTGGTATGAACGACTTAGCCATTTCCTTATAGAAAAAGGATTCGAAAGAGGTAAAGTGGATGCCACACTTTTCATCAAAAGAAATAGGAAAGATCTTTTGATTGTTCAAATATATGTAGATGATATTATTTTCGGTGCTACTAACGAAGATCTCTGTCAAGAATTTGCTAAGCTTATGCAGGGAGAATTCGAGATGTCCATGATGGGAGAATTAAACTTCTTTCTGGGATTACAAATCAAACAAAAGAAGAACGGTATATTTATCTCCCAGACGAAATATGTAAAGGAGTTGCTGAAGAAATTCGGAATGGAGAATGCTAAAAGTGTAAAGACTCCAATGAGCTCAACCTGTTCGCTTGATATAGACGAAGACGGGAAAGACATAAATCTAACAAGATATAGAGGGATGATCGGTTCCTTACTATACCTCACTGCAAGTAGACCAGATATTCAGTTCAGTGTGGAATGTGTGCGAGATATCAGTCAGCCCCAAAGGAGTCGCATGAAGAAGCCGTGAAGAGGATACTCAGATATCTTGTAGGAACTCAAAATTTAGGAATCTGGTATCCAAAAAGAGGAACTGAATATTTAATGGGTTACTCAGACGCCGATCACGGTGGATATAAAACAGACAGAAAAAGCACCAGTGGACAATGTCAATTCTTCGGAGGATGTCTTGTCTCATGGTCAAGCAAAAAGCAAAACACCGTGGCAATCTCCTCTACTGAATCAGAATATGTAGCCACTGCCTGCTGTTGTGCTCAGATCTTATGGCTAAAACAACAAATACAAGATCTAGGAATCAACTTACGTGAGATTCCAATCTTATGTGATAATACGAGCACGATAAGTCTGTCCAAGAATCCAGTTCATCATGCTCGAACCAAACACATTGATGTTCGACATCACTTTATTCGTGATCATGTTCAAAAGAAAGATGTAAAAGTTGAATTCATCCCCACTGAATATCAGATAGCCGACATCTTCACAAAACCACTAGACCAACAGAAGTTCAGCTACTTCAGAGGAGAATTGGGAATGGTAAATCCCAATGAATTGTAAGAAATTTCATACTATCTCTCAAGATTAAATGTTTAAATTTATTGTTTTGATGATAAAATAACTAACTTAAGCATCGGAGTATGTAGAAATTTGTTTTGCAGGAAGCTCTGTTTCGATGAAGAAAAACAGAGGTAAACAGAGTATGAGATTATCGATCAATTGATCGATAATCATGAAGGCAAGTGGGAGATAATTTATCGAACAACTGATCGATAAATTCACTTTGTAAAGAAAGGGAATTACTCCAACACTACAATTATCGATAACGTGATCGATAAAATAAATATCGATCAGAACATCGATCAAGAGCCTCAAGGTTCCGAGACTCATCCGTCAAAATTGGTAAGCATTGATCGATAAGCTGACCGATAAGCTTAATTATCGAACAAATATTCGATAAATTACATCAGGTACGCATTTCTTTTTACTTATTTTATCGATAATATGTTCGATAAATGCATGATCGATAACGTAATCGATAAAACTGATCTTTGTTCAAGTGTGTTCTTCATAATTATCGAACACGTGATCGATCAAGTGTTGATCGATAACTTAATCGATAATTTCAAGAACTATAACGGTACTGTTCTGAAATCCATTCGTCAGTTTTTCGAACCCTAACTCGAACATTTCCCGTCCCCTGCTCTTCGCAACGGTCGATTTTCACCACTATCTTAAATTCTTCCACCGTTACACCGATCGAATCCTTCTCTGCTGCATTCCAAACCTTCACCCACCTCAAACTCACCGATTAATCTGTCAAAAACTCGCTCAGCACCTCCGAAATGGCTCGGGTGAAGCAACCGAACGTGGAAAAGGGAGAAGCACCGGAGAAACAGCCTCAATCGAGTGACACCACTGCTTCGGGTACTCGAAAGCGCTACAGACCGAAGGTGAGGGAGGAATCAACGAAGAAGAGAGCTACTCTGAAAATCCGGGAAAGTCGGACCGAAGAACAACCGGCCTCTCTCAGAAAGTCTCCCCGGTCCAAATCAAAGCTACCGATTGTGACTGAGGAATCGGAGACCGAGTCGGATGATGGGGTCTCAGTTCAGAAAGCCGTGGAATCAGCCTTGAATATCTCTGTCCCCAAGCAACCGAGAAAGAAGAAACAGAGGGCAAGTGAAGGAGTCGCTCGGGAAATCCCTTCTGTAGGTATACCCACTGAATTTTCTGAGTTATTATCTGGCAATCTCGATAATGAAGTTAATATAGCAAGGTATAAGGCCGATTTTGCCAATAGAAAATTCTGTCCTGTGGTATCTGTTGATTTAGAGGGTCTGAAGAAAAATAAACAGATTGAGCTTGATTTAAGTGACCCACTGCAGCATTATTCGAATTGGTTAATTATTGGTGGTGAATACTGTCCCGAAGTGGTTAAAAGATTCTACTGTAATATGGAATCAGTAGAAAAATATGATGATAAAGACAATCTCATAGAAAATTGTCTGAAAGTTACACTGAGAGGAAGAGCTTTTAAAATAACCAGTGCCAAAATAAATGAGCTGCTAGGGACTCAAGATTTTGTGCGAGGTGGTGACATGAATGAAGTAAAGGCCTATAGAATCTTAATGCAGAACAGTGATTATCCCGGTGAGCTGAATTTCCCACCTAAGCAGATGTGTGACTTCTATAGGATCATTCATTACATCTATTCTAGGTGTATGGTAAACAAATCCGGTAGCTTCTCACATCTCACTCAGGATGATTATCTTCTACTAGCCCGGATTATTAGTGGGGAAAAGATTAATATTGGGGATCTTATTTACTCTGAGATGAAGGACTTTGTTCTTAATAAGTCCAGATCAACCCCAATCCCCTATCCTCAGTTGGCCACCTATTTCCTTCAGGCACATAACATTGCTCCTTTTGAGCCTGGGGAAATCAAGACTAAGGTTCCTGGTTTTGGCCTCACTCAACTCCACAAAATGAGGATTTCTGTTCCCTTTACACCATCACAGAAAGTATCTCAGAAGGATAAGGGAAAGCAACCTGCTGCTAGTACATCTCGGACCCAGGATGAAGCTGAATCCACTGCTGCCCCATCTCATACCCCTGGTCCATCTTTTATGGAGAGATCACTCAGGGAAATGTTTCAGGCTGAGCTTCGGGCTTTTGAGACCAGAGTCTACTCCACTGCCAGAGATTATGGGGAAGTTTCTGACCGGAAGTTTGATGGCATCTCTAAGATTCTGGATCTTCACCAACAAGCTATGGTGGTTTTGGAAAGAGAAGTCACCGAGAGGTTTAATTCTGTGGACAAGGAACTCCAAGAACTTAAAGGCTTAGTTACCTCTCTCTGCCAGCACTTCACTCCACCTAGCACAAGCTTCAGCTATGAGGATCTGCTCTTCCATCCTCCCTCTCCACCGCACCCTGAGCCTGCACCTCCTTCTTCTCCTTTACCCACTTCTCCTATTTCCACCACTTCTCCTTCTGTTCCATCTACTTCTACTTCTGTCCCTACGACTCTTGCTCTTATCACTGTACCCCAACCTGTTCACTCCCTCCATTTTCCATCTATTTCTCCACTTTTTCCTCTTCCTCCTCTCCCTATTTCCCTAACCATTCCCTCGGTTCCTACCCCTTCTGATGCTGACAAAAAGGGGGAGAAGAAAACTGATGATACTTCGTAGTTTATATGGCTTTATGAGTTGCTTTTTGACTTTATATGGCTTTGATTCTATGTCATGACTTTATATTATCCCTTTTGTTATCTCCTTTATGTATCTGGATAGTGTTTTTATCGATAATGTGTTCTTAATATTTATCTGCCCTTTTTCATGCTTTTTGAGAATATGAAACTGGTTGATGTTCTCTCTGATAAATGATTCATAACCTGTGTTTTGTCATCATCAAAAAGGGGGAGAATGTTAGGATTATAGTTTTGATGATAACAAGTCAGAATTTCAGGGTTAAGTATTTTGATCGATCAACTGATCGAGCAATCAGTTATCGCTAAGGTTTCAGATAAATGATCAAGTATAAATCGGGTCTATAGTAGTCTTTTTGATCGAAGAACTATTCGATGAATAAATTATCGATAAAGTGATCGGTAATCGCTAGCGTAAATATCACATAAGACTTTGGGAAATTATCGATAAGCTGATCGATAATATCAGGTAAACAATCGAGTTACTGATAAGAGACCCAAATCTGAAGTGTATTTATCGATCAAGTTATCGATAAATCAGTCATCAATAACGACTTCGATAAAAGGTAACACTCTCTACTTGTTCTGCACATTAGTTCTGTTACAAGTTTATCGATCATATTTTCGATCATCTATTTATCGATTACGTGCTCGAACTTTATGCTCTAACTCTCTGAATGCAGGTGATCAAATTCACTGATAGATCGATAACTTTATTGATCACAAAATTATCGATCACATGATCGATAATCAATGTCCTTATCTACTCTTACTCAATTTTGCTAAAGCTAAATTATCGATAACATTATCGATAACTTTAACTTATTTGCTCAACAAAAGTTTTCACATAACGTGATCGATAAAGAGTCTAAGAATTGACATATTCGCATTAAGTTATGGTGAACGAATGTTCGATCAAGTTATCGATCACTGGTTTTTCGATAATATGATCGATCATCCAATTCCATGAAAATCATGTTTTCACAAAAGGTGATCGATAACCAGTTTCCTTGCCTTAAAGGATTAATCTTCTCTTCATAATTTATTCGATCATTTGTTCGAATATTCATTGTTCGATTAAATGTTCGATCTTTTCAGATAGCCTGTGTTCTTCATTGAATATATACATACCCATGGTTTATCGATAACATTATGCATTATATATTTATCGATAAGATGTTCGATCATCAATGACTGAAGCTTCATTTCAATAACATTTAAATTATCGATAATCTGTTCGATCAATTATGTGATCGATCACTTATTCGATCATGCAATAATTTCCTCTTTCTATGATAATTCTTAAAGTCAATGATCCAACACTTGATCGATAATTTTAGTGATCTACTTCGAAAAGTCTTCATTCTGGTTATCGATAACTTGATCTATCATCAAGTAATCGATCACTTTTTCGATCAAACTAAACCAGAATGACATTTTGTTCTTCTTACTGATAAATGATTTCGGCACAAATCCTTGAATGATAGATTAGCTTTCTTTCTGTATTCAAGATTAAAGCACTCACCACAAAACTCTCACTTGTTCTAAGTTTGAAATATGCAGATTAATGAAAACGAGTGCAACGGCTCTTCAACGGGATTACGTAGACTGCGACCTACAGTGTCAGAAACTCAGACGCATTAATGGCGGAGTTGTTAAAACCAGTGAAACACGCAAACGAAGTCACAACGGCTAGAAGCCCTTCCGTCTAACGGCTATTTAACGATATCAACTATAAAAGGCGCGAAGAGGCATTAATGAAGGATTGAATACCTGAACTACCACCTGCGATTATTTAGTTACACATTCAATACTCTGTTTTTCACTTTACTACTGAGCATCAGTGTTTATCATTGAATTCACTCTGTAAGAGAGCCATTCACTACTCTTATTAAAAACTTGAGAGACACTCAAGAGTGTGGACTCTTGAGAGGGGTTGTATCCTTACGGGAGTAAGGGGGAGTGATTGAGCGATTCAATTACTGTACCGAGGCACCAAGAGCCCTGTCGATCTTGGAAGATAGTGAAATACTCAGAGGTGTTCTGGGGACTGGAAGTAGGTCACGTGGATTAGACCGAACCAGTATAAATCTTGTGTCTTCTCTCTGTGGTTAAAATTCTCCTTACTCTGACTCTCTGTTTTTATTCAATACTTGCACGCTTTTAGTTTTAAATTTTTGTAACTCACCCAATTCACCCCCTCTTGGGTGAGATTGTTTCTAACACTTCCTTGATCCATTATCACCTTACAATAGTGTCTTGAGCCTAACTTAGATTAAAAGCCCTAATTACCCTGAAACACACAAGAAATAAAAATACCTTTGTGTAGATTAGTTTAACTTAGAAAACATAACAATTAAACCCATTTTAGCATTTATTTATATAATTCCTTGTTAGCTCAAATTATTGACACCTATTGCAATTAAGCCCTTAAATTATAATAAAATCCCCAAAATATATAGACAATATATAATAAAATAGGGATACATCAATACAAAACTAAAATCTTCGAAGCAACAAACTAAATAAAACTAAAGATGTTGGATGCACTATAAACACTACTGTACCCACCGCCATAGTTTGAACCTTAAGCACCTTAAATATCATCCCAAATGAAGCATTCAAGAAGATCATGTGTCCTTAAAGGCTATTATTCCACTAAAGTGCATATAGCTGTCAAATCATATATTCAATAAGGGATCCATCTACTTCATTTCGTGATCATCAATCAACGATTTGAAAGAACTGAAAGACATATGCAATAAGAGAAGAACACAGATATAGGTTTGGTTTTTAATAAAGCTAGCAAAAAGAGCCGACCCATTACAAACCACAAGCTCACACATCAGCTGGTTTAGGCCGCTTCCTAAAAAATACTCATTTTTCAAAGTCTGTCTTTTAAGCTTACGGCCTCAAGGCCCACTGTGGGCTTTACTTGAGAGTAGCAAAATTATATGGCTTAACATTCATGAATAAAGAATACATGGATGACGTTCATTTCTAGCTTGAAAAATTGAGTTCCACCAAAATGTGATCTTAGCTTATGCTATTTTTCTTCTTACAATTTTCTTTCTGTTTTTTGAACGGAAAAAAATACAATTTGCTTTAAAGAATACAGGTATGACGTTTATTTCTAGCTTGAAAAACTGAGTTTCAGCAAAATGTGATCTTAGCTTACGCTATTTCTCTCCGTACAATTTGTTTTTCTTTTTTATTTAATGGAAAGACATATATCATTGCAGGTAAGATGAACTAAGATCTACTAATGCTTTTAATTGATTTCTTTTTCTCTTCTTTTTTGGGGGGGGGGCCGGTTTTAAAAATGGAAAAATCACAAATAAAGACCCTCAAATTACCAAAATTACATAGAAGTCACCTAAATAAGTAAAATTATCATGAAGGGACCCAATCCCATGTTGTAAATATGAAATCTTGGTGAAATGTTTGAAATGCCCCTTAGCCAAATGACAAGTTGACTATAGGAAATAACAAGTTCACTTTAGCAAATGACAATTTCAGTAGATCAAATCACAACTTGATTGGAGGTATGCCAAATGATAAGTTGATTATGGGAAATAACAAGTTTACATTAGCGAATGACAACTTTAGTAGACCAAATCACAACTTGACTGAGGGGCATTCCGGACATTTCACCAAGATTTCATTTTGCAATATGAGACTAGGTCCTTCATGGTAATTTTATTTATTTAGGTGACCTCTGTGTAATTTTAGTAATTCGATGGTCTTTATTTGTCATTTTCCCTTTGAAAATTTTATCTCTAGTTTTTGCTTTTGAATTTTAATGCATGCATGTTTCCACACCCCATCTATAGGAACGAGTTGGTAACCATAATGTACAAAAATGCCTAAATTAGTCAATATTTCCTATGTTTAGATTTAGCCTACCATGTAGCGCACACAATACATCAAAATAGATATCCATGAAAATATCACCAGAACAGGTCACTATGCAAGCAGAGAAAGCACATGCAACTCTGTCATGGCATCCAAAGATCACAATTAAACATTGTTGGAATGGCTGAACACCCAAGAGGGGGGGTGAATTGGGTGTTGATTAAAATTAAAAATCTTTTCGCAATATAATGAAATTCATAAGGAATTCTGAGTATAAAAAACAATGAATCGAGATAAGCATAATCACAGTAGTAAAATGGTTTAGCTGGAATTATAAAGAGGTAAGGGAAGAGAAGATGCAAACAGTGATTTATCCTGGTTCGATCCTCACTGACCTACGTCCAGTCCCCAGGCTCCCCCTGAGATTTTCAATCGACTATCTCCCTCAAGTTTAACACGGGTACTTGAGAACCACTACAATCACAAGTTTGATCCGGGAACTTGTGACGCCACTTACAATTCTTAGACTAATCAGTTTGTTCAGCAGCAACCTCACACCGAGGTAAATACTCCCCCTTACTCACCGTAAGGATACAATCTAATAATGATAATGAAGATTGAATATTTCTTCTCTCAAAGAAGTGATAGACGACTCTTAAGCACGTTTGGGAAACTCTCCTCTCTATCTTACGAATACATAAGTTTTAATCTATGAAGTACAGAGACAGGGAGTTTTCTTTCGGAGCTCTAAATGAGAATACGTTGCTTCGGCATTTTAGCACTTGATGTTGTAAGCTCAGACTCTTTTTCTTTCTTGTTTTGAATGCTCTTCTATTTATAGATGATGTTGGGTAGTTGACCGTTGAGCTTTTTCTTCCCGTTTGGCTTGAAGAATATGACCGTTGAAACTAGCCGTTGGAAGCTTCTGACGAACGTCGATTCTTCACATCATAAATTCGTTGTAGCTCTTTATCTGAAATAATCTTCCTCAGATCAAGTGATAAGTATATGATAATCATAGAAACAATAAGTTGGAAAACATGGAATCAGTCATCAGATATTCAGATATTCAGAAAGTAAGATGAACTTACTTGATCGATGTCTTGATCGATAAAGCTTTGATCGATTATATTATCGATTAATTACATGAAGAAAAGATATAGCAGATAGATGCAATTATCGAATAGATTATGGATCATATGATGATCGAACAAATTATCGATAAATGGATGATGCATGAATACAGTGACCCAAAAATGATTTATGCAAGAATAAACCTTTTTAAGTTACGTTTGCCTTTGTATCCTTTTAATAGAGAGTTATATGTAAAAAGAAGGCTGAGAAAAGCTTGAAAGACAATAGATCATTGATTTTAAGAATCATCATAGTCGACTGATGTTTAAACGGAAAACGTTCCATGATCGAACAAGTGATCGAACACTTGTTGATCGAACAGATTATCGATAATCCAAGTGTTACAGAAATGAAACTTTAGTTATTGATGATCGAACACATTATCAATAAATGGATGATGGATAAGGTTATCGATAAACAATGAGTAAGAATATATTCAGTGAAAAACACAGACTACGTGGATTAATCGAACAGGTGATCGATCAAAGATTATTCGAACAAGTGATCCAATAAAGTGAGAAAAGAAATTTAATCCTGTAAGGTAAAGAAACTGATTATCGATCACGTTTTGTGAAAACATGAGTTTCAGGAATTCGGATGATCGATCATATTATCGATAAGTCAATGATCGATTAGGTGATCGAAAAAATGGTTTAACATTAGTTAATGCAGTGAAGATAATAATCGATCATTTGATCAATAAATGTTTGATCGATAAAAGGATTTGAACGAGTGGTTTTGACAGAGCACTATATCGAGTAAGAAGACATGTAATATTCGAACAAGTTATCGATAAAGGTCTGATCGATTAAGTGATCGATTATTTCCCGCAACATCTTATATTAAGCGGCAATACCAATGATCGATTAGTTGATCAGTTGATCGATCAATCTAGCAAGTTATTGAGCAGACTAAATTATCTATCACGTGATCGATAAAGCCTTGACAGTTATCGATTAGGTGATCGATAAACATATTCACCAATAACGTTATCCAAAAATCATTTATCCAACATGTTACTGATAAAACCTTAATAATATGTATGAAGATAAAAGAGAGGAATTGAGGAGATAGTACCAGTAACTCGATGAGTATGTAGTCGCTTGATCAGGCTCGAGTAACATATGATAATGGCTTTTCATTTCTTCATCTCTTCTAGAGCTTTTACTCAATAACATGTTTGAGTAGCATGTTGCTTGAGAACTTAATCATTCAGTGTAGAACTTCTGGTATTTGCCTCAATAAATTCGAAGTCTGATTCCAGCAAAACGAAGGTCAACTTTGGGTGATCATAAATCTTCCAATTCAACTCCAAATTTTGCAAATGACCTATCCCCAGAAAGCTCTTTGAGTCTACTTTCTAATGCAACAAGAATCACCCCAAAATTAGTTGTGGTTGAAAAGTTATCTTCATCACAATGACTAAAGGTCGGAATCAAGGCGTTAATCCTTACTGCAATGTTTCAAGCAACATATCTCCCTCATATGAAACTATTTGAAGTTGATTTTGGTGTCCATGAACCGTGTTCTGAGTCTAGTTTCATATGAATTAAGTTTCACCTCAAACGGATTTGTGGTTTGAGAGATATTGAAGAAATACCGAACCTATGTTAGAGCTGAACGAAGAACAGAGCATAACAGAGGATGCATTTTATCGATAACTTGATCGATAAATGGATGATCGATCAAGTGATCGATAATTGCCCATGAAAATCACCTCTGAAGCTTATTTTCCATGTTTATATGAAGGGTGACTCAATATATGATGGTATAACTTCCCGGTTGTATATTTTAGCTTCCGACTGAGCCATCCAAACTTCTGATTGAGTATAGCAACATTTAACATCAAATCTATGAACTTGAATCTTGATATTTTCATTTGATCTTGCAAGTTTTTCTTTTCTCAATCTCTCTTCTTCTTCTTCCTCTTGATCATTCTCCATAACTCAAAGTGCAACATAATAACTCCTTTCTTTTCTTGAAGAAACTACACAAGATATTAAGTCTGATAGTTAGTCAAAATATGAGGTAAACAATTTATGCAAACTTTTTGCTCTATTATTTGACATCATCAAAACTAATCATATCTAACAAACATCACTTTTCAATCACCCTCACTCTCTCACTTTTCATGAAAAGACATTTCCTTATTTCATAAAATATAAACCATGATAGAAAATATTTAAATTAAAGCATTGAAAACCCTACCATGTTATAAAGATGTTAGCCTACTGCAAAGATTAACCACAATAGTAAAGAATCAATCGCAACAAGAAAGCTAGCATGGTTAAAAGAAGCTTTTTCTCAAATACTATTCCCCTAAGTCCATAATATAAGAAGTTGATTAACTTTCTCACATATCAAGAAATAGAAGTTTAGTCATTAAATTTGTCCTAAAATGATATGGTTTTCCTATTTTATCCCTAAAAAAATAATCAAGTTGCCTTTAATCTCATATTTTTATTGTATCTTATCTTTCTCCTCTCTCCCTTATATTTAATTGGGGTGAAAATGAAAAAAAATTACATTAATTATTCTCACAATATCTTGTATTTTAGACTACAATTTTTTTTTAAACCAACATCTTCTATTATAGACCAAAGGGAGTATATTTTTCACCAAAAAAAGAGCTTTAAAACCCACAAACATTATATAGGACTCAGCACACAAGAATACTTATAACCCACCCCAACAACAATTACAGTAAGGCCTAGGGCATTTTAACCACCCACAAACCCATTACATATATCAATCACAACAAGACTTGGAACACAAGGAATTTAGAGCACAAGGAATTAAGGTCTAAGCCAACCCACAAGTCATGCACTTGCTCAATTCAATTAATCACAACATAGAAATCATCAACACCATATCAGTTTTTCAAAAATAAGCTCAGAGTAGATCCATAAAAGATTCACATGTAACAATATCCCATGGCCTTCGGTTATTCTAATAGAGCTCCACCAAAATGTAGTTAGCCAAGATTTAAATTGTTATGCCTGATTCTCGGTCTTCCCATAAAAAGGAAAGAAAAAAGAGTAGCCATCAAAATTTTAAAAAGTTAATTTTGGAAACCTAAAAAAAATATGGTCTACAAAAACCTAATAGGGTTTAAGAGTTGATTGCGTGTGAGAAAGGTGTTAGGCACCCCCACAACACCCGTTCAAGAGAACGATTATCCTAAGTTAACTATCCAAAATTAATATGATCTTTTTATTATATTTTGATTACCCTAAAAAAGAAATAAAAATAAAAACAAAGGACACTTTTTATTTACAAAAAGAAAAAATAAATTGTTTACAAGATCGAATTTGACCTAAGATAAAAACCTAGAGCCTAAGTACCTTTTAGAGAGATCAAAACTCACATAATTCAGGGGTAAAAATGCATGTCATTTGGTGGATGTTTTTTTATCGAGATATTTATTCAATAAAAAGAAATTTTTTGTGGGTCGATATTTTTTTAATATATGAAAATAATTTTTGTATTTTTATTTAGAAAATATTTTTTGAAAGAAATTTTTTACTACCCTCCCTGCGGAGATTCCCATAACTTCACACAAGAGAATAATCAATTGAGTTTGTGGAGGTTCTAAAAACCTCACACGATTCTAAAAAACATTTTGAAATTATATATATTTATATATATTTTTAAAAAGGACCTTTTTATTTTATTATTCATTTATAAACATTGGACCAAAATTATTTAGTTCCTTTTTATTTTAACAAGAAAACTTACGCAACCACATTTGCATTCCCATGGAGATTCCCATAGCCTCATATGGTTTACTAATGAATCTGGGTACATGCGAAGGTTCTAAAAACCTCACACAGCACAGATTTTAAAAAAGGAAGTGCTTTCAAAAATAAAAAGAAAGAACACCCAAAATCAATTCATTATGAAATTCAAATCAAACATAGTAGATAGGAATGATAATACATACTTGATGCTCTACTTATCAATTGGTTAAAAAGGAGAAGACATTGCCTAATAAGCCAATAAAAAACTAAATACACATATAAAGCAAAAGGACATGAACAAAAATGAAATAAAACAAATAAAATAAAATAAAAGAAAAAGAAAGAAAGTAAGTACCAAGATGAGTACATACGGGAAATAATAGATAAGAGTATATTTCAAAAAAAAAAAAAATCAAAGGGAAGAGGAGTAGTGAGAATCAAATGCAAAAATAACAATATAGATTAACTCAAATTATATTTAATTCAACTATTTAACCATCAATATTTAAACTCACAAATGTGATAATAACCACAATAGTATAGACTTTCCTTGGGTAGAAGAAAAAAGAAGATAAGCAATGGACTTCCCTCTAATTAGGTCTCCTCTCTCTTTCCTAAACCCATGAAGAGCTCTCTATCTTGTCTCCTTTTTCACCAAAAAATTCTAGGTCTTTTCTTCAACCCTTAGTCTCTTACTTATAGGCTCAACCTAGGGTTTTTCAATTTTTTTAGTTTTTTTTAATTTTTCTTAATTATGACTCATAATATAACTTCCTATCTAAATACAAAATCGGTATCAAATATAATTTTTTATTTTTATGTTTGTTTTTTAAATTTTCAAAATTATAACTCCAAAAGATATTTCTAATTTAAGGAGCAAAACATCTTAAATAATAGATTTTGATTTTATTTTTTTGAATTTTTTTTAAGAGTCCACTCGATATTTCCTAATTTAGAGTTCATTTGGCTTTCAATTCTCATCTTTTATTTTATTGATATTTATTATAAGGAGGATATTCTTGTTTAATTTCCCATTTTTTGATTTTTCACATGGTAAATTTTTCAAACTTAGCTTCCAAGAAAGAATCAAGAAAGATATTACTCTTTTATTATTCTTTTATTTCTTTTTATTTATTTTATCTACATTTAATATTTTTTGTGGGGTCCAGACAAAATTAGGTGTTCATATAAATAGAAGTATATGAGTCAACAAAATACGGGCCATAAATGACAATATACATATCAGTATAATCACAAGCCATAGGAGGCCTAGTAGGCTATGCATACCTATGCCTTTAGTTGTTTCCCTTCACCTTAAGCCAAATTAGATGTCTCTCTTGAAAAACAAGGAAGAACGACATGAAACATTAAGTCTCAATAACCAGTAATCACTTTACAACATATACAAGGAAGATGATAAGTTGGTGAAATAATGTCATATATACATATTTAAATGATAAAACATACAACCTCATGTAACAAGCAACATAATAATGAATACCCATTACATCCACCATACTCCTCCTTGTATCTTTATGACAAGGACTCGAACCTTCTATGATGAATGACCTAGCTAAAGGTCAACCTACTCACATAATGCCAACATGCCACCTCTTACATCTATACTCCTCCTATCCTTAATATGAGACCCAATTGTTGAGTTGGTTTTAGTTCTAAATATAAGACCCATTTCTCATATTTATTAATTATCTCTAAATTACCCCTATGGATACTCCCTCGACCATACTCAAGTAGAAGAGGAAGAAAGGGTATTAAGAAAGATGATTATGGTGTTTTAGGAAAAATGTTTTATATTTCTTATAATTAACTAACTTACCTAATTTCCTTAATTTGATCAAATTAGTTAAATGGGTCTTATATTAAGAACTGGAGGAGTATTAACCAAGAAATGAACTATAGTGTAAAAAGTGTCTATACAAAAACTTGTTCTCAATTTTAGGTCAAGAAAAAGAAAGAACTATATGGGCTTGGCAGGCCAATCATTATAATTGGTGGTGCAGGCATGCCGCATGAGTTTCAAGAATAGTTATCCACCACATAATGATTCTCAATCTCTATATAACCCAAGTACATGATCACAATATAATAATTATGTCAAGTCAAGAATCATTCTAAGGAACATATCTAACAACTCCCAACATCAACTTCCCATTATCATTTAGGATGTGTTTGGCGTAATAGAGGAGATGGAATAGGAGGGATTTTAATAGAGGGAAAAGAAATGAAAGGAAGAGGAGGAATTTTAATATTATCTTATTTGGATTAATACAAGGGGAGGGG
This sequence comes from Neltuma alba, assembly GCF_004799145.2. Classification (NCBI taxonomy): domain Eukaryota; kingdom Viridiplantae; phylum Streptophyta; class Magnoliopsida; order Fabales; family Fabaceae; genus Neltuma; species Neltuma alba. Next base: position 226,916 of record NW_021636216.1, read on the forward strand.
AGGGGAGGAGTTTTAATGTTACCTTGTTTGGTTTAGGAAGGGAGGGAAGGCAAAATATTTTTGTATGGACAACTTTGCCCTTATATTATTTAAGTTGATTTTTATAAACTTTATAGAGTAATTAATAAAATATAATTATAAATAATATTTAATATATGAGATCAACTTTTTATAATTAGCAAAATTAAATATATATAATGATAATACATAATTGATAGCTACTATATATCCAAATAACTATAATAGTATTTATATCCAAAATTAGGTCTAATAAATTAAAAATGTTTAATTTGAGTATGTGTTTTTTAGCTTTCATTTTTTTTGTGTTGTTGATATAAGTAGTCAAATAATTTTTTCAAAGACGACATAGATAACTTATTTGTATATTTTTATTTTGAATGCTTGATTTGGGTTTAGAAATTAAAATATATTTGATAGCAACTTTTTTTTTTTAATATTTGATAACATATAAATGAGGGAAGAGAGGCATGATTGAATCTATAAATATACCAAATCACATACGATTTGGCAGTGAAGTACACATGGGATTATTAGAAAATAACGTAGGCATATTAGTCAACACAAGTCAAAATATTATCCCCTCCAAATTTCCCTAATTTTGGAGGGGAGGGGAGGGAAAATGTTACAAATATTTCCCTTCCCTCCTAAAATTTTTATGTTGTTAAATAAGAAAAAATGATTAAAATCACTCCTCCTCCCTCCTCTCCCCTCCAAATCCTTCATACCAATCGGACAATTAGTTCAACTCTATACCAATACAAGTCCACACAATAACATTAACATACTTTCCATTTCACCAAAATTCGACACACAAGAAAAATACATATTTTATTTATAAACACATTTTCATAATATAATTAAATAGAAAAGGTTAAGAAAACCCTTTAAATACAATCCACTTCAAGTATATAAAATAAATTTGAGCACAAGCTATTCTTGTGGTAGAAATCAAGTCCAAGCTTAGTTTGTTACCTTGTAATAAATTGTTTGAGACAAGCTTAGTTGCACAAGCTTGAGCCACAAGATATACCGCTTCACAAAGCTTAAGCACAAGCTAATCTACACCACCATAAAGTATATTACAATCAAAGACAATTCAAACAATTTATTACAAGGTAACAAACAAAGCTCAAATTATCATATCTCCCATCCTACAATAATTCCTACAGTTAAACTCTCAAACCTATGTGAAATTCCTCAATCTAAATTTATAATCATTATTTTCTCAACTCAAACAACCCATTAGACCCATTAATTAAGTTCAATAACAACTAGGCATAACAATTTCCAGTAAACTTAGAATTTTCAACCCCTAACATATCCAATATTAAAACATAATCAATATCAACAATCTAAATAAATTAAAGCTCTTATCTAACTCAAATAAATATAACCTAATTCTTATACCACATCTTAATCCATGACATTATCATTTTCCAACAAATCCCCTCTCATAACAACAGGCCCTAACTCTAAATCACCAAAAAAATCAACAACAACAAAATAAAATCAATTAAACCCTTAATTATGTTCATATAACTCATTTAAATTCAAGAGATAAGGTGAAATCGTTGCCCATTTCAAAATCACCCAAAAACCCTAACATTCAATTATCCAAAAATTTGAAATATTAAAAGAGATGGTAGAAATCAAGTCTAGATCACTTATTTGGGTGTTAGGAAGCTTGAGTCAACTCCTGAATATATGAAACCTAAAACCTCGCACCCTCGACTCTTCTTATAGCAGTTTGTGACACGACCATGCAAACGTTGCTTTAAGCACCTAGGTGCTACCGCCTTCTATTATAGCCATAGCCTAGGTGTTGACATTGAGTGATTGGGCACTGATGCCACTACCTAGCCTAGGACTTAAGCATTGCTTTAAGGGCATAGGCCGTGCAACATCCCCTCGTATTTTTTCTATCATTTCTTATATTATTTCAAACATTCCTCATTCCTGTAGCCTTAAAATACAATAATCAAGATACTCTAAAGCCCCCCATTTCTTTTGTAAAAACATGTCATAACATTCCCAAGACCTAACCCATCATGCACTTCCTTTGCTTCCTAAAGTTCTGTCAACCGTGGCTTTCAATCTCCCTCACTCTTTGAGGGTATTTGGGTAACTCAAAATATTTTTTAGAAATATTTTTTGTAAATCGAGATAAACTCTTCTATATATTTATTTTGTATGCTGTAAAAATACTTTTCAAATCATAGTTTTGTTTTTATCCAAATACTTTTTTAACCTAAAATCTCTGTGTGTATTCCCTTTTCCTTCCACAATTTTCAATGTTTATGTTAAAGGTAATTTTGCCATTTTATTTCTCCTTCGGGACCTAAGCTCTACTGAGACCGATTTCTAAATAAATTTCCAAATGGGAACCTTAGGTAATTTTCTCATATGAAAAAGATTTAATTAATCAGTTTGTGAATACAAAATATCTTCTATTATCTATTTTTATGTCATCAAAATGCTTCCAATGATTCAAAAATTTATATTTTAGAATCATCGACTTATATCTTGGTATAATCTTTTCCCAAGAGCCTGTGAATTGAGTAAAAACCATTACCCACGTACTCCTTATTTGTATGAGGATTTTATTAAATCACTGATGAATTTAAGGATTTAATTTATGGGGTAGAAGATTCTTGGAGAAAGAAAAAAAATATATATATATATATATTCTTTTCGTTTCTATTCAACTTATACATCCATAATTAACTTAATGACTAAAATATACTTTTAATCCTTTAAATTGATATGATATTTTATTTTAATCCTTTAAATTTATAAAATGTATTTTTAATCCCATCATCTTAACATCATGAATGTCACTAACAGAGAATGTTGACTCAACTTAAATGACGACTGTACTGCTGATAAAGCGGGCTTAAATTTTTTTAAATATAATTTTAATTTTATTGATTAATTTTAATATAATTTATGTTTATTGATTTTAATATCTTTATAAAACATTTATTTAAATATAACCATACTTAATTTAAAATATTTCCATATGCTCTCCCTTCTCCTCCTGCTGCAAGTGTCCTTCTTCGTCCATGAATCTCCGCGGCTCAATGCAAAGGCCGTTGATTACTTTGCCCTTTCTAAGTCATGGGCTGCCAACACATGGGTCGTTTGATTATAAGATAGGGCATTGACAAAGTTATGCTTGCTTTTCTACTCTCTATTGGTTTGGGGGTTTGCTCCAAGGCATGTGAAGACCAAAGAATTACCTAAAAACTTAACTATGCGAGAAGAGACGAATTGCTTTCATCTTTTCATTTTCCCCCCCACAAATGCTCTATAATAAAGCCAACTTGGAGCTTAGTTTCTAAAGACAACCAATGTGTTGGGAGATTCGTGGATGGGGGTGTTAACGGTAGCAGAACTAGAGAAGGATTTTCGACTGAAAAGGAAGAGTAGATGAAAACATTGACCGAAAATTGATCAAAAATTAAGAGTTTTTCTATTATTATTTTTAATTAAAATCTGACTTTTTAAAAATATATGAGTTATCAGGTCATCTAATTAGGATTAAAATAGTGTGATTGTTGTATTATGATTGTCTAGAGCGCAAACAGTCATCAATTGAGTTTTCTAAGTCAGCATTTTCTGTCAATAACATTAACATTAACGGTGTTAAAATTATGGGATTAAAGCCACACTTTATAAAGTCAAAGAATTAAAATAAAACTTCATATAAAATTAAAAGACGAAAAGTATCTGTTAGCTTAATCTAATTAAATCATTAATTAGTTTAAATATTGTAATTTCAACAAGTTTCCCTCATCTTTTTTAATGATTTTATTATTTTCACTAATATTAAAACACAATATCCTATCTAATTCTAGAGTCATTGAACATCCAGTGAAACAATATCAAAAGCTTTATTCATTATGATTTCTTGTTTGGTAAAAAGTGATTTTTTTTTTTTTTTGCCATCTTGAGGGGAAAACAGAATTGATTGGGCCACTTGTGGACAAATTCTTGAAAGCTGTTTATAAGCCTAGTCACTCTTGTAACCCAGAAAAACCTTGGGCTTATTTTTAGAACACATGACTGGGCCCAATTTCAACTAGAGAATTTAAGTCCAGGCCCAATAGTAACATTGGATTTTGCAATTTTATTTTAAGTTCCACCTAGAGGGCATTGGAATGGATTGGTGTGGCTTAACATATTCATTTATATTGATAGAATAATTATGAAAAGTAGAATGTGTGTGTGTAAATTTTAGAGTTAATTTAAGGGTTAAATAGCATTCCGAAAGTTTTCACGAAGTAGAAGTTTTTTTTAAAAGCAATGTCGCTTCCTAAGGGGCAAAATAGTAGCAATATCGTCCTGTCCTAACAAATTTAAACGATCAAACATTAATTGATCCAATTATAATGAGGTGTCTAAGCCACATAGGATATTATTTCACACCATAAGAAAAAATAGAAACAAAAATGTGAGATACCAAACATGCCCTAACTCCAATCGTTCCGGTTTTCCCTCTCACAACAATCAAAAATTGAATCTCTCTCCCCTGAATCTAGGAGACAATGACCTCTATTCCAACGCAAGTTTGAATCTTGTCTCATTGATTGCAATTTTCTTTCCATTGTCTGCTGAGAAAAATTGAAGTGTTTTGAGAAATCTGATTAATTTCTCACCATAATTATATCCGATCACTTAGCCGGAAGAGGATTGCAATTTCGAACAATATAGAAGCTTCTTCACTGGATTTGAGTTTTGTGACTCCGTTGAAGAGGATGGTGATACTCTTCAATTACCACTAGCTTCTTCTCGCTGGTAAGGACACCATCCTCCGACGTCGCTGATCGTTGCTATTATTGGAAGGGTGAGAGGCAAGAACCGAGGAAGAACTAAGGAAGAATCCAGGAAGGGAAAACCAAAGTCACCACTCTTATTGTTATCTTTTGTTATACTCTTTCGGACTCATTTAACTAATTTGATTAGATTAAAAAAATTAAGTAAGTTGGTTAATTATAAGAAATGTGACATATTTTTCTTAAAATACTATAATCATCTTTTTTAATATCCTCTCTCTCTTTTACTTGATTATGGTTGAGAGAGTATCCATAAGAGTAATTTAGAAGAAATTGATAAATATAATAAATGAGTCTTATATTTAGAATCAAAACTAACTAAATAATTGAGTCCTATATTAAGGAGAGGAGGAGTACCTCTACAAAATCATATATCGATCTCCAACGAGCTTTAAGCTCAATTTCCAAGCTTCTGCTTTTCTCTTCGAATAGATCAAGATTGTGTTTGATGATTTTTCCATTTTGATTTCTTTAATTTTTTTTATTTAATACGCCTCTTCTCAAATTTGAACTTCACCTCGTAATTCATTTTCTTTGGCTTAACATTCATGGACGGTCGATTGTGAAGGAGAAGAAGGTGTGTGTTTTTTCATATTGGTTTTTTTCCTCGGATTGATTAACTATTGATCTGGATCTGGGTTTTTGGTTTCCTTTTGTTGATTGTTCATGAGCCAATGATAATTTATTCCAGTAAGAATGGCGATGACTATAAAGCCTTCGAGAAATATTCGATGAGGATGATGATGACTGCGATGATATTTGGTATTTTATATATTTTTTTTTTACTTTTCTTGTGACATAATATGCAGAAGAAGACATAGCAAAATCACCTCAGCATAATCTCTAACATGACAGAGCCACCTCAGTATAATTGGATCAACTAATAATAGTTGACCATTTAGGTCTATTAAGATAGGTTGACATTAATATGATTTTGCCACTTCTGAAATGACATTGGTTTTAAAAAAATATTTTCAAATACCTATGCTTTGGTCACCAAATCTTCGGGGACGAAATATACCTTAACCCTTAATTCAATTATGTTATAAAAATATGGAAATAATTTGAATTTAGTCAATAAAAACTTGTAATTTAATTTGAAATTTTAAAAACATGTGTAAAAAAATGTGAAAGATTATTTAGAAAAAAAAGTGGGTTGGTAGGCTAACCTAACCTATTATTAGGAGGCTTAGATTAGTTTAATGACAACCACTTGGAGGTAGGCTTTTTGCAGCCCAGGCCTCCAGGAAAGCTACATGTGGCAATCCAACCTGCAAATAACAGGTTGGCCCGCATTGCCCTAGCTCTAAAATTGAAGGCTTCAATTTTCCACTTGCTCTTGAAATTTGTATGTGAAATATGGCCACTTTAAAACGAGAAACTTCATTTTGGCTTCTGTCCCCCCCTCAAAAATTCTCTCTTTTTTTTACCAAGTATAGGTATTCTCTTATTAGAAGAAATTTTATTTAAAACAATATCGGTTACTAAATATGAGAACATCTCCCAGTGAGAATTTGAACTTTCATTGTGAGAGTTTGAACTTTCATTCATCATGTTATAAATGATTAACTTTTCTTGCTAATACTCAGTCCGTTAGTTTTTTTCTGCCAATTCTTTTTTCTTCTTTTTTCTTTTGTGTGGAAGAAACAACAACCTGTGGGCCGTGAGATTTTTTGTGTGAAAGAAACAAAACCTGATGGGCTATTAGGAGATTTATGGATTTAAGAGGCCAACACATAGGGTGTGCGTCTTCAGGGCATTAGGTTGGGCTTGAATTTTTGATTTTCCCCCCCTAAATTGGGTGATGAACGTCCATGATGGTAGAAGAAGACAGAATAGAATCCGCGCCTATGGATTTTGCCCCTTATAGCGTTTAGACCCATATCTTGATGTGACTCCGGATGTTTTTCCTCGCAAAAAGTTAAAAGATTGTACAAGTTTTTGAAATCACATTTTTTTTTGGACAAAATTGAAATTACATTTCAGTTGCTTAATTTTCGTAAGTCATATTATGAACCCGACATTTTCATATAAATTTTATTTTTTGCCAAGAATTTGTGTAAATACCATTTTCACTCCACAATTTTAATAATCATTTTGGTCCCTTAAGTGTGTGAATGAAGTTGTAGATTTGGACATAAATGTTTTGGGTCAAATAAAAGATAATATCTTTCTACATCACTTGGAATGTAATTTATATTCTCTTTTATTTGTACTATAAGACATTTCTAATTAATTTACACGTAATAATAAAAATAGTAAAAAAAATATTAAATTTGTCATGAAATTTAAGTGATTCTCAATATTACCATTACTAATTATACTAAATTCTAACATTATATTAATTCTTTTTAGAGAACTTCTCATACACCTTTGGTTCATTGAAGAATGAAATGAAATACTACTGTTTTTTAATATAAAAGTTAGATAACTAATTTAAGGAAGTTAAGAAAATTAGTTAAATTGGTTATTTGTCACAAATATATGTTGGTTTATCCAAATTGTCCTCTTCAATCATATATAGTGGATGATTAGAACTATCCTTTAATGGGAACCCTTTACAATGATCAATCTGGAAATTTGGAGAAAGGCGAGAGATAAAATGAATTGAGATTTTATATTTAAAACCAAAATCAACTTCTGACTAACTCTTATGTTAATGATTAGAGGTTGTATAATGTAATGATATTTACAAAATTTTATGTAGCATTAAGAAAAGATTCTGCGTTAAGTATAGAAAATGTTTGATTGGATTATACACCACAGGGTTGGAATAATTTTGTACAAACCAAAACGGACACAATAAATATGAAATTAACGTTATTTATTTAATTAATGTTGATTCACTTTTATATAACACAATACCGACTCCTTAATATAAAATCTAGCTAACTAGCTAATGTTAGAATATCAAGAAAGTTATTAAATTACTTAATTATAGCATATGTTACATGTCTCTCTAAAATACTGATAATTTTCAAATATTTATATATATCATTAGATTATATATAAATTTATAGCTGAAGTAAATCAGCTTTGAAAAAAATGATAAATACTTTAAAACAATTTAAATTTTTTTTTAATTTCTTCAAATTAGTCAACCGAGTCTTATATTAAAGACCAAATGCAGTACTACTAACTCATTTTTAAGATGAATATCAAACTTGATTTAACATTAAATTTTAAAAATGTCACAGATAAGAACAAAATATTATTACTCGAGCATAATTTAAAAAAAAAAACCAACCTAAAATCGATTCAACTTCTGTTTATTGAACCGGTTGATCAGGATCAACTTGAATTTTTCCAAAATCTTACCGACGCTGCATGAGAAGACGACAATAGCGAACAAGTGGGTCCATTTTAATGAAAAACAATACTAGCTCCAATCCTAATTATAAGAACTAGTTGACTAATCCGGTCCTAATTATAAAAGCTAGTTGACTAATTTGAGAAGATTAAGGAAAGAAATTAAGTTAGTTATTTGTAATAAATAGATATTATCTTTTCAAAAATATCCCTACTAATCAAGTGCATTGATTAGAATTACTATTAATAGAATGACTAACTTGGAAAAAAATACATAATATGATAGATAACATGGATTGAGATTTTATATTTAGGATCAAAATAAAAGCTAAATAAGATATTATATTAATAACCAAAGGCAGTGTTATAAATATGATTGTTTAGAAAGAAAATGAAAAAATTATAGTCAGGTAGCAAGTAAAAGATTTTATTACCACAAGATATCTGGAAATGTTTAAGTTAACTCTAAGCCCCTGCTTGGATGAGAAGAAAAGTTCAGAAGAAAAAAATGAGAGGAAAGAAAATGGAGAGAAGAGAAAATTGAAAAGAAAATATTATCACTCATCCTGTTTGGATGAGTGAGAGAAAACAGGGAGGAAAGAAAATGTATAAGTATCAGAATGACTAAAATACCCTTAATAATTAATTGGCTAGGAAACTAAAATAATTTAGCAAAAAAATATTTTTCCTATGTAAAAATAAAAAGAGAATAATTTTTGAACTTAATTAAATAAGTTATTTATTTCCTTTTAATTAAAATAAAAGGAAATCAATAACTTATACATTATCTAATATTTTAATAAGATGATAAAAATCAAATAAAATTAAAGATTATAATTATATGAGAAATTGATATCATGAAAATGGGTATGGGACGGAATGAAAGCTGAGGCTAAGGATTATTATAAAATAAAATAAAAGGAAAGGCTAAGGATTATGAGCTTGGCGTGAGAGGGCAACGACAAAATGAGGAAAATCTCTCCATTTGTGGAGAGAAATTTTGAGAGGAAAATGGATATGGGACCCACTGCCATTTTTCCCCTCACTTTTCCTTCCTCTCTTATTTTCTTTCCTATCCAAGCAGAGGAAAACTTAATTCCTCTCTCATTTTCTACTCCACTTTTCCTTCCTCTCCCATTTCCTCTCAATCCAAGCAGAGCTTAAGTTCACATGAACATGCGGGTGAGAACTTGTAATTGTGAATTGGCCATTGAGTGCCTTCCCTCGTGAATTCTAACTCTTTTATTTGTCAATTGTACTTATACCAATTATCACTCCACGTCCTAACTTGTCAATTAACTAGAGTGCAATCAGTTATGGTTGGAGCATTATAACTTGTTAATTGAGTCACAGTAAATTGTCAATACATATCTTTTGGCTTGACAATTATGTATCATGAAGTGACAATATATATAGGCATGCTTGACAAATAAAAAAGATGATAATTGACAAGAGAGGTGCCAAGAGTGATAATTTATATATCAAATAAGACAAGATGGTCAATTCACAATTCCAATCTTTCACTCACAAGTCTCTTGAAAATTAATATTAATTTACATATTTTAAGGAATCTTACGATAATAAAATATGAAAATATGCATGGATAAAATGGATCACTTACTCATTAACTCGATGTGTGGTCTAGAGAAGACCTGAGGCTTTCGATTTGCTATAGTTGCAACTTAATGTTGGATCGGGCCAAACTTAGTGTCCAATGGACTGCCTAGATTGGTCTAAGGTAATCTAAGACCTCAATTTTTTTTAAAATTTTTTCTTTATTAAAGGTAATATTTTAACTCGATAAACACAAGTAAGATAATAAAAAACACCTATAATCATATAAAACTCATCACAAAACATTAAAATTTAATTATAAGTTTATAGGAATCTTTACCAACACTCAATAACAATAAAAGTTAACATTCAATTTGCAAAACAAAAACAAAATAATATTCACTTTGGTCACTTAGTGCATATTTAATTCAGCTTGACCAATCAAGCCAGTCCAGTGTAATTTTATTAGAGGGTTTATTTGGATTGAATGACCACTAATAAAATAGGAAAAATAACCACAAAATACCGTATGAAAATCAAAAAGACAAAACAAGCATTTAAATAAGTAAAATGACCAAATAGGCATGAAGTACTAATTTGGAATTTGTACTTTTGGCGTAAAAACTGAAATGTCGTGACTGTTTCTGAAGTACATTGCCCTGTCTGAAATAACTCATACACCCTAAGATTGCTACCGTCTAGGAGGTCGCTCAAGTAACGCCAACTGTGATAAACAGGTAGAAAGCTTGAATATTGTTCTTCATGGAACATTTTCGATGGGTCCCCAAAGCTTAAAATGTTATTGTCTAGCATTCCTCTTTCTAGTTTCGTCTCCATTCTTCACATAAAATTGTTTTCAGGAAATGTGAAGCTGCCTGATTTCCTAGTATTATTAAATCATTTGCCCTAAATTTTGCAAAATACATATTGGGATTTACAACTTTCATAGTGAAAGTAACCATTTTGTTAATAGGTTTTGTAACATGTTTTCGGAAGATGGACAACTTGTTTCTAAAGACCAATACAATTCCATGCTAAATTTTACAAAACACATAATAGGATTTACAACTTTCGTAGTGAAAGTGACCACTTTGTTAATAGGTTTTGCAACCTGTTTTTAGGGGATGGGCAACTTATTTCTAGCAACCAATAAAATTCTATGCTAAATTTTATAAAACACATAGTGGAATTTATAATTTTCATAGTGAAAATGACCACTTCTTCAACGGGTTTTGTAACATGTTTTCAAGGGATAGGCAACTTGTTTCTAAAAACCAATAAAATTCTATGCCGAATTTTAGAAAACGCACAGTAAAATTTACAACTTTTATAGTGAAAATGACCATTTCTTCAATGGGTTTTGCAACCTGTTTTCAGGGGATGGGCAACCTTTTTCTAAAAACCAATAAAATTCCATGCTGAATTTTACAAAACATATAGTGAGATTTATAACTTTTGTATTAAAAATAACTACTTTTTCAATGGGTTTTGGAACCTGCTTTTTTCAGAAGTGGGCAACTTGTTTGTAAAAACCAATAAAATTTCACACTGAATTTTACAAAATACATATTAGGATTTACAACTTTCGTAGTGAAAGTGACTGTTTTGTTAATGAGTTTTGCAACCTATTTTTGAGGGATGGGCAACCTGTTTCTAACCACCAATAAAATTTCATGCTGAATTTGACAAAACACATAGTGAGATTTACAACTTTCATAATGAAAGTGACCACTTCTTTAATGGGTTTTACAACTTGTGTTCAGGGGATGGGCAACTTGTAAGCATCAATAAACTATTTAGTGAACATATACCTGAAATACATCACAGTAAATATTGAACCATTAACTTTCATAGTTAACTACATGTGTAATGCAATGTACTGTTCACGTAACAATATCTACCAAAAACCAATACGCATATGACAGCCTACATTATGTAATTGCTTGCCACTATTTTTCTGATTTCTTCTACATCGTTCACCAAATACTGAATATAAACACTCAAACCCAACAATCCTATCCCCATTTCATCATGAAGTAGCCACAAAAATGAACAACCCAAATCTTACCATCAACTTCTACTCACTTACGTAATGCCATAGGTTCACTTCCTCTCTTACTACAAACTCTCTTACCCAACACCAAAACCCATCAAATCAACAATGTCCACAGAATGGTGATGTAGATGAGTAAGATAATAGTATTTCTAAAAACTATCAACTTAAACTTACCTCCAACATTCCTTTTTCTTTCTTCACGTGTTTTATTAATGTTTTCTTCTATTTACTTTTTTTTCACCTTCAGCTTCTTTTTCACTCACTCCATGGGTATTTTAGTCTTTACGTCAGAAGTGAAAATTTCATATTGATACCTCATACTCATTTGGTCATTTTGTTTTTTTTTTTTTAATTTTCATATGGTATTTTGTGATATTTTTTCAATAAGATATTCTATACCGGACTTGCACATAATTTTTGCAGAAAATATCCTGGAGTCTTGTCGGCGAGATATTGCAGAGACCTTTTTTGTCGTTTTTTGCCAACGAGATATCGCAGAGAGTAAACTTTATGTACATTTAAAAAGTGGAGTGAAAGCAACAGTCTGGACAAAGTCACATGCGTTGCTTTTCATGAAATTATACAAAGATGCCGATGGCCGAAACTCGACTTTCTTGGTTGGTGCGCCTATCTTTCTTCTTTTCACACTCTTTTGTTCTTATCATCTTCCATGATTGAACCATTCTTATCGTTACTAATTTTCAACATTTATTTGCAACTTGTAAGTAAAATGTTTTTCAAAAATCCAAATTCTTATTCTGCAAAACATTTATTAATTTATCATGAAATAATTGACTGATAAAATTTAAATTTGTTTTATTTAAAATTTTAGAATAGATGAAAACAAGCTTTGCATATAATCATATTCTTAGAAATAGTACATTGCAATAATTCTTATAAATTGAATTAGTTTAATAATTTGCATTCAAATTTACTTGTTTAACATAAAAATTGGTTAAAAAATTTTAAATGTATTATTAATTCAGTACGGTGTTATAACTACAAGTATTTAATAGATGTGAATCAAAATAGTATATTAATGAACTGTATTACCTGCAAGAACTCACTTTAAAAAATTTTCATTACTACAACAAATTTTAGAAAAAATAAAAACAATTATTTTATTTAATGATATAAATATAATGTTAAAACAAAAAAAATACTATAATGGAAAAACATTTCATACTCATAAATTTATTTATTTTGTTATTTTTCTGATTGTACCAATGTTCATATAAAATGTATATCAGCAAATGTAACTAATGAAAAACAAAATCACTTCATTTGAAACCAACCTACTATAAACGTAATTTATATAAAAAATAAATATAATAACTAAATAACGTGAATACCAAAAAATCATTTAAATTAGTTTTTATATAATAAATGGATGTTATTTGTTTAAAATATTTTTATTAATCATATATTTTTTATTTAAAAAAGATAAATATTAAAAATATAATTGAAATATTATATATAATATTAAATTAAATCTCCTATTAGTTCTTATATTAAGAATCAATGATATTATTTTCATTTGAATTTTAATACTCCCTCCGTTCCTTATTATAAGAGACATTTGATGCTTATGGCATGTTCCTATATATAAGAGACACTTAAAAGTTGTCTCTACTTTTTTGTATTGATTTCGTATTTTACCCATATTTATTGTCTCCAACTCACACACTCTCTCCCTCCCACTTCTTTTTCTTTCAATAATTTAATTGTTCTCTCTCATGCTCTCTCTCCTTATTAATGAGGGTATTTTTGGAAAAAAAAATTATATTTTTTACACATTAATTGTTCTTAACTAATTTTAACTACTTTTTTTATCAACGTAATTCGGTTATTTGTCTTTTATAATAAGAAACGGAGGGAGTACTAAGCAACAATTGAAATATGAGGTCATAAATACGTGACCTTGACCTTTTCCACCAACAAAATAACTACCCCAGAACCAAACGACACGGTACATTAATCACGTCGACCCCTTTATCGGTACATTTTAAAATTCAAAATTCAGAAGATTTCTCGTTAAAGTCTTGAACTTTATGCCTCTCCTCTTGTTATAAGCACTTGTAAGGAAAATTTTTCACCCTAAATATAACTCACTTATATAGCACTATTTTTAGGTTTTAATATAAGATTTCATTAATAAATTTAAAAAAATTAATAAATTATTTAATTATAATATATGTTACATGATCTTTTAAAAATATTTATACATATCATCAAATTATATATCAATTTATAAGTGGAGTAATTTAGTTTAGAAAAAATGATAATATAAATATTTTAAAGTAATTTAATACCTTTTTTAATTTTTCTAAATTAGTCAACTAGATGGACTAAAAGTAATATTTAATGATCATTTTCCAATTTTATTATTATTTAATTTTCATTAAAAAAAGAGAAAGAGGAGAGACAAGTGAAAATAATTTCTGAATGCAAAGAAAGGAAAAAATCTAATAAGATTAAGTTTAGAAAATTTTATCAATTTAATGCGTTCATTAATACATGAGAATCAGTTACAAGTGACTTACAAGTGGCTTATAATGAGAATCAAAGCTGCAATATTATTTTACCTTTTGTCTCCAAAATAATCTCAAAATTGAAGATTATAATTTAAATATCTTCAACTTAGATAGAATACATCATAATGTTAGCAACTAGTTGCCTAACAGCAACGCCACCCTACATGTTTGGATGAAATCCAAACTTTAAACTTGGTGTCGACACATGGACATCGTCATGTGTGTTTAATTGTATTATATAAAGAACATATCAAAATATTTCTTATTTTAAATTTTAAATAGAATATGAAATGTGAATTATTATTATTATTATTATTATTATTTAATTTAGCAACACATTTAGAAAGCAAATGACACACAAACCATGTTTAGGTTAATAAGGGATTTTTTTTGGCTACCCGGTTATTAGGGGATTTAAACTTTGAAAAACTAGAAAAAAATTTTATTTAAGGATTACTTTTTTTAATAAAAAGCTATAAAGATTGTTATCAAATTCTATGGACTAAAAATCAAACACATCTCCTTTTCTATTATTTATTTATTTCTTAGTTGAGCTAATTTAGCTTCAACTATTTGTTGAGTTAATGTATAAATTTACTTCAAAAGTTTTCATTTAGAAGCGTTGGTATCCAAAAATTCTTTTAGGAGCAAATTTACTTCAAAAATTTTAAATTATAATAACATTATTTTATATTGTTAAAAACATTAGCAGTCAACCTCGTTATTTTAATAATCAATGTTAACTTTTTACCTGTATAAAGCTATATTACTGTAATTTTAAACTTTTAAAATAAATTCATTTCTAAAAAATTTTCAAGTACCCAACGTTCATGAACTAAAAATTTTTTAAACAAATTTACACCAAAACCCTGATTTACTTCATAAGATCCTTTTTTGTTTGCATGTTGGTCATGCCCTCTATAAAACCCAACCCATCGCACTTCGAAGTCCACATCAATCTTTGAATATCCATCCCTTTCTTTTCCGGTTTTCCCTCATTGAAGCATTCCCCCAAACATGTTCAAGGCATCTTCGTCTCTCACCTTTCTTTCCTCTCTCCTCTTCATTTCCGCCATAGCCGACACGCCCTCAAGCTTCATCAGATCCTCTTGCAGTACCACAACGTACCCTTCAATCTGCGTCGAATCTCTCTCCTCCTACGCCTCCTCCATCCAACAAAATCCTCACCAGCTGGTTCAAACCGCTCTGTCTCTCAGCCTCAACACCACTCTCTCCACCAAATCCTTCGTCTCAAAGCTCAACAAGTTCAGAGGCCTCAAGAACAGAGAGAACCAGGCTCTCCATGACTGCTTGGAAGAGATCGGCGAAAGCGTCGATCGGCTCAGCCGATCCATCAAGGAGCTTAAACTCTGCGTCAAATCCAAGGGTCAGGACTTCCAATGGCACATAAGCAATGTCGAGACGTGGGTGAGCTCTGCGATCACCGATGAAAACACTTGTACAGATGGATTCGCCGGAAAGGCTTTGAATGGCAGAATCAAGAGTTCTATAAGGACCAGAATGCTTCGTGTTGCTCAGGTCACTAGTAATGCTCTCTCCCTCATCAATCACTACGCCTCTAAAGGCTAATCAGAGAATTGTTGATCTCCGTGTGTGGATTTGCTTGTGGATTGAATCTGAAAAGTCGCGTGTGTATGGATCGATCCACATGTTTGTTTAAGAGTGAGAAAACCCGGGAAGAACCGGAGATTTTGTTTTGAGAACCATTTCAGGATGGCTTGTACTTTCCCTTTTTTTGACCAAGTGCTTTATGTGATTTTGATCAGAGTAAGTTTTTCAGGCCTTTGTTTTAAAAGTAATTTTACATATGCAAATTAGATAGGTATTTTGATTTTATTTATAATATAAAACTTATTTAATTAATTATTTAACTAATTTAATTATATTAAAAAATTTGATGAATTAGTTAATTATAAAAAATATAATATTTTTTAAATATTATAATTATTTTTTAAATATTTTTTATTCTTAATTAATTATAGTTAAGAAAATATTTATAGGAGGAATTTAAAAAAATTGATAAATATAAAAAATATGTTATATATTTAATATTAAAATTAATTTAATAATTAAATCTTATATTAAATTAAAAACTTATAAATACATGAGAAAAGTAAATCGAAGAATATCAAACCCCATTAAGCATTTGTTTTGTCCAAAAAAGTTAGGTTTTTTTTTGGCAACTTTGTGGAATTTAAGGACTATATTAGGCAGAAAGACTGGGAAAAAAAAAATTAGGCAGAATTGATTTCTTTTACATATATTAACAATATTTTAAAAAAGTTTTTAATCGCTGGCACAGGACTAGGGGTGAGCAACAAATCCATTACCCGCTAGTCCGCCCATGACCCATGAAATTTTTGCCCATTTAAGCCCGCCCAATTAGCCCAAATAAGAGATTATAAATGGGCGGGCTTAAATGGGCGGGGTAGCCCATTAAACGGGTTGGGCTATGGGCAAGGTATTGGGCTGCCCATACCCGCCCATTTAAGTTTTAATTTTTTAAAAATATTTTTATTCTTCATTTAATTGATGATATTGTTTCTCATTCATATTTTATCAAACATTCATGCTTGTTTAAGTTTTTATTTTATCCTTTAGGTAAAAGTTGGAACTTTCAAAGTTTATGAGACTTTATGATTAGTGATTATTTTTATGATTTTATCAAACTTTAATTGTTTGTGAATCTAAGTGAAGTTGTGTGATTGAATATGGTTGATGTTATTTCATATTTGATTTGTTATTTGGCATGCAAAATTTATTGACAGCTTCATAAGGTTACATATATAAAATAATTATACTGAAAAAAAAATTTAAAAAAATAAATGGGTTACCCCGTAACCCGGTCAGCCCAAACGGGCTGCCTCGTAGCCCATTTAATATGGGCTAAATGGGCTACTACCGGGTTATGGGTTAGCCCATGCCCATTTATGAATAAATGGGCGGGCTATGGGCTAACCTTCGGGTTAGCCCACCCCGCCCATTGCTCAGCCCTACACAGGACATCCAATATGGCCAGGCCACGTAGTAGAGAGGGGCAAAGAAAAGTTTATCTGCACCCTATACAGGCTGTAGTCATGACAAGAACTTTATGAGCTTGTGATACTAAAATGCGTGAAATTTTAAAAGTGATTTTACAATTGAAAAAATTATAAATAAACACATCTAAATATGTAAAATTGTAATTTGGATCCTGAATTTGGAAAATAATAAATAAGAACCTAGTTTCACTTTTACAAATATGAAATATGGGTGAAATGTCTGAAATGCCTCTCAACCGAATGATAAGTTGACTATGATAAATGACAAGTTCATTTTAGCGAATGATAGCTTCAATAGACCAAATTATAATTTGGCTGAGGATATGCCAAATGACAAGTTAGTTGTGGGAAATAATAAATTTACTTTAGCGAATGACAATTTTATTAGACCAAATTGGAATTTGGTTGAGGGGTATTTTAGATATTACCCATATTTTATATTTGCAAATGTAGGATTGGGTTCTTATTCGCTATTTTTTAAATTTAGGATCCCAAATTATAATTTTACATATTCGGGAGCTTTACTTGCAATTTTCCCTTTATAATTTGACATAAAATATTTAAAATAAAAAAATTGTAATTGACGCTTCAACTTTTAAGTGTAAAACTGTAGAAGATTAAAAATATCTATTAAACACAATTTATTACCAACCGCTAATTTTGGTATTAAAAGTTAATTTGACATTTTATTGAATCATAAATATAAGATTTTAATTCATTTTATTTCTCATATGCATCTATTTTTTTAAATTAATTCTTATAATAGTTGTACATGTTAAAAATTTTATCAAATGATAACATTTTTATCAAACAGTAATTTTAACTAATAAATATGATTAACAAGGGTATTTTAGAAGGAAAAACATATTTATTATAAATAACTAATTTAATAAATTTTTTTAATTTATTCAAATTAGTCAACTAGTTTTTATATTGAGAATCATAATTTTTTTTCATCATTCAACATTTCAGTTGTCGAATACCATTATAATCCTTTTATTCAGTAAAATTTTCAAACAAATATCCAGTCTTTTCTTTTTAATACTTTAATAGCAATTGACTACACTTTAAAAGCAAATGACAACAAATTTTTGTAGTAAATATTGATTTCAGATTTTGAAATTCAAGAAGTACTTTTTTTAGATTTTTCTTTGTATTTATATTTTGAAATATTTTGCCGTTAAAGTGTAATTAAATTAATAAATGGACTCCAAATTCTATGAAAAAAATTAGTACTTCTTTTGGTCATTAATAAAAAAAAGTTACTTAGCTAATTTTAAAAAAATAAATTAATTATTAAAAAAATGACGTGAATGGAAAAAATTAGTTAATCAAATTAGTTTGAAAAAAATTATGAATATGACAAATAAAGTGGATGGAAATATTCTATTTAAGATCAGATACAACTTTCAATTAGCTTTTACAGTAGGGACTAAGAGTATTAGTAATATAATATACTACTTCCGATTCTAAATACAAAATTTAATTTGTAGTGCAAAATATATCTTATATTTAGGACTCAAGGTGCTCTCTTTGATCTTTAACACGCGATCCTTATGAACCGCAACTCCCGCCTTGAATTAAGGATACTCAATGGAGAACATTCATTCGTTTCATGGAAGTCTTCGTTAGCAGCACACACGGTTCAATCACGAGACACAAGGAGCATCGAAGATTTTTTTTCCCCCTTTATTTAAATAATGTACATTATTTTATTTTATTTTCAGCGACAAAAATATGATAATTGAAAAGCCAAAACAGCCATAATTAAGGGAGCATCTTACATCTTTCAAGATTTTCTTCATGTTGGACCATCAAACTATAAGACACTGCTCCCTTTGATACTCATTACTGTACAGCATTATTTATTTAAACCACAAAAAAAGCGGCATCATCCAGGTGTCCAGTATCCTTATTATATAAAGTATTCCTAATACAATAGTCAATTTTCATATTTATGAATATTGATAAATTTTAAAGATTTTGGTTTTTTAATATTGCTTTTCTAATCCTATTTATAAATCACCTCTAACATATTTAATTTTGAAGATGGTGGACTTTAACATTATCCATATTTTTTATTATAAAAAATTGTTTAGGGGAATGACACTAAAAGAATCTGAAAAATCACAAATCCCCTAATGAGTACCCAATATGCATAATTCCGGAATTCAGAACCTCTCCTCTCCCCTTTCCATCATCTTTCCTCATCTTCTTTTTTTAACTGTTAGATTAACATATTTCAAGGGTTTAGATTTTAATTTTTTTATAAACTATTTATAAAAAAATTTAAAAAAAATTTAGTGCGCTTGCAAACCATTAGAATTAAATTTTAATATAGTTTGTAATTTATTATTTCTTTATTTTTATAATTTAATATTTTAACAATAGTTTTAAAAAGATTTAAATCTGAACTGTTAAAATATTAATCTAATGATTAAAAAAAGAAGAGAAGGGAAGAGGATGGGAAGGGAAGAAGAGAGGCTCTGAACCGAAGCTATACATAGTAAAAAGAAAATTCTCCAGATGTCACATAGTGGGAATTATTCCCCCAAATGCTATAGTTAAACTTGGTCATGCCTTGAATAACTTTTAGAATTCATCTAAGCAAGAACTATTTCTTCAATGAGCATCATTTGACATGTAATTGAATTTCATCTTAGTGTGAACAATTTTTAAACTTTATCAATCTTTGAACAACTTCTTTATAATCTCTTACCATACAAATACCCCTACAATGATTTTAATAATGATCATATCATTAGAATAATGAGTTAATCATTATATAATGATAATAGTAATAATTAATATTCTTCTGGTTCTAAATATAAAACCCACTTTATAGTTTAATTTACAATACAAAGTGGGTCTTATATTTAGGATCGGATGAGTATTACATTAATTAAAAAGTTATTAATAAAAATAAGTAATGATCAAGTTTTTTTAAAAAAATTAATAATAAATAATGATTAAATTGACATGAACAAAAAATAAAATTTAATATACGCTACAAATAATGACTACTGGTACCACATCTTGGTCTCTTTCGCATATGTTGTGATCATTGTTTTTTGAATTTGATCTAATATCTCATTTATCTGAGCAGTTGTCATATTTAAATCAAACCAAGGTGATTCAACTAAAGAAATTGATTGTCGAGAGGTGGCAAACGCTTTGTTTGATAAACCACCTTGTTTAAAAGTAGAAGTGTTATATTGAGCTGTAAATAATGTAGGATCATCAAATAGGGACATAAACGATTGAAATTAAAAAGGATTGTGTGAGTTAGAATGGGATAATATCAATGATGATGGCATGTGATGAGGGTGAAATTGAGTTAGATTGGAAGAGGTGATAGGATTTGATAATGAGACTGGCATGTTATGAGAATGACTAAAATTTTAGGGCTCTTGTTATAACAACCCCTGTAATTGCTGTATATTTATTTATTTCCAAAACAACAATTAAATATTTAATAACTATAGTAGAAAGAATAAAACATGTAATTAAAAACTATCATGATTATAAAAGACTTTGCTAATCACTTTGAAAAGTCAACCACGGTAGAAAGAACAAAACTAATCAAATAAAAATCAACTATAGTTATTAAAAATTCATATCCATAACAACGTACTAGTCACTATTCCATAATAGCAAAAATAGTTAGTATAACAAGAAATAACTAACACTTGATTTTCACACAGAGAGATATATATATATATATATATATATCAAATCCATCGTGAAACTCTGGGATCCTAGAAATACCACTAAAACCAGTCATAAATTGGTTAGGACATTTGAAACCCATCAAAATAATAACCATTATCGCGCATAACAATAACAACATAAACAAAAGTCATATGTATTCAAAAGGGCTCTGCCTAACAACACAGTTCCAAAATGCAATGAAAAACTCAAAATATATTAAGTATAACAAAAGGCTCTAAAGTTGGTAATATACATCAATTAAAGCATGTCAAACAATACAGAGGCTATAAAGAGTAGAAAAAGAAACTTAAGTCTCAAACAACTTTCCTTTGGGACCAACACCTGAATCCTCCTCTAAAAAAATATTAAATAACCACGGGGTAAGTCAAATTGACCCAATAACCACAATTCTAATTCAACAAGTATACATGGAGTGATTACAAGATAGTTAAGCAAGTAAAGTATAAATTCAAATAACATACAGTGTAAATATCTTTATAGAAAATAATATATAATAATTTTAAAAAGGAATTTGCATGCACAGAACTCTATCAACCATTCTTATAACCTGCTTATAACCTTCGACAGAACCCATGGGTTATCTACTCATAACAAGATTGGTCTCTTTAACAAGACTGCACCAAGCTCTCCAATAATGAGGTGTAACTCAACCAAAAGTTACAAAGCTCACATTGTACCATGGGTTCCCTTTCCTTGGAATATGGAAAGGTGTCATGTCCCTTGGGCTGACTCTTGACTTGACCAAAAGAATGGTGACACTGAGGGTTCTAAGAATGTTAAAGCCATCTATTGGATGCCAAGTAGCAACTATACCACGTGGTATGAAACAACTAAACCTCCCACAATCATATCTCATCACAACTTGATCCAGTTCAATAAGTATTTCAATAGGTTAATTTCATATAATCCAACATCCATAAATTATTCTCATATTCAATACTCAATTTTATTCAATATCAACAATATAATCTCAAGATAAAACAATTCATGCCCGCTTAATTAACAAATTTATCAAAACATAAATTTCATATTTTTATTTCACACTTTTTATACACAAAACATTATAACATATAATGATAACATTTATAATATCAACATATGCTTATAATCACATCAACAAGCATAGAAGGTAAATTGGAAAGTAGTTACCTCAAGTTCTTGACACATGAACTAAATTGAGAGAATTCAAGACCCAAGAGCCCAAACCAAGCTCACTCTATAATAATAAATTTATAAACATATATTAATAAAAAAATAATTAATATAACATTAAATAGTTACTAGTTAAATTCCCATAATTTGCTCACTTAAAATTCTAATTTGTCTATTCCTCCAAATAACAATTCCTAAAACTTCTAAAATCTATTTTACTTATTAAAATTATTAACAAGGATAACTCCTTCCAATAATAAAAAAATCCCCAAAAAGTTCTTACTTTAATTTTTAGGAAAATAACCACATATATATATATATTAAATATGTCTTAAATCATCCTTACATTCCTACTATCTTCTTCCATTAATCATTTCCCACTCATTAGAATCATTAAATTATAATATTTTTTCTAATTTATTCAAAATACCCAACTTCTACTAATTAAAGTTGACTTCTATTTGCACTAGTATTAGTTATCCCCAATCCCGTTTTACCATACACCTTATATATTGACGCGTCTTTGATAGGTTTAAGGAGTGTATTAGTGCAAGAAAGAAAGTTCGTTGCTTATGCTTCTAGACAATTGAGATCACATGAGGAGAATTACCCAACTCATGATTTAGAATTGGTAGCAATAGTTTTTGCATTGAGGATTTGGAGGCACTATCTTTACGATTCATAGTTTGATGTTTATAGTGACCATAAGAGTTTGAAGCATCTTGTGGATCAAAAGGAGCTCAATTATCAACATAGAAGGTGGATGTAGTTCTTCAAAGACTATGATTTCTAACTGAAATATCTTGTTAATGACGCTTTGAGTAGAAAGCTGTTCATGTATTTCAGCTGAGTCTCTAGAGAACCATTTGTTAGCGAGGTTAAAGGACACTGATATGTTAACTGATATGAATATTATCTTGCAGGCCATGTGAGTTGAGAATGAATTCTGGAAGGAGATCAAGAGAGCTCAGCTGGAAGATGACTATTTATTAAAGATTAGGAAAGAATTAGAAGAAGGAGAAGCAAGTGATTTTAAAGTTTACAGAGATGGTATTTTGAGATTCAAAGATAGAGTTTGCATCCCTGATAATGGAAAATCTAAGTAATACATCTTAGAAGAAGCTTATCGGAGTAGATACACCATATATCTGAGGATCACCAAGATGTACAATGATTTAAAGTAGAATTACTGGTGGCCTGGAGTGAAGAAAGATGTGACAAAATTTGTCTCACGTTGCTTGACTTGTCAAAAGGTCAAAATTAAGCATTAGAAGCTGCCAGTGTTAATTCAAAATTTGGAGATGCCAAAATAGAAGTGAGATAGTATATCCATGGATTTTATTAAGGGGCTGCTAAGGACACCTAGTAATCATGATACAATTTGGGTGATTGTTAATCGTTTGACCAAGTCTTCTCATTTCCTACCCATACGAACTACTTATTCAATGGAACAATATGCTCAATTATATGTGAAGGAGATTGTTAGATTGCATGGTATGCTAGAGAGCATTATCTCTGATAGGGATCCAAGGTTCACGTTAGGTTTCTGGAGAGCTTTACATTAAGCTATAGGTTCTAGATTGAAATATAGTACAACTTATCATTCACAAGCTAATGGACAAATAGAGACAATAATCCAAACATTAGAAGATATGTTGAGGGCTTCTGTCATAGCATTGAAGGAAAGTTAGGACGGTACTCACCATTGGCTAAGTTTGCCTATAATAATAGCTATCACTCAAGCATCCAGATAGCGGCTTATGAAGCATTGCACAGTAGAAAGTGTAGATCATCGTTATATTGGATAGAGTTGAGTGAGAGAACTATCATAGGCCTTAATTACGTTGACTGAACTACTAAAGAGATAGAAATGATTAAAAAGAAGTTGTTGCCAGCTCAGAGTAAACAGAAGAGCTATGTAGATAAATGACAGAGACCCTTGGAATTTTATGTTGGTGATAATGTATTTCATGTGTCACAGTTGAAGAAGTATCAACCCTATCCCTCACATATCATTGAGCGTGAGGAAGTTGAACTTCATGAGAGGTTGACTTATTGAACGGAACTAGAGCATATTGCCAATGTGAAGGAGAAACAACTAAGAAACAAAAACAATTCGACTTGTGAAATTCATATGGAAAGGTATGGCTCTCAGTGATGCTAGTTGGCAAACGGAAGAGAAGATGCAGTAATCCTATCCTCATCTATTTAATTAGATATGTGGAATTATTGCGTGAATTGAATTTTGGGGACAAAATTACTATTTAGGAGGGGAGAGTTGTAACATCCAAAATTTTTATTTTTGAATTTAAGTTGTATTAAAATGAGATTAATTAATAGTACTTAAAATTTAACCTTACTGCCTAAATTATGAATCATAATTTTAATGATAAATATATATAAATTTATGAAAAAATAAATAATAACAAATAAAATTAAAATAATGTATATTAAAAAAAGAGCATGCCACTCACTGACGTGTGGGAGAGGGGGAGTAATTCCCCTCGTGGCCTTTTAACTACATATTTAGAAAAAAATTTAGTAAGAAATCAATAGTGGGCTCACATGACCCACACCTTGCACCACACCTTGCATTCTTTTAAATCACACATAGATGCGCGCACGTGCACACACGCACGCGCGCGCACACACACACACACACTCAACTTTCTATCCTTGTAGCGGGACGTTCTGTCAATTGGGGAAGGTTTTTGGTCACAACACCTGGAGATATCAGAAGTGAGAATGCTGATATGAGTAACAAGAAATCCTATAAAAAACACGATTGCCTGACAGTGGAAGGCTTTCTGCGTTCAGTCAATCTATGTAGAGTGAATCGGTCCCTAAGGAACCCCCGAATGGGCTGCCGTCCGATGGGTACACGAAAGTGACGAAGTAGCCTTGACTACAGAACCATGCCTATCTGTTGGAGTGAATTAGATGATCAGGCCGAGGGCTGCCCCCTCTTCCCCTCACTCTCCTTTCCCTAATATGAACCTTGAGTCATCAAAGCCTTTCTGACTCGGCCTGGCCTTACCACGAGGTGCCCTACGCGACTGGCGCTTCCAAAGGCAAAACTCTTGTCATAGTTTGGCGACCCGGGTGGACACTTTTTGTTATCTAAAGGCGAAGAGTCTTCAGTGGGTGAACACTTGGCCTAGCAGGTGAACATGCCGGGCTTTGGCTTCGTGCACCTGTTGACACCTTTCGAAGCACTTTTGTTTGTGCGCTTTATGTTGTGTTTGGCTCGACAAAGGGAAGGGGAGGGGAGGAAAGGGGAGGGTAGCTACAAAGGGGAGGGGAGGGGGGGGGGAGGGGAGGGGAGGGATTTTAACGATCTCCTGTTTGGATTGATTGGAGGGGAGGGGAGGGAGCAATTTTAATAATACCTTATTTTGTTCTAATAAAAAATTGACTATTTTAACCTCATAAAATTTAAATGAATTTTCTCACTTTTTTTATTTTGTTAAGATATAACTATAAATATATAATACAATTCACCAATTTTGATTTACAAGACACAGTCACACACTTATAGAATATCAAGATAAAAAGTCACAAGTAATAGATTTCAATCAGAGAAAAGACCCTGAAGTTGATAGAAAATACCAACGGCCTCTTGGAATTAGAAGAAGAGAAAAAAAAAGTTTACAAATGCTCACTAATTTTGGAAACAATTATCTTAATAACCTCTTGTTAGATACTTAAAAGGACTCTCTTATGTAGAAATGTTTACGACTGATTAGAGGTTAACAAATCGAAAGGGTATATAAAGAATTAAAATATTATCTTTCACCTCCCCTCCGAAAAACCCCACTTTTGGAGGGGAGGCTAGAAGGGAAGGGGAGGGAAGAAAAACCCCTCCCCTCTTTAAAAAACATGTTAACCAAACGAGGGGAGAGGAGGAGAGCCCCTCCCCTCCTAAAAAATTACACTAGCCAAACAAGGGGAGGGGAACAACTTCCCTCCCCTCCCCTCCGAAAATCTCGTACCAAACATAGCGTTAGTGTTTTTTTAGTGTCGTTCAGCGTCATGAATGATCTTTCTCATTTTAATGCTCACCTTTTAAATCTTCAGTAGGGGCCTTTAGTCTTTTAATTAGAGTAGGGGTCGGGAGAGAGCAGAGCTAAAGCCCTGCCATAGTCGCGAGTCTGTTTATAGTCACAACTGTTGTCATAGTCAACAAGGTTGAAACTTGCAGGAAAAAAAACTTCGAATTGGGAGGGCAATCCTCCCGGTGAACTGACCGTACCCCAAACCGACACAGGTAAACAAGTAGAGTATACTAGGGAGCTTGAGAGAACCATGTCAAAGGAACTCAGCAAAATGACCTCGTAACCTCGGGAGAAGGGGTGCTCTCCTATCTTTTGATTAGGAAAGTGGCACATACCAGGCGGTAGTGACTGTTTATTAAAAACACAGGATTTTGCTAAGTGGTAACATGATGTATAGAGTCTAACACCTGCCTGGTGCTGGAAGGTCAGAAGGAGAAGTGTTATAAGCTTTGAATAGAAGCCCTGGTAAACGACAGCAGTAACTCTAACTGTCTTAAGGTAGCGAAATTCCTTGTCGCATAAGTAGCGACCTGCACAAATGGTGTAACGACTACCCTGCTGTCTCCGACATGGACCCGGTGAAATTGAATTCTCTATGAAGATGCGGAGTACCAACGGCTAGACGGTAAGACCCTGTGCACCTTAACTATAGCTTCACAGTGACAACCTTGATCGAATGTGTAGGATAGGTGGGAGGTGATGACACACAATGACTAATCCTAAAAGACCACTCTTTCGTCTAAGGATGCCTAACCACCACACCGAAAATTCGCTCGGGGGGGGGGAGGGAGGGGCTGGACACTGCGAGGTGGGTAGTTTATTTGGGGTGGATGCCTCCTAAAGAGTAACAGAGGTGTGCAAAGGTAGGCTCAAGCTAAGATTATGCTCGTGAGTGTAATAGTATAAGCCTGGCTGACTGTGAGACCGATTGGTCGAGTAGAGACGAAAGTCAGCCATAGTGATCCGGGAGTCCCGTGTGGAAGGGCTCTCGCTCAATGGCTTTCTTTTCTTCTTCCTTGCTTCTTCTTCCAACCGCACTATGAGTAAAAGTAGGGTAAGTGTGAGAGGGAGATAGAGGGTAAGAGAAAGAAAATGGTTTGTCTTAGTCTCATTTAAGATATTTAGGTAAGTTATTTTCATCCTACCTTTTCTTTTTTGCTTCTTCTTGTTTTTTTTAAAGTTTTTGACAAAAAAGGGTTTGCCTTGCTATTCCATGCTTCAATGAAGTTTGAGTATTGTTGAGTCCAATTTATAGTTATTCTTCCACTTAGTTATATTTTATGGTAATTTCCTAAATGAATAGGCAAGAAAGGAAGAGGTTGTTGACAACTGAATTGTCTTAGTACACAATCAAGGGGATACCATTCTATAATATGAAAACATATTAGAGGAACCAAAGCAAGCCAAATTTCAGGTGTTGCTAAGTAATACTCTGGAATCAATTAACGCATTTCAGAAGATTCATATGGTTACAAAATTATATCGTTATCGGTCATTCTATCAAGCAAACTCCTATATTGGCATAAGGACGTGGTACTTGGATGAGGATTTTGTCCTACATCTTTATATCTAGCCTTTAAAAAAAAGTGTTAAAATTTAAAAATTTCAATAATAAGCACATATGAAATTTTTGTTGTGTGAGTTTGACATACCTAAAATCTAAATAAGGTAAGAGAGGGTAAATATCAGATTGTGGATCTGGAGTTTTAGGTCATTGTGGTGCAGCATAAGGAGGCAATCTCATGCTCATAAATATAATAATGATAAGCACCCTCCAATCCCATCCTCAGTTGGATTAGTGACATTACATAATTTTCTATATAGGTGAGCCAAAACTACTGAACCCCAACTAAACTTTCCAACTTATTCCAAATTATAAAGAAGTAGAAGGTATATTAAATATACCTTAGTACCCGATTTATCTGGTATGAGATATCCGCCAATCAATCTGAGAATATATGCATGAGTAAGTTGTTGAACTTGTACATCATCTTATCGGATAAGTGATTAAAGTGCTATTTCAACCAATTCATAAGTAGTCATTGTCCATGTATTCTATCTCCAGGTGGTCTAACCCTTAGAAGTCATTCACAAACATTTTTTTAGTATGAGATGTGTGAGTTTCAAGATGCCACCTCTTAACAAAATTACAAAAACAAATTGCATTTCATTTTCATCTTATTCATAAACTATAATATTTTGTTACATAAGTGAAATACATAATTTATTGCTTGGATGCCACACTTTGGGGATAAGTAGAGTGATTATAACCAATTTTTTTACATAATCCATACTTGCTAGGTTGGTTAAGTGTGGTTCAATCCGTCTTATTACGTATGCGACTTGAATTAGAGTAGGACAATCAATTTGTGGCTAATACGTTTCATCTCTTATTAGATGAAAGTTGTTATTATAGGCCATTTGTATGGTTTCTAACCTAAAAATGTGATCTATATGTTGCAAATGGTTGATGCTTACTTATGAACAAGCTAGGACAACGTGCGTACATGGAAACTTTTCCACTTGAAACTCTCCACAATCATATTTTTTATCAATCAAGTTAACCTTGCAACACTAACGAAATTAACGAAGTTGAATGTTATATAACTTCATAACTTCAAATTATGTTGATATTCTATCAAAATCTCAAACAACACATGCAAATGCATCTTGTGTTACTATGTCTAATTTCTTTGTTAGTGTCTTAAAAAACACTTGACCAGTTACAATTTTCACATAAACTTGTTGGGCACGCTTTATAAAATAGTTGTTAACTCTATACATTGTCACATTTACCAAACTAGTTATTGGTAGATTTTGAACACCTTTGAATACATCATTCATGCACTCTGCAAGGTTGATTGTCATGTGTCCATAACATCGACCTTCAACATCATATGCACATGACCATTTTTCTTTTAGGATGGCTCTAATCTATCTAACAGCAAGTGCATGTTACAATGCTATCCTTACTAATTATTGGTCAACGACATGATGTTCATATGTATACGCTACAAGTAGTTAATAACTTGTTAAAAATAATCATAAAATTATCATATAAAAAATACAAAGAATCTCATTAATATTTATAAATTTCTCTTTCAACCAATTTGTTCCATGTCCTTTGTGAAGATTTAAGGCCATATGCCGCAAATAAAAAACATGATGTGCGCATGGCAGCTGCCATCGAAGTTGAGGGTCAGAAATTGCAGTCAAAATTAAATGATGTCCGTTTGAAATTAAACAACTTTCTTTTCTATCTTTTATAACATAGTGGCGTACATGGTATAAGAAACATGTCCAAGTAGATCTTGTCTCTCCTACAACTACCACAAATGCAAGTGGCATAACATTTTTGTCACCATCTTATGACATAGCCATAAATAATGTGCCCTTATACTTTTCATATTAGAATGTTCTATCAACTTCTATAATCGGCTTTAGGTGTGGAAATATATCAATGCATGGCTTAAATGCCCAAAACACATGACAAAACATTTCAATCGGTTCCCCATTCCGATTGGCTTAAGAGCACTATTTATTTGAAAATTATACATATGATCTAGGCATGATGTGTTGTACAGCGCCTAACCACATTAGGAGTAAGGAATCTGAGATCTCTCAATTCCTAAAAGGAGCAACAATGGCTAATTCTTTTGCATTCCATGCCTTCTTATATAACATTGTATAAACAAACATGGATTACATCCTCTCTATAATTTAAGACACTTTCACATCTAGCTTGTCAGTTACCATTGCCATAATACAATATGATATAACATCTGCATATAACTTTGGATAGTCTTGAGTTAATAATGTACTTAAGCATGTGTGGGCTGCCCTATATTTTGTAATCTGCTAAGAGTTTATCCTTGTACTTTTAGAGGTTGGGAATAATTGTACATTTTGTTATAAACTCTCAAACTAATTTTACATTATTTTTGTATGAATGATTAATGCCTCTGTATATTTGAAATAATTCACTTCGGCTAATATTCTCTTAACTAGTCAAAAATACCAATAATTATAGAAAATTTTATAATAAAATATTTTTATCATGTTTTCTTCTTTTAAGTCTCAAATACTGTTCTAGACACTTTGTTCTATTTTTCATGAATTTTTGAAGATTTTCACGAATTTCAGGTATAGTTTCTAATACTGCCTTTCCTTGACCAATTTTTTTTAAAAATGACAGTCCAATTCCTACCTGGGTTCACTTCAAAAGTTGTTTCATCTTTGTCTCTACTACATTGTCTGATCCTCTGTTAGTTCTAAATTCCTCATTTATTAGGTTTAAAACAAGATATGACACCGTCAACTTTAGGTATGTGGCTATCTGCCCTCTATTCTTCAGTGGTGTGTGTTTCCTTGCTATATTGGCCATCCATATTGATTTATACAAGCTTGTCAGTCGTCCGCCTAATCCAATTCATAACAGACTTAGCTCTTATCACCATGCTTCTAGTAGGGGTTGTGGGTCCCGAGTATATATGCCTGTTCCTTCTTTACCAAACTAGCCAACACAGTATAGCAAAGAGACTCATCCAATTGATACCGATGGTGATACCTACACTAATTCTAAAGTTAAAAGTTAGTCATGCTTGAATAGGCCTAGTGAAAAATTGATGGTGTTATCTCTAATGCACAACTCTTTTTCACATTTTGAGAACTTCCTAACAATCCCTTATAGTGTGCATCTTATCTTCAATGCTTTCTTTTGCTGATATCATAACGCTTGTCCCGTGGAGGCTTCTATTTTACTTCCTCTTATTACTCATGAGTATTTCATGTTATAAGAGCCAGAGAAATATTCTACACTTTTTTGGTATTTTCAATTTCCAAATTTGATCCTAAGTTTGTGCTACTGTGTTATTATTTTTGTTGAGAGATAGGTAAGCAGATTTGGTAGTGGAAAACCCACTCTTCTCCCATCTCCATTTCATTGACATATCCCCATTAGGAGTTCAATACTCTTGTATACTTGCCTTAGTTTATTGCTAGTCGTTCTTTATATACCTCCAAGCTTTGAAACCTGCTTTCTAGGAGTTAATAATAGGGAGAAGATTATTGTAACATCCAAACTTTTAGGCCTAGAAGTTTCAGAAATAGCTTAAATTAAATAGGTTACCAGACCCCTGTGAGCAGAAGTCCCAAAGATGAAAAAGGAAGTTAAAGCAGTTTCAGGGACTAAATTGCAAAGTAAAAGTTTTCAGGGGCTCGAGTATAATTAAGGTTAGAGGCTCCAGTAAAGTCTCGAAGGCCCAAAAAGAGAAAAGAGACTAGATATAGGCCAAAGGTTAAGCTAGAAGCCTCAAAGAGAGGATTATATGAAGCTAAGTCCAAGAAGGGACTAAACTGTAAATTCAGAAAGTTATGACCAACAGGGGTAAAAATGGAAGAGGGTACAAAAAATTCTAAGAAAAATCCTAGAAAATGGAAAATAATATTCTAAGACTCTTCTATGAAGAGGAAAGATGAAAATACCCCTGAGGCAGCTTAAATGGAATTTATGAGGTTGTGACCAGTAAAAAGTATACCGTTTGAGGTAATTATTTGAAATAGCAAGAGACCTCAAAAATGTATACAAAAATGAGGTTAAATGGTTGAAAGGTTGTACTAATTTATAAAATTAGTCCCGCAACCAAAAGGCCAGTGGAGTGGCTTTAATAAATTAAAGAACCGGTTTTGCCCAAAAAAGGGCATTTTGATAAATGAATTTTTATGCAAGATTTAAAGGAAGTGTTATGGCCTAAGAAAATTCATAGATATTCTCTAGAATTAAAGGAAATTTATAAAGCAGACAGAATAATTTTCTGAGCTCTGAAAGGCCATAAAGAAAGCCGGAGAAACGTGGGCCAAGTAAATTCGGAGGAAGCTTATGAAACAAGTTTGATCCAATGGCTAGGATCTAATCTCCCATCTCCTCCACCACTTTCATGACACTTGGCATCTTCTAGAAGGTTGAGGTAAGCATGATGTAATAAGATGATGCAATGATGATGCAAAAGTCCACTTGAACTTCCAAATTTACCCTTACCCTTTCTATTAGCCACCAAGGGCATTTTGGTCCATTCAAGCCAATAGAGCCTCTTCCCCTTCATATTTTCAGCCAACATGAGTTTAAGAGGGGAAACTCTGCCAAAATTTAGAGGGAAAAACGTAGGGGTGAAGGCTAAGAAGAAGGAACAAAGTTCAAGCTTCAAGATCAAGGTATGTGGTGGCTGTAGCATCTGATTTGATACCTATTTCGAATTAGTTACTGTGTGTATTTGATTCTAAAATTTTTCATGCTTAAAGTGCACTCTGTGAGATTTAAATCTATGGGTAGAAAACTTCATTTGGATATGTGTACGATTTATGGTGATTTTTCAAAGTTAGGGTTTGAAATATGGAAACAGTGTTGAACTTTTGGGAGATTGTCGAGTTCCATACAATTCTGGTACTGTTCAGCATAGAATTGGTTCCTGAAACTATTTTTCCTTTAAATTTAACTTAATGAGCTTTCAGTGAGACTTGAAAGCACTCAATTTGGATTTTTCTAGATTTAATTATGAATTTTCAAAATTGAGAAAAAAATTCTGGAGATTCTGCGTGAACAGTACCCGCGAACCAAAATTTCCAGATTTGATCTTCTTGAATCTAAGGCCATCTAAAGTGGTCCTAATTGACAAGAAATGGATCATATGGATGGGAAATGATGAGATTTATGTTAGAAAATCTAGAAAGAAAACCCTAAGACTAAGAGAAAGGGTTGAGGTTCAAGAAAGCTAGTCTTGAACTTTATGTAATCTAGTGGTCCTAATGGATTGTGTGATCATTATGGTTATGTTTAGGACCTTTGGAACATCCAAGAGGATGTTTGATGATGTTGACCAAAAGCTAACATGGTTGGAAAGTCAAGGGAGTCAAAGGAAAAGTAAGAGGAAGGCTTGAGGTGCAAGGTAGTGAACTTACCTATTGTCATTGCTTGATGTGGTATGCTTGTGTGTTGCCGTGTACATGTTATTTGCATGTTGTTGTGACATGTTTTAGCTGCTGTAATTGCTATTCATGATGAGTAGATTATGTCTCCATGGCCATGCATCAAGAAGTTAGCTTTGAACATGCTAGTATGTCACTAATTAACAAGAGAATAAACAAGTTGCGTGTAGTGCATTAGCATCCATCTAGCATGATTATGTGGTATTGTTTGCTACTGAGATTCCCCCGAATCTCACCCCCTCCCTAACCAACCATTTAGGTTAAATCAATGATGGGCACTAAGGGCATGAGAAGCAAGGAGAAGAAGTGGAGAATTATTAATGCTAATGATTGATATTATTATTCAATGTATAATTCTCCTATGTTGTAAATTATGTTATGAATGCCATTACTTCAATGTATATGCTTAGGATGTTTATGGCATGAATGAAAGTATATAAGTATGAATGAGAAAGATTAAGCCCATGCTATGTATGCCAAAGAAATAAAAAGAATTAAAGTAAAGAGATGTTAAGGGATAAAACGTAGGTCATGGAGCAGTTAGTTTCAAGCTTTAGTTTGACCTATCATATGAATGAGTTAAGCTACGGAATTTGATACACTTATAATACATATCCCAAGATTTAAAATGAGTGGTAAATCACATCATTTGGATGTGTATACAATGAGACATGAATTTTCAAAGTTAAGGCACAGAATCTGGAAAGTCCAGATTTTACCAAATGAATAGTAATTTTAATCCAATAAACTGTACGTTTTCAGTGAGGATGAGTTTAGTTGAATATTTTTCCTTTAAAGAGCATTGAAAGAGATTTCCGTAGAATTTTGGAACACCTCCATACGATTTTTCTAGAATTAGTTATGATTTTTCAAAGTTGGACCTGTAATATGAAAACTGGACAGTGAACAGTAATTTTTTGAAAATTAACGTCCAAATTGAAATTTTTAAGTGTAAGACCATCCAACATGGTCTGGAATGGTTTTAAATGAATGCTAAGGTACTATATAAGTAAGGTGTGACAATTATTGTAACATCCTAAGTCTTCTCGGGTTTTAATAGCCTCTTTTGGGTTGATTTTGAGGATAGATTAGTAATTAAATCTTGATCTTGGTGTTTGGGTTGGATTTGAGGTATGTTGGAGGAATAGGTGAACGTACCCTTCTCAGGGTATGTTCGCCGCGGCGCACCGGGAGTTTTAGAGGGGAGTGTCTTCTCTGGAAGGTTTGGCCGCGGCGAAGTCATAGGGACGCCGCGGCGAAGTTGTTCAGGTGAGCGAGGCTTCCCTTTTGGGAAGGTTTCGCCGCAGCGAAGGTAAGGGCATGCCGCAGCGAAGTTCTTCTGGGCAAGCGAGAGTTTCCTCTCGGGAAGCTTTTGCCGCGGCGAATATTGGAGTTCGCCGCGGCGAAGTCGGGTTTTCAGGCGAGTAATCCCTCTCGGGATTAGTTCGTCGCGGCGAAGATTAAGGTTCGCCGCGGCGAAAGGTCCCGAATCTATATAGTCGCTGGAGGGTTCAGTTGTACGAAAATTAGAAAATCTGAAGGAGGAGAGAGGAGCTCTGCTAGGGTTTCGGTTTTGAGGCTTGGGAAAGACATTTCTAAGGATCCATTACCTCAAGTAAGTGATTTTAACCTCTAATATTCTTTCTTTCTTGGAATTTCTTGGAATTTTTGAGGAATTTTGGTGGAACCCTAGGATTTTCTAGGTTGTGTTGGAATTGAGGTTTTTGACCGATTGTTTTGAGTTTAATTGATTGCATTGGGTTAGTTTAAGTATTTAATCGGTGTAGTTTTCTTGGATTTAAAGAATCTTGAATTTTTGGAGTTAGGGTTTATGGAAATAGATGATTTGGGATTGAGGATGACAATGTAGAGGTTGATTCTGAGTTTTGTGAATTGGGTTATGTTAAGGAGGGTTAAATTGGATGTTTAATCGGTTTAGAATTGTTGTTGGAACCTTAATTGCTCAAATGGGAGGTTTGGGTGTAGAATTCCATAGTGGGTCCTTGAGATTGTGAATTTTAATTGATGTTTGGAAAGGAATTAAGGTTTTAATGGATTGGTATGACTTTGGAGTGTTGCCTTGATAGTTATACCCTTTGAGTTGGGTAGAGTTTTGATGGGAGATAGGAATTTTGTGTCCCCAAGTGTTGTTTTGGCCACATTATTAGTTTGAAAGCTAATATATGATGGTTGTGTGTTTGTGTGCTTGTGTAGACCGGTTGTGAGTCTTGGTAGTGCACGAGGCCACATTGTTGGTTTGTTATTCCTTGCTCAGGCGAGAGGTAACCACTTTCCAATCCTTAGTACTTGCTTCTGTGGTATTGTGAGTAGATTTATGTTTTGTGCTCTAAGTAGTAATTATGTTCAAACTGTATGTTGTGTATAAAAAGGAAAACCGTCTTGTGGGCTTTCGACTAATGATGAATGAATTTCAGAATTGTAAAAGATATGCCACTGAATGAGGTTAATGGTGAAATGATTATTACTCTTTGATTAGGATTTGAGCATGATGCATTAATTGGGAATTGGTGAGAGTTTTGTCTGTTACTACCACGTGGTAAGGCCTCCATTAATGCATGATGGTTGGCTTAGTACATCCCCCATAGTGAGGGATAGGCCTTTTTGGCTCCCTACGTCCCCCAGGGTGAGGGATAGGCCTTTTATGGCTCCTTACGTCCCCCATAGTGAGGGATAGACCGGGTTCGGCTCTTGAAAATCCCCCAAAGTGAGGGATAGGGTTGATGGGAATTGCATCGTTTCACTTGCATGAATTGTCGTGGCTTTCTTGTTATTATATTATTTGTGAACTGCCCCCACTTGACACCTCACGAGCACCTATTTAGTAGTACCTAGTATTGGAAAGGTTGGTTATTGGGACTCCGTCTCACCCCGTGGTTTACAATGTTTTCAGGTGAAGGTTCCGGGCGTGGGCCATCGGGAAGAGACGCAAAGGCTTGAGCTTGGTTAGCTTTAGGCCTCTAGCATTTGTATATGTATGACTAGTATATATTGCCACAGTTAGGACTACTTTTTGATATATTTGATTACCCGGCCTTGTTGTGAACTGGAGAGAATGTATCTCCTTATTTTGGTTGGCTGGAGGCCATTGCTAGTGTTTTATGAATTTTGGATTATTTGGTTGGGAATCATTTAGATGGGCTGATGTGATGTTTGTTGTTACCCAGGCCGGAGGCTCGGAGGCCCAGTAGATGTAAATGAATGATTTTTAATTGCATGCAACGGATTACGGGTTGACCCGAGTTTGAAAGTCAATTTCTAAAAATATGAAATTTTCCTTCTACTATGGTAGCTCATTTTAACAGCTCTCCTTTTCTACC
This sequence comes from Neltuma alba, assembly GCF_004799145.2. Lineage (NCBI taxonomy): Eukaryota > Viridiplantae > Streptophyta > Magnoliopsida > Fabales > Fabaceae > Neltuma > Neltuma alba. Next base: position 263,545 of record NW_021636216.1, read on the forward strand.
ATAGTAGTGGTTTTATGACGGGTTATAATGTTTTTAAGGTTAAGGGTTTTACAATTATCCCCATAATCGTACTTCGACCCATAGAGCATCCCAGTTTTTGACTAGGGCTCAACCAAGTTTCATCATGAAGGCATGATTCTATTGTTTAGCATGATGCATGCCCAATCCACCATGCTTCTTTTCCTTATAGACATTGTCCTATGAAATAAAAAGTATCCTTCACTTCTCCTTTGAGGATCCCCAAAGGAAATCCCGAGCTTTCTTCTCAATGGCGTCGCAAGTGCTGTTCGCGAGATAGCTATTTGCATAACAAACACCATTATCAAATTTATTATGGACTTGACTAGCTTATCTTTACTTGCAAGAGAAAGCTAATTCATTTTTCAATTACTTAAGTGACTTTTAATTTTATCAATAATAAATTTATACATCCCTTTCGTTATGCACTCGTGGTGTAAAGGCACTCCTAGGTATTTACCAAGATCTATTGTTAAGGAGAAGCCAAGTTCCTGATTTATTTGGGCTACTCTCATATGGTTAGCTTTCATACAAAAAAATACCCTTGTTTTACCATGACTTACTTTCTACCTAGAGGTTGTGCATAAAGTATTCTAGCACAGCATGATGACTTGTACTTGTTGAAGACTAGCTTTAGCAAAAACTAGCAAATCATTAACAAAAAATAAGTTAAAAAATGGGCAGTCCATTCTTGCTTAACCTAGTAGGCTTCTGGTTTCTTGCTGCTACCTTCTTCTGAATAAGGTGAGTTGGATTTTCTATATACATCATGAAGAGGTAGGGAGACAGAGGGTGTCCTTGTCTTAGACCCTGTGACAGATGGAATTTCTTAGCTTTGCCCCTCCAGAGAATTTGTATTGAAGTTCAGGAGATGCAAGCTTTGATCACATTTTAGATTTTGGACAAGATCTAAAGCTCTTCTAAGCATTGCATCACAAAGGGCTTGTTAGTATCCATTAGAGGAGTCTTGTTTTGAAGTTAAAGAAGGAGAGGTCTATAGTCTAATTTGAAACATAGTAGTTTCTTGATAACTTGATCTCGGTACGTGTTTTGGGCTTGGTCATTAATTAAACCTTTGTTAATTATGATCTCACAACCCTCTCTCTTCCAAGTAAAGAAAGGTCCCACACAACCCGTGTTTGCTAGAGCCAAGTCATCAATCCAACTTGAAGAGTTAGCGTTGATCAAACTGGTGTGTATAGTTATTGATCGTCATTCATTGGCTCTCAAGGTGCAATAAAATCACCTCTAATAAATCAAGGTTGACCAGTATCAGGTTGAATATTGTTGAGGCCTTCCCTAAAGACATGTTAGACATTCTTGACCGGGCTTGTGTAAGTTGCAGTCAAGTAAAACTTTTTACTACCTCTTTCCACCACCACATGAATGAATTGAGTAGAAGTTTCTAGAATGGTTATAATGAAGTTACTGTTATTCCATGCAATCCAAATACCACCATTGAACCCATTGATATCAATAATTTTGTAATAAACAAAACCTAAGCTTCTTCCAATGCAGTGAGCTTTCTCCCTATTGGCTTTAGTCTCAAATAAGGCATAAAAATCTATCTTGTATCTGTTCTTAATTTCATGAATGAGTCTTGGGAAAGTCCTGGACCCTGTTCTCTTGCAATTATAGACCCCTTGTTATTAGAAGAGAAATTCAAATCAATACTGAAAGAGTTATTAGATAGATGCACATTAGCCTCTCTAATTTATTGTTGCACTCCATAACACTTCACGTGTCTCTGCTTATATTTTGGTTTCTTCAAAATCGTCCTTAATGGTGTAACACCTTATGTTTATACCAATTAACTTGTCTTGCGGAAGCACTTGGAATCACTTTTGAAGACTACAAGTTATGAAAAATCAAGTTTGAAAATTTTCTTTTGCGGATTACTATTCATTATAACCCAAAAATGTGACAAATTTCGAAAATTCATAACTAATTGTAGAAAAATCAAAATTGAGTGATTCTAAGTTCTATAGAAAGCTCTTTGGATAAATTTTTGAAAGAAAATAGTCTGAACTGATTGTCTTAAAATTCAGGCCCAATTTTTTTTGAAAAAGTTACTGTTCATATGGTCATTTTTCCATTTTCCACTTATTTTAGCCCAACTTTGGAAGGGCATAACTTCTTGTGTGGTTATCAAGTTCAGGTGAACCAACTCTCATCTTAAAGAGAAAAATCCCATCTATTTGCTCACTGAATCTCATAGCTATACTCACTCAATTGCTTAATTTGACTTTGGTCAAAGTTTATGTCCATAATGTTGACTTTTATCCCCCTTGGAGGGATAAATTGTCTTACTTGACCAATTACTTGCATACTAATTCTCCTACCATATAATCATGCATTTCGGACAATATTAGCATGCTTTCACATATTAACACATAAGCTAGCATATATTCATAACTTAAAACCTTAAAGCATACTCTTAATTACATTCATCCAACATAAGGTTTTTCTTCATTCTTCTTCTTCTTCTTCTTGAAGCAAACTTAAGTCTCCACTATAGCTACTTCTTTTCTTTTGCTCTTGGAGGTTGAAGGCCTTAGGGTTTGTTAAGTATGGGGGGTAAGATTCTTGGGGGAATCTTAGTAGCACATTGCATACATTACTATGGTTACACATCACAATGTAATTCAAGCTACATGCATACATACATACTTGAGTATTATGTACTTGCCATGGAAAAACATAACATCATAACATAACATATCATCTCAAACCTTGCATAAACCAAGGTATACATGCATGGAGGCATCATGGCATAACATCATAACACATAGCAATGAACATACAATGTATAGTAACTCTAACAAGCAATGGAATGCAAAAGCTACCTTGTTGGCTTTCCTTTCTCTTGAACTCTTTTATCTTGACTAGATCTTTGCCTCTTTGTTGTATATAGCCTATTAGGAAACCAATGACACAACATTAAGCATTACTTCAACTCCATAACTTAACATAACCCTTTAAACCCCTTTTTTCTTGACTTTTAGGGTTTATTTTTCTAGCTTTGATTCTTGAACCCTCTTAGGCCTTTCCTATATAATTTTTCATGTGGAATCCATTTGTCATATTATTTTATGAAAATCCAATCCCTTCCTATTGAACTTGACTTGGCCGAACCATAGGGATAAATAGGTTCAAAATTTTCATTTCAAATTTTAATGCTTCCAACATCCCTTTCTTGGTATATACCTACACTAAATCATCATTTAAACTCATTGGAAGCATCAAATTAAATTGAAACATATTCCCTACTACATTTCTCAATTTGGCCAAACCATATATATAATTATAGGGAAAAGGATTTTCAACAAAACTAATCATGTAATCACTTAATCCTCAACCTTTAACTATGCTTAATCTTAACCATACTTTATCTAAACCATTCCCTATCATTTTGATAAAATTTGGGTAGCACTTCCCCTTAGAAAAATGACTTTCTATCATCATTAAAATAGCACAAAACCCACATATCATTATTATACTTGAAATAGGAGAGTTGTAGAAGCTTACCTTGCTTCCAAATGACTTTCTCTCACTAGAAATCTTCTCTTTCTCTCTCTAAATGAAAATTTGCAAGAGGTTTCCTACTTGAAAGGCTTCACACAAAATGAACATGTGGGAGGGGGTATTTATAGGCTTCCTTTTGCATTAATTCCACATTTGCCCTTCTTGCATAAGACTTAATCTTAGCCCTCCAATTTTTACCTCTTTCCACATGTACAAATCTTAGGCTATGTGGCTTAATATGTTGACACTTGGATGGTGAGTCATCAGGGCTTATGTCATCTTTCTTATCCATTAAGATTAATTAGGCTTTAACTAAGGTTAACTCTTTTAATTCCTTGATCAATTTGGCTAATTACCCTTCTAGAGACTTTTGACTTTTCAAAGATAGATGGTTAAATCCTAGCCATCCAATGAACTATGTTTGCTACATGTCATGATCCTACGGAAGATGACTTAACCATAATCATTTTACTTATCCCTAATTAAATTTTAATCTAACTTGATTTAGTATTTTCTTTTCCTTTGTCTTTTTATTTTCTTTTTCCCTTTCTTGGCCAATTTGGGCGTGACATGTGTTCTTGATATTCTGTCAGAAATTTTACCACCTCGGTTATCCTGACAGTCTATTGAATCGTAATATAATATTGGTTTATTTTATCTGATAGCCAAAAAATTCTACTATCTCAGAATTCTTATATCTGATCACCATTAACTATATCTCAGTAAAGGGAACTTTCTTGATTAATTTTATAATTTTTCTTCCTATATAACTCTTTAAATTGCCATTTCCATAAAAACAGACAATCTACCAATATTAATTTAGCTTTAAATTCAATTAAAGTTAACCTCCTCATCATTTAGGGTTGGAAATAATTTTATAAATCTCCATAATTCCTAAATAAATTTTCTTTAATTTTTCATAATTTTTTGAGATCTCTAGGTATTTTTAATAATTGATATTGGCCAATAAAAGGCACATATATGGCGCCACCTTAGAGGAGCGGAGGGAAAAAAAATAGTAAACACTATTGACCAATTAGTCAACCTTATTGAGTCACATAGTAGAAATTTTGCTCTACCGGCTAGCTAGGGAACTATCTAACACTTACCAGTATTGCATTCTAATTTTTCTATTGCCTATAAAATATCTTCTGGTGACTCATATGATGACTCATCACCCTCATAAATGAAGCACATGGGAAAGAAGAAGAGAATTCAAGTTGAACTTATCTTCCTCAAAATATCTGAGATATTTTCTAGCTTAGTCTCCTAATTAAGGGACATTAATTATTTAACATTTGACTACAGTATTTTATCCAATCCTAAATTACAGAAATTCATCTATTTATACCATAAAATTTGTTTAATTTTGTAGAAAATCTATGAATTTTCTCAAATCATAACTCAGACCATAAGTATTTCTTTTTAAATTTCCCATAACAAACCCATAAACTGTAATTTTGGCCTTAAAAAAATGTTTAAGCCATTCTGCTGGCCTTCTAGGATTGAGACTATTTTTATAAATTCTATAGCCTCTTAGATCATACATCCTCATTTTTCCATAATTTTCTGAGGTTTCCTTATTACTCAAACAATTAAATCTACCTCTACATCTCAAACTGAGCCATAAACTTATAAATTCCTTTTAAGTCAACTCAAGAGTATTTTTGTCATTTCTCCTCATATACAAGCCTTAAAATGTCATTTTCTATTTTCTGGAATTTTTGGGTATTACTTCCAGTTTTACCCATTCCGAGCCCGAAACTTTCCAAAAATTACGGTTTTGCCCCTGGTCAAGTAAACCTCATAAATCACCCTATTATGGCCTTTATCATAACCTTTGGTCTGAACTAACCTCTTTTTCCATTTCTGGGCCTTGAGACTTCACTGGAGCCTCTAACTTTCTTTACATTTTAGTCCCTAGAACTTTCTCTATTTACAGTTTAGTCCCTGAAACCCTTCAACATTCCTTTTACATTTCTAGAACTCTTGCTTATAGGGATTTAGTAGCCTACCTATCTTAGGCTAATCCGTGTATTCTTAGGCGTAAAATTTGGGGTGTGACAAATGGTGTCTCTACTTGTGAGATCTTTATCCCCTAGCATTATGTGGTCCTATTTCATGGGTCCTTTGGCTCTTTCTACTTCTTTGGCACATAGATCCATATGCTTGACACTTTGTATGTTCATTAACACCCCAAAAGGATTAGATGCTTGCATAAAGCCCATAGTACTAGTTATTGGGCCTCTATTTAATTGTGTTCTACGACCCCTACATGGCTTCTGGTTCTTTTTCCCCTTAGTGTGAGTCTTACTTTTTGAATTTTTAGTATGATCTATAGGAACCCACTAAATATTATTTATTTGCTCTTTCCCTAAAGTTTTAAGAGGCTTTAAGTCCACCTACAACCTTTACATAATCCCTAGCATGCTACATGTTTTTGTGGTTGGAGGTACCCATTGACACTGATCCTCTTGATTATGATTTTGCATCTACGAGATATGCTCTTGATAGTTAGTACCCACTCTAGATCTTGTGGACTTTTCATATTTTCTTTCCTTGTATCGCTTGGCGAGGTTTAGCATACCAATCTTTGGCATCTATGGTAGTGTATCACCGCTTGTAGAGTCATCATTCAACTTCTTTGACCTACTTTTCTTTTGTTTCTCTCTACAATTCTTGACACTCCATTCTTTAATGCCTGGTTTGCTCCCAGTCCCTATATTTATTGTCGTATCCTACTCTCCTATCTAGTGTCCTTAGTTTATAACCTTTGTGGTTTTCGGTGACTACTTTAGCTTCTCTTCAGTAGTCCATTAGGTGCTATCTTCTTGGTTGGCATTTTTATAATGGCCATATTTTTTGCAGTAGAAGCATATCATGTGAAAACCCTCACACTAAAGAATTCACCTCTTCCCAAACACATTTATCGAAGACTTTAGCCTTCATTGTCGATCCAGCTTGACACAGATTCTTGTGAACCTTCCTCTTTTGCTTGTGTACGTAATCATGTCAACCATAAGTGTTCTTCCAAGGAGTCTGCCAATTCTTCGCAAGCCCTCTATGTTAAAAAACTGAGGTGAAAGAAGAGGTATTCCAACCTAAGCAGCTATCTTCCTTTGGATGTAGGCATTCCATGGGTCAAATTTTGGCCTTCAGCATTGTATGATAAGATATCAGTCCGCTATCATCCAGGGGCCATCATGGTAGATGGACATCATATCCTCCTCATCCTCAAAAGTGACAATAAAGAATCTCTTATCCAAGTTTCTAGTGGTAAATTCCTCCTTAGTCTTCCATATTCTCACTAGGTTTATCTTCATTATGCCTAAAGGCAAAGTTTTTTTGAGCAGCATAACAATAAGGGACTTCCTCCATAGTGTACATCACCTTTCATTCTCCTCCTGAGTTGCCTTAAGGGTTGGACAATCCTTATCATCATCCTCTAGATCTAGATTCTTTGCCTCCAATTCCTCACAGAAAAACCCTTTCAAGCTTTCAATATAGTCTTGCCAAGCTTCATTGAACACCAGACCTTCTAGCCTGTCTTTCGAGACATCCTCTTGGTTACTTATGAGCTTCTCCTTCAAAGAGGCCTTGTTCCCACTAGTGTTGGAATTGCATCTTCTGTGCCTTAATCAACCATCTTCCTAACTTTCTTGATTCTTTGTTATGAGGGATCTCCATTGTTTGGATTCCCCCTTCCGCCATCGAGAGAATTCTATTGTGCTCACTCATTCCTTTTTTTAAAAAAAATACTCCTCCAGTTATCATTATTATCATTTCGTTGAGCAAAAATGGCACTACCTCTTTTCTTTAATATAAAAGTTAATTGGGAGTTGAATTTAGCATTAAATATAAGATCTCAATCTATATTATCTTCAAATTTACAATTTTTTACCAAAATATCCCTACTAGTTATACATGTTAAGGGATTCTCACAAAAAGATATTTTCAATGCACTTAATTAAAGAGAGTAGCTTGGGAAAATTAATATATTTGTTTCAATTAACCAGTTTAATTAATTTTTTAATATTCATAAATTCATTAGGAAAAATCACAAAAAAAGACATTGGAAATTGAAAAATTACATACAGGAACCTGTTCACAAAAATAGTTTTCATTTGCTTATCAATTATTATCAAAACTAATATTAATATTATAACGGGTCTCTATTGGTAATTTTTATTATTATCAGTGTTAATGTTAAAGTCAGGAGGTAGTTGGTTGAAGAAAAAAGACTAGATGTAGTATTCACTTGCAAGGGAGAGAAAGTAGACCTTTTTCTTTCCTACAAACGAGGAATTAGACATAAATAGATACCTTATGCATTAAAACTTGCCATCAATCACATTGACACTTCTCTAAGAACATAAATTGTACTACAACAAAAATACTCTCACGGGTTGTGAGTTGGCTCATGATGGGTTGAACCTATATGGTGTGAATTTAAAAGTCTGTTTGTAGGCGGGTTGGCTAAGCCCACCTTAATAGATTAGTGGGCTAACATGTCAACTAGCCAACAATTATTTACCTTTCTTTTTAAAAAAATTATTTTAAAATAATTTTTTAAATATAAAAAAAGTATAACGAAATTTTGGTTTACCCTTCAAATACTTGATTGAAGGCACAAAATAAATGATATAGGCATTTTTTAAAATTTTTTAGATTGGATATAACATATAATAATATAATTATAATAATTATTAAATTTAAAAAAATTTAAAAATGTTGGTTAGCCTACAGGTTGGTGGGCTTGACAAGGGTTGCACATGGGCAGGGATGGACCCTTACCCGATGCCCAGCCCGAAGAATGAATGGGCTAAAAAATACAGCCCGTTACCAAGCCCTACCTATAAAAGGCCCTAGTAAGTTCGGGCTGGGTAAATCAATATACTATATTAATTAACTAATTATTTATGTCTCTCTAAATAATCTAATGTAACTTTATATTAAAATGGCAAATTGGCCTTAATTTTGTTATTACTAATTAATAAACTATGAAACTACTTTTTGCAGTAGCTAAGAGGAGTGGATTATGACAAAAAAAATGTTGTTAGTGTATTTTATTGAACTTAATTGCTCTTCTAGTTTCTAAAATTTCTTAACCAAATATGAATATTTTTTTACATAACTCCCAAATACTCATAAGAGGATGGAATAAGTTATATTTTAAAAAACTTTGTTTTGCTTTAATAAATTTTTAAAGTATCTTGATAAGCTTTTAATTTTAACTAAACATAGAGATGACAGTTTTAGAAAAACAAAAAGCAAAACAAATTTCAAAATAACTCAATTATCCTTCCACAAGCTATCAAAGTCATACTCAAAATAAACTATACTCCTCCGGTCCTAAATGTAAGACCCCTTTTGTAGTGTAAATTACACTACAAAAGGGGTCTTACATTTAGGACCAGATGAGTATATAATTACTTATCTACTAATATACAAATTGCCTATAGTCATAATGTTTGAATTAAAAAAGAGAATGGTCATTCAGATCGCAGTAAATGATAAGACGTCTAACTCTTAAAATCATTCAAAAATAAATAAATATAATGAACACTGAATATTGATACAACAATGCATTTGATTTAAGAAATAAATACGAGGCAAATAATATATAAATAAAATTATATATATTTTTGCGGATAGGGCCAAATGGGCAGGGCGACATAATGTGCTCGATGCCCAGCCCAGCCTGACAATTTGTCCAGCTCAAACATGCCTAATAGTTCTTTCAAGTCATTTTTTTAAGGATGGGTTGGGTATTTTTTTGCAGCGTGCAACTGGGCTTCATGAACACCCTTACTTAATGATACAAGTTAAAAAGACTCGTTTACTAGCAGTTGGCTTTTAACCAATTTTAACCTGTCATGTTTTGGGAATTGGGGGGTTGGACCCATAAGTCCAATTTATATTACTAGCTCTAATAATAGTCAACTTATCCCTATCTTTTGTCAATCTCCACCTCTTGAAAAGAGGAGAGTGATCAAGGAGACAAAATTCCCCTCGATCCTATGAGAAAATTATGCTAACCTATAAGCAATAGTCATGCCCTCTATACACATAAGAAATCATAACCTGCTAGTCCCTATGAATGATCAACCTAACATCATCTACAACATCCTTGAAGGGATGGTCTGGATCACAACCTTTAAGGAAAAGATTAATAGCCTCCATAAAATCAAATAACAAAATGATTTTCCTACAGCCCTTAGTCTGGCATAAGTTAAGACCATGTATAAAACCAACTAACATAGCAATGGCAAAGGAACCGTTGCAAGCTTGTAGCTAAAACCATAGAACCCTCAATCACCTTTGTCAAGAATAAATCCTCCACGGCACTTCTTCCGTTATCCAATATTGGGCCCTCCTTTGTCACTTTGATATAAACTTCAGTATAATGACTTGAGTACTAATCTATTGGGGGTTTCTATTGAGTTGGGTACTATACTTCAAGAGATCCTAATTTGAACATGTCTTGAAGAAGCTGGAGTTAGCATTGAGTCCCGCATTATTGGTCTCACCACCCAAGAGCTTGTTACGTTGTGAAACCCAAATATCCCAACATATGTAACGAAATAAAATGGGCCAAGGAACCTTTTCAGTACAACTTGATTGTTATACCGTATGCTGCATGGCTAGGGCAGAGCAAACGGTTAATTGGTTCGGTTAGTCTCAATAACCGAAATAACCAAATAACCAAAATGATCACGATGAAGAAACCGAACCGAAACCGAACATAGTGAACTAACCGAACCGAAATAACTGAAATATATTCGGTTCGGTTATTGGGCCTTTCATTGGGCTTTTTTTTTCTAAGTACTATTCCGGCCCATTATGTAGAAGAAGTCCAAATAGCGGGAAATAATGATTTTTTAGGCTCTTTTTGTACAAAGAATTTGGATATTTGAAAGATATAATAAAAGTTTTAAATTCCAAAATCAAATATATCAGATTACACACTACATATATTGTGAAACAGAATAATTATTAAAAAGTCAATGACAAGTTGCAAATTTAATATCCTTAAAAACACCATAAGTCCATAACATCCACAGAATTGTAAATATGGTTGAAAAAAAATGAACCCAAGGCCCAAGCGATCTGAACATTCACCAAGACACCAACAACAAATTTAACAACACCATAACATCACGGAATTGTACATACGCTGGAAGGAAAATGAACCCAAGCGATCTGAGAAAGACATTAACCAACAAATTTAATATCCTTGAAATTTGAAAACACCATAACATGATATGAATATGAAAATGGGCGCAGCGCAGGTGCTTGAGGATCTGACAAAAAAGCACACTTCATGACTGTCAATGAACAAGAAGAACCACCATCTGAGAGCAAAAACCATTGATCTGAGGAGGAAGACATTCACCAACAGCTACAATTAAACAAGAAAATTAGAGAGTGCACAACTTTAGAGTTAAAGAAAAAACAAACAAATTAAGCACAATATTTGTTTACTCCTAAGTTTTTTCCCTGTTGCACCTATAATATATCAACGGTTGCCTCCAATGCAATTTTTTGCAAATCTACACAAAGAAAAACAAAATTAGACTTCATATATCATAATAAATCAAGTATTATATTATTCTTATAATGTTTTAAGTAAAAATAAAATATTACCAAGTTCTATCTTTTGGATATCATCATTCCCTTCTTCTACAACATGTTGAATTGAGCGTCTAAGCCAATCTTGAGCACAAATTAGAGATTGCACAGTTTTAGGAGTTAAAGAGCTCCTAAATGAATCTAGAACTCGTCCTCCAGTACTGAATGTAGACTTTGATGCAACTGTAGAAATTGGAATAGCCAAAACATCTCTTGCCACTAGAGAAAGAATAGGAAATCTAGGACCATTTAGCTTCCACCAACCTAAAATATCAAAATTATCTTTATTAACCTCAATTTCTTCATTCAAATATCTATCAACCTCAGTTCTGCTAGTTCTTCCACCAAGATGCTCATTCATGAACTCTTGTTCCTCAATATCAAGCAATTTTCTAACTTTCATAGCAGGATCATCATCTTCATCACAATTATCTTGTGTGCTATGCAATGGCTCCTTTTCAGATTGGGTTAAGGGGGAAAAAGTGTGTTTGTATTCATTATACAAAGAAATTAAAAGCTCTTTAACATGCTTCCCCAAACTTGTACCAATTGCACCTGTGTGCATTTTACACAGAGCAAATTGCACCCAATCTAATTTATATCGAGGATCAAGAACAACAGCAATGTAAAGAAGTTGATTCATCTTCATAGGATCTCCCCAATACTTATCAAATTTCTCTTTCATTCTGTTTGCCATGGAAGCTAACTCCCAAACATCACATTTTGTCCACTCATCCAAAAACCGATATAGCTTATAAATTTCACGGAAAAAAGTATTAGATGTTACAAATAAAGAACCAGATATCCGCACAGTAAGCTCATAAAAATGACCCAACATCATAATCATCCTCCTAACATTCTTCCAATCATCAGACTCAGGCACCCCCTCTTCATCTTGAAGATCAAATCGAAAATAAGGATCTTTATCCTCAAACCTTTTAAAGGCTGCCTCAAATTTTTGAGCAGTCTCTAACATCAAATAGGTAGAGTTCCACCGAGTAGGGACATCTAAGCATAAGATTTGCTTACTTTGAATCTTTTCATCCACACAACTCTCTTTAAACTTTCTCATCCTAAGGGGTGATTGTCTGATAAAACGAACAGCTTCTCTAACTTTTTTCACAGAACTCCCTATTTCTTTCAACCCATCAGTAACAATCAAATTGATTATGTGTGCAACACATCTCATATGCAAGAATTGACATTTCATAATTGAGTGACCCCAATTCACAATTTTTTGTTCTAAATATTGAACCATGACATCATTAGAACTTGCATTGTCCATGGTAATTGTGAGCACCCTTTCAATTCCCCATTCAAGTAGACATTTTTCCATTTCCATTCCAATATCCTTCCCCTTATGACTAGAAATAGGAATGAAATTTAAAATCCTCTTTCTCAATGTCCATGCATCATCTATAAAATGAGCAGTAACACACATATAATTGATTCTTTGAATGGAAGTCCAAGTGTCAGTGGTTAGGCAAACCCTTTGCCTCTTATGTAGTAAATAGTCTTTAAATTTAACTTTTTCATCAATGTAAATCCCAAAACAATCACGAGCAACAGTCCATCTTGATGGAATTTTAAACCTAGGTTGAGCAATTGCCATAAATTGCCTAAACCCATCCCCATCAACAAACTTGAAAGGTAATTCATCATTAATTATCATGCATGATAAGGCTTTCCTAATGGCATCTTGATCAAATTTCCAATTAGTAAGACCCATTTTGTCATCTACATTAAAGTTCAAGTGAGATTGCACAAGTTCTTCAGGAGGGAGCTTCAATTTACAAGCATTCAAATGGTTGTTAAGTGCAGTAGTTCCATTAGCTTTTGAATCACATGCAAGATCTTTTTCACAATAGTTGCACTTACCTCTAGTTTCACCTCTCTCATTCACAAATTTGGTGAAATGCTCCCAAACCTTTGATCTTGGTTTCATGGTTTTTCTTTTTATAGTCCCACTTGCTATAGGCATTGAAGGCTTGGTTGTTTGAGTAGTATCATCATCCCCAGCTTGAGCATCACCCATAGTTTCACCATGAGAAGACATCTAATTTTTTTTTTAAAAAAATATTAGTTACACCATCATCAAAGTGGAACATGTTACTGAAATAATAAATTGAAGGCTTATGTGCATGATGGCTACATGAGACTGAGAGGAGATGACAACCGTGAAATAATAAATCGAAGCCTCTCTTTTGTTTTAACACGCTTGAGCTTATTCACCTAACACTAAACATGACTTGACCCTTCTCCCCTCACTTATTTCCCCCATTGTTTCCCATCTATTTAAACATCTAACTTCTGTACGTTTCGGTTTTGCCATTTTAACATCTAAATTTGAATAATCGATTAAAAAAAATGCTGTGTCACCAAAATTTCAATGTACCAGAGGCAGAGAAATGCCTTTACATAATTACATCTCTTGTCATTGCAGCAGGGAACCAACAATACAGTAGCCAAAGACACAACCACAAGGAGATAACTGTATGCAATCAAAGACAGAACCACAAGGAGGAGCCCAATAATTTAAGCACATCGATGGTACCATATTTTCAAAAGCTATGCTTGATTAATTAATTAATTAATAACACAATATAATCAGTCAACTCGAACCTTGCGATGGCGACTCTGCGAGCTTATATGAAAACCGGTGGCGAGAGTGAGTTGAGTGGCGACCGGCTGACTGTAATGTGATGCTCCATAGCTCCAGGAGATTGTGGCGATCTGCGATGACTGATCGATGAAGGGAAACTCTGAACCTTGCGACGGCGACGGCAACGGCTAACCCAAGGAGTGTAGATCAGAACTTCTGAGGATAAAGGGAGCCGTTGAGAAGACAATCCACTGTCGACCTGTGACTGTGAGTCTTAGGGCTTGAGAGTTGAGAGGAGATGGGAGTCCGAGAGTCTGGAAGAGAGGGAGCGAGTGAGCGACTGAGTGAGTGAGTGTGAAACTGTGAATGACGATGTGAGCGTGAGGCTGTGAAGGTGGAGCCGTGGACTCTGGAGCACTGGAGCTGAGAGGAGATGGGAGTTCGAGAGTCTAGAAGACTGGAAGAGAGGGAGGGAGGGAGCGACTGAGTGAGTCACGGACTGGTGAACTGAAGGTGGAGCCGTGGAGCACTGGAGGCGGAGCTGAACTTTGGGCTGTGTGGGTCACGGACTGGTGGACTATTGGAGTGGATCACTAGACTGGACAGAGATGGAGTGAAATGAAAATAATAAGAGGAGGTGGGCCGTGCTCGTGGGGACTACTAGGGAGAGTGGAGACCAGTTGACCAGGAGAGAAATATTAAAAAAAAAATTCTTTCAAATTCGGTTATTTCGGTACTAATCGAATTATTTTTTAGGACACCGAACCGAACACCGATAACCGAAGTACCCGAATAAAATAACTGAAAAAAAATAATAACCGAAATAACTGAACCGAAATAACCGAATTGAGTTCGGTTCGGTTCGGTTTTCGGTTCCGGTTCGGTTTTGCTCACCCCTATGCATGGCTGCCTTGTTCTCATTAAACTGCAACAAAAAAAGTTTTATTATCATATATGATGGAAAAAATAATAAGACATAACGGATAAGAGGAGTGTTGTCACATCCAGTACTATGGTAATTAGGAATAAGAAATATTCCTAAATAATTAAGAGCCAAAAATGATAAGGAGGAATAGAAGAATTTTGGTGGAAAATAATTATGATGATTTTCCAAGCCAATTATGAAAATTTGACTAATTAAGGACAATTGGTCAAATATAATTATGGAATAATATTTTCAAGCCTTAGAAAATTAAGAAAAAATAAGGATAATGTCCTTTAAGAATTATATGAGATTATAAAATTGGTTTTATGACCAAATTACCCTTAGAGAAATTACAAAAGAATTTAAGGTTGATTTAGGCCAATTTAAGAGATTTTATTTAGAAAATTCCAAATAAATATTTTCAAGGGGAATAAAATTCTAAGAAAATTCCTATGATATGCCAAGAAATTATAAGAGATTATAGAATTAAATGAAGACCCTCAAGTATCGAAGATTTTTCCCAATACCTTTGGAAAGTGGGAAAAAAACCCTAAAGAGAAGGAAATTAGTTGTCCTTTTTATTTAATTATTGGGAAATTAATTTTGAGACAAAGAGGGCAATTTGGAAAGATAAAAATAAGGAGAATAAATTAGGCATCTAACAGAAAATAATTATAGAGGCTAAAATATTGTAGTTATAGAAACGAAGTTAAACCCGAGTCAAAGTGCACCGGTAAAGCAAGACTAGAGTCTTGCAATTCAAATGGTTCACAATTAGCCATGTGTCAAGCCCTTAATGGAGAGGATTTGAACTTGCCAAGTGTCATTCCTCAAATGGAGAGGATTTTGACTTTTGGTAATTAATTTCATTTGGATTTAGTTAATTATGAAAGAGAAAGTAAGATTAAAGAGGGTAATGACACTTGGAATTTCATTTATGATGGTGGTTGAGATATTTTGGCTCATTAAACAAGCTCATCTCCCCCTAATATTCAGATGTTGTTTCAGCCAAGAGTGAACCAAGAGAAAAAAGAGAGAGTTTAAAGGGAAATCAAGGGAAAAGCTACCAACTTGATCATACAACTAAGGATTCAAGGTTAGTTCTTGGTTCTAAATGGATCCTTGCCTTGTTTTCTTTCTTTGTATGGTTAAAAATTTTGTTTCCTCTCTTCTTTGGGTGCTAGACGAAAGGTATATATGGTAGGGAAAGAAGTTTTGTTGATCACACTTGCTAGAACACTTCAAAGCATGATAGATCCTAGTAGTTACAAGTGGTTGTGAATTGATTTTTGAAGTGTTTTCTTAGTTGTGTATCATATGGACCAATTTGGACAAGGTAGTAAATGGACCTTAGGATGTGTTTTTCAATATTTTAATGCTTCCATTGTGTTTAAAATGAAAAATAGTGTAGGATAAACCTAAAGAACAAGTGTTGGAAGCATTAAAAATCAAAGTTGTAATTTTTGGTTAAAGAACCCCTTTGGTTCGGTTAAGAGAGAACTGAAAGGAGGAATTTTATTTTCTCAAATCTAAGCACATATTTGGAATCTACATGAAAAATCATGTGGGAATAAGTCAAGAAGCAATTTTAGGGTTATGGAAAACCAAAGGTCATAAATGAAAGAATAAAGGTGGAAGCTTTAAAGAGCAAGAGTTATGTTTAAGTTGTGTTCTTGCTTTTACTTGGTTTGATTAATGACTCTTGCAGCCCTTTTTGGTGGAATGCCATGCTAGGGTTTGATATTTGTGAAGGAGAAGAAGAGAAACAAAGAAAACTCAAGCTTTTGGAGTGAGGTAGCAAGTTGAACCTAACTACTAACATTAACTTGGCATTATTGATTATTGCATGATTAATTGCTATTATGTGGATGAACTTTCTTGATTGTGATATGACTGCTCTTTGCAATTTCTTGCTTTGGCCTTTGCATGATTGAGTTTGCCAAATGATAACCATGCTACTTCACCAATAGTAGTTAATGTAGTTATGCATGATGATGATGCTTGTTGATGATATAGTTGGTTAATTTGCTATTGGGATTTCAATGAAATCTCATTCCCCGAATGCAATCTAACATTTTAGGACCTGAAACATCCAAGGGCAAGCTGCAAATTGAAGGTTAACATTAGGGTTAAGGTGCAATTTTAACAACAAAGTTTACCCTAAGGGGCACTAGGCACCATAAAGTTTATTGAGGTGCAAAAATATACATGAAGTTGTCAAAAGGGAGCATCTAGCACCATGCCGTTAACGTTCATCAGTTTACCGTTAGAAGGGCCCAGAAAGTCAGTTTTAAGGTGCATTTTTAACAACAAAGTTTGCATCAAGGGGCATTAGGCACCATGAAATTTACTTGGGTGTAAAAATATACATGAACTTTGTAAAAGAAAAAAAAAATTCTTCAACTTCCATAAATGTCCATTAATTTTATTCTTTTAGGTCTCACCAAATGCTATATTTTCTCTCTATTAATTTTCACTTCCAAGTCAATCCATCTTTCTCTCATCATAGTCAACACGCATACTTTTTCTGTCATGTCATTTTCTTAGCCTCCAACCCTTTTATATGTATTTAAGCAAAACGCATCTTTCCCTTCTAGGATATGAGGTTTATTGCTTGCATCCCAGTACTACCTCCAGTCCTTAATATAGGATGCAATGGACCAATTTAAGGAGATTATAAATAAATAAATAAATTACTTTAAAATATTATATTTATTGTTTTTTCTCTAAATTAATTTTCTTGCCTTGTAAACTAATATATAATTTACAAGCCAGGAAAATTAATGATGCATATAAATATTTTAGAGAGATGATGTACTATATGCTATTGCATCAAATAAATAAATAATATAATATTTAAAGTAATTTATTTATGTATTTTAATCTCCTCAAATTAGTCCATTGTATCCTATATTAAGGACTGGAGGTAGTTCTCAGGTGCAAGTAATGAACCTTATATCCTAGAAGGGAAAGATGTGTTTTGCTTAAATACATATAAAAGGCTTAGAGACTCAGAAAACAACATGACAGAGAGAGTGTGTGTGTTGACTATGATGAGATAAAGATGGATCGGCTTGGAAGTGGAAATTTATAGAGAGAAAATATAGCATTTGGTGAGACCGAAAAGAATAAAATTAATGGATGTTTATGGAAGTTGAAGAATTTTGTCATTTTTTTCCTTTTACAAAGTTCATGTATATTTTTACACCCAAGTAAATTTCATGGTGCCTAATGCCCCTTGATGCAAACTTTGTTGTTAAAAATGCATCTTAAAACTAACTTTCTGGGCCCCTCTAACGGTAAACTGACGGACGTTAACGGCATGGTGCCAGATGCTCCCTTTTGACAACTTCATGTATATTTTTGCACCCAAATAAACTTTATGGTGCCCAGTGTTCCTTAGGTAAACTTTCTTGTTAAAATTGCACCTTAACCCTTAAAATTATGGTATCATACCATAAAAATTTGTGGACTTTTGGGTTATGTAATATTATGTGACGTTCTGATTAAGTTCCCGAATGCGTTTAATTATGAAATTTGGCATGTTTGTAGATCACGTTCTGAGATTCATTTTGATAGCTAACACCTTAAAAATGGCCAACTACATGATTTTTAATGATTTTTTAAAGTTAAAGTTCAGAATCTAGAAAAAGGATTTTTGCCTAATAGATAGAGGTGACTTTCACAAAAATTTGACATTTTTCCCAATGGAATTGGTTCACAAGGCTATTTTTTCATGAAATATAATTCAAAGATATTTTTATAGAATTTTGAACCACTCCATTTTGATTTTTCTATATTAAGTTATGAATTTTTGAAGTTGGGCTAGAAAACTGGATTTTACCTGATGAACAGTGAAAATATGAAAATTTGCGTTTTTGAGATAGAATTGAGCCCAAGACCATCCAATGTGGTCTAAGATGGTTTTAATTGAACCCTAAGATGATACGATAGTATGATGTAACAAGTGCTACATGAGAAGACGCAACTTCTTACACAGCCTCACATGATCATGGACCTCATACATTCCTAAATATCTCGGGGGTACACTACATTTGTTGTTGTGTTTGATATACTGTAATCACTTTAAGCAACAACAATCTTCAAACCTTCCATGCTCTTAACTCTAGACAGTGCTACATATAATTGGCCATGTGTAAACACAGGCTTGCACAAGTATAAACCAACATAACAAAGAGATTGACCTTGACTTTTATTGATTGTCATAGCAAATGAGATATTGGAAATTGCCTTCTTTGCATCTGAAATGGCCACCTATTCTCTAAGGGATTCATATCCCTTCTATAAACAAGGACTTTTTGATTTGGATTGGACCCATTCAATGTGACAGCTTTTATAACTGATTTCCCTTACTTAGATATACAGAGCCATGTGCCATTGCATAGTCCTGATGCTTGGTTAATGTTTCATAATAACATTATAGGTGCACCCACTTTTAGTGTTAACTTATAGGGAGGCATGCGTGAACAGTTGATTGTGTTGAGGAATTCTATTGTGTATAGATTATCAAAAGTATCAGTCTTATCAGTAGTCTTGCAAACAGAATCATAGCTTAGAAATTTGAATGACTCTCTAGGCAAAGATGATGACATGTACTCATTGATGAGGTTAACCATCTCAATGGTAGGTGCCAATATTTCTCTTTCATTGAAATATTCATTACAATTTAAGTTGTCCATCAAAATAGAGTAAGTAGATTGAACAATAGAATGTATTGGGTCTTAAGAATTTGAAATTAAGAACTCTGAAGGAATTTGAATTTCCGCAATTCCATGTGTTGGAGAACCTAATTTTCCATCTCTAACATCTAATAACCATTAAAAGAACCATGCCAATTTTTCTGCGGCAATGGCATTTTGGGAAGAAGACAAACGCATGTTCTTTATCAACTTGAAAATAGTGTAATGACTCCATAAGTGGGATGAATTAATGCATGCATCTACAATTGTTGCCCTATTTCCTTTAGGAATAACTGGGAGAATTTGATAAAAATCACCCCCCATAACAATGCATTTTCTGCTGAAAGGTCTCTTACATTGTATGATGTCTTGCAAAGTCCTATTAAACGCCTTTATGCATAACTTTTGAACCATTGGAGCCTCATCCCAAATGATCAGTTTTGTACTCTTGATCAAATTTGCTAGTAGAGAGTTATAATTTATTGAACACATAGAGGACTCATTGATTTGGATAGGAATTGCGAACTTTGAATGAGCAGTCCGACCAAATGGCAATAAAGTAGCTGTAATCCCACTCGAAGCAACAGTTATGATGATATCATCTTTTGATTGCAAAGTAGAAATCAATGCATTCCACAAGAATGTCTTACCGGTACCACCATATCCATACACGAAGAAGAAGCCACCTTCACCTTTTTAAACATGCAACATAACCTCATCATAATTTTTTTTTAATCAGTGTTAAGCAAGTTGAGCAAGTTGTTCGATTCACATTGCATCTCAAGCTTGTTGTAGCTTAGCTCTTGATTGATTAGGTAGTTCCTAATATCTATTGCCTGACTTCTATCAGGGATTGGTAATGATGGATAGTCATGCAGGCTCTTCCCATTTTGACAGAGTAAGAAATTGATATCTTTAAGTACAGCTTGTTCTTTATCATGCAAACTACTATTTAAGCCTGGGAAGTATATATTGAAAATAGTAAGGATGAAATATAAGAATATAAATTGTGAGACATATTAATTGTTCGCAAATAATATATATAGTTACCTAAAAATGTAGGATGAAACATCCTACCTTTAACCTCTCAGGGTACGTGTTTAGAAGTGTTATGGTTCAAGCAATTCACAAAATAAGCCCGTAGATTGAACTTTGTGATTGGTTCTCGGGTTACTGTTTACTGGTTAAATTCCAGATTTTCAGTTCAACTTTGAGCAATCATAACTCTTAGCACACACATCTATTTTAAGTGATCTACTACTTGTTTTAAAACTCAGGATGTGTACTTTAATCATGCCAAATTTCATGAGCAGAGTCAGTCATTTACCATACTTCTACTCTGTCACTATTTTGTTGCTCAATTAGGGATAACTGATCTCCTAACTTGTACTAACAATTCATGATTAAGACTTTTCATACATAATAACATTCCATTCATACACTAACCATTCCCATATATTATCATAGCTAATTACACAAGCCAACATCATCATTTATCATCACATACCATCAATGGCACATTTACAACATACATTGGTATATACATTGTACAACATAATATAACAAATTCCCCCAAATCTTTTCTTCTTTCCTTGCTTCCACTTCATGTATCCTTCGCTTGATCATATCACCTATTATGTTGGTTAAGGGAGGGTGAGATTCAAGAGAATCTCAGTAGCAAACATTACCATTTATGTATGCGAGATGGATGAAAGTGTATGACATGCTTTTGTGCACATAACTTTATCGTTTATGCATGGTGAAATGCCATAGAAAGTAAGCCAGTTCATTCATATTCACATAAATAATGCCAAGGCATGCTAAACTAAACATAGCAATCATAATTTAGTAGCATGGCTTAGTCATATCATGTCATTCATAGCACATACACACATATACATCAAGCACACAAGAAAGGTAAGTTCGCTACCTTGTATCCCTAAGCTTTCTTCTTGCTCCATTTTGCTTCCAACCATTGAGGTTGCTTACTCAACCTTTTCCATTAATTTTCCTTGTTGTCTCATGGCCCTAAATACATGAACACATCATTTCTATTCAGTCATCATAGTCATGGTAATCAACAATATCAATACTTCATTTTCTTTGAGCTATATTAGCTTCTAACTTTTAAGTTTGATTTCCAACCTTTCTAAAATTAATTCCACATGCTATTCCCACACAATTTTGCATGTAGAATCCATTTCTAATCTCAAAATAATCAAAATCAAAATCCTTCCTACTCAACTTGATATGGCCGAACATAGGGTCTTAGGGCTCAAAATTCTATTTTCAATTTTAATGCTTCCAAACTTGTTTTCTCACCTTTATCCCACACAATTTTTCATTTTAAACACATTGAAAGTATTAAAATCAGAAAAATCACATCCTAGGCATAAGAACTAGGTATGGCCGAATTACTACTCAAGTTGTATAGTCATGAAATTCAACCAATTTCAACATAAAGCCACTTGATTCTTGTTCCTTTCAAGCCTTTAAGCATTATTTTAACATCAATTTCATCTCCCCCTATTCTTAAGAATTTCGTGTAGTATGTTCCCTTAGAGTTTCAAGCTCCCAAAAATCATTAAAATCCACAACTAAGCTCAACAATAACAAGGGTAGTGAAAACTACCTCAAAAACCATGAACATACCTTGTTTTAGAGTTTGATCTTGCATAGGACCACTTGGCCCTTCTTTCTTCCTCTTCTTTCTCTCTCTAGAAACTATTTTTCTAGAGCTTTCCCAAGATTTCCTCTAGGTTGGACAAAAATGAAGGAGGGGAGGGGGTATTTATAGAAAACAAGACTGAATCTGGGCCGTTGATCTTAAAAATATGTGGCTTGATCTGGACTATCTATTTTCTCTTGTAATCTTGTGGTGACAAGTGTCCCATGACATCATGCTTACATCATCAATTCACATGCTTTTAATCTGACTGTACACGTATCTTGCATCTAGCCGTACACGTAATACTTTCTTTTACAATCTAACTGTACACTTGTCTCTTTCATATTCCTTTATTATTTTGGCATTAAAATAGGGAGGAAATTAATATAAAATTCGTGCAAAATACAACCCTTAGGAATTCCTCCACCTATCTTGCCATTCTGTACCGTATAGAGTACTTTTTGGGGTCCTGACTTTCTAGGGACCACTGGGACATGTTACTACACTATTTTCTCACCTCAAATAAATCCACATGGCATTATATAACATGCCCAAAGAGAGAGTGATGCTTTTCCCTTGTTCTTCCATTAAAATAATTAAAATAATTAATAATATTTATTTTGGAGTGATCTTGACCAAATTCTTTCTACCGGTCCACAACTTCGAGAATCTATCTCCGAGTACCAATATTATTCATTCATTACAGGGAATTCCTCTAATTTTTCTTAACTCAAAAGTCAACCTCTAGATATTTGACTTTGACCTTTCCTAAATAGTATGTAACTAGGCTTTAAATTCCATTAAAGCCAACCTCTTCACTTTCTGGGGATAAAATTATGTTTAAAACCTGTGATAATTTCTCAAGTACTTTTCCCCATTTTCTTCCAATTATCTAAGGCCTCCCTATACTTCAAACAATTCATTTTCAATAATATTCAAAATCAGTCAAAACCTTGGGAATTCCACAAATTCCTTTTAGGGGTATTTTCGTCATTTTTAGCCTCATACAGGCCTCTGAACCTTATTCTTATTTTTTTTGGAATTTTTCTGAGGTGTTCAAGCCTTTACCTACCATTTCCTTTTTTTTGGGATTTTTCTGGGATTTTCAGGCATAATTTCCATTTTTACCCTTATGGCCTGAAACTTTACAAAATTACAATTTTGCCCCTGGTTTGGCTTAACCTCAAAATTCACATCATTAAGACCTCCAACATAACCTTTGACCTACATTTATCTCTATTTCTCATTCTTGGGACCCGAGACTTCTTCTGAGTCTCTAACTTCTTTTCAGTCTCAAAAAACTTTCCTCTTGCGATTTAGTCCCTGGGAATTATGCTATACTTCAGGGAATCTCTGGGACCTCTACTAAAAAGGGTCTGGTAGGCTGCCTATCTCAGGCTAATTCTGGTACTTCTAGGCCTAAAATTCAGGATGTGACATAGGATCATTATGAGGGAAATACAACATATCCTCCGAAAGCAATTTTGACATCTCACTCCATACATAGCCCGACAGCTGAAGACTACAAGACAATAACATACTCACAAATAGCTTTCATAAAGAAGTTCCAGTTACCCAAATACATGCTTCTTTTATAGCTGTTGCGTATTCATTATCATCATCAAGAAGACCATATGTAAAGCATGCATCCTTAAAAGTGATATGTAAAATATTATCAACTGTCTTGATTGCATCAAAGAAGGATGGGCCTTTAACTTTGGTCAGCAACACACAGAGATAATACAATTCCCCAGTAGATGGTGAAATATGCGTCATCCTACCAACAGTGAAGCCTTTCTTCCTACGCTTCCATCTTCCTTTATCCCTTTGGTAGACGTAATGATTGGGGAATTCAATATATGTCAAACTTCTAGCAAAACTATCATTTGAGTTTTGTTCCATCCAAGATAGAAATTATGACTCACATACCCTTGGCTTCTCCAATAATTCAGCAACATCATTGGTATTGGCATATATGACATGCTGTTGGTTTGGTAGATGAAAACTCAATCTTTCTACGGCAGGATTCCTGTGATGGATATTAAAGCCAAATATACGCCAAGCACCTTCACATGAAGATATGTATCTACAGTTATAATATTGTTGGACCTCATCAATAATTTTCTCTTTCCCATCAACATTGTTTTGGAATAGTGCAGCAACTACTCTATCATTTCCTTTGTTGATATACTTGAACAAATATTTTGCTGCAATTGAGTGGTTGCATTTCTCAATATTGATATGGCCTTGAAACAATTATAGCAAGATTAGATTATACGATACAACATACTAATTATCTAGATGAACACCTTTGATTTCAATAGTTCTACCATCATCTCTTTGTCTATAAGTAGGGTACCCATCCTTATCAACAACAATATGGGGATTATATTTCCT
Organism: Neltuma alba; assembly: GCF_004799145.2. Classification (NCBI taxonomy): domain Eukaryota; kingdom Viridiplantae; phylum Streptophyta; class Magnoliopsida; order Fabales; family Fabaceae; genus Neltuma; species Neltuma alba. The sequence continues at coordinate 288,012 of NW_021636216.1, forward strand.
TGGAAAATATTTGGTGCATTTCCTTTCCTTTATGCAAGGTGACTTTGGGTTACTCATACCACATGGGCCATGTATCATGTATTTCTTTACCAGCTCATACAGAATAGGGTTTGAAGATATATCTATTATTTCTGCACACACAACTGCATCAATGTCTGCAGGATCTTTGATTTTGTCTTTAGGGTGGAGGAACAAAAGTATATGAGCATGTGGCAGCCCTCTCTTCTAGAATTCAATTGTATAAACTTTTAAAAAGGTGAATGACATGACGTTATAGTAAAAAATTGCATAATCATAAATAAAGTAAATACGGACAATGATAGATAGGCCGAATAAAATTATTGAAGTAGCTAACCTACTATGATTTCACCAAGAATCTTTTTTGTCTTCAAAAATTTCATGAGGCAATGTAACTTAAGTTTTAAAACATGAACCAATATATCGAGCCGCTTTGAGGGCTTGATGGCATGTTTTGTGCAAAATCTTGTGATCTTTGGCTAAACAGGATTGCAAGTGAATGTTAAAAATAAATCAGGATACCCAACAAACCTACAAAGAGCCATTGCATCTTGATAATTGTTGACCATATACCTTGCACCACTTGTGAAAGAAGACGATAGAATGATCCGCTTTCCAATTGAAGCAACATTTCATTCCCCACCAACTATAGCATCTGATAATCCCTGGTATAAGTCTACGTGAAGCTCCTTTTGGTGTGTCTTGACCCAAAGCAACCTTTATGATTCTATCATTGTATAACCATCAACTACAAATTGTTGGAGCAATCTAGAAGCATGCAAGATAATAGATGTCTCATTTGGTCTTAGCATCAAGCGGTAATTGAAGAACTCATGCCTGCTTAACCTTTTCCTTGTTTTGGTCACCCTAACAGTCTCTTCTCTATGTTCATACTATGACCATCTTCTCTTAAAAGGAATAGGATAGGATATTGAAGGGGTGAGTAAGATGCAAGTAATTCACTGATTCTTTGAGGAGTCCCAGAATATTCTTGTATAACAATATCCCTAACTGAACACATCATGTCGAAATCACTAACAACTAATGCGGTAACCTCAGAAGCTGTAGGTACATTGTAGATTCCACTATCTGTTTGTCTTCCACAAAGCAAACGCAATTTAAGTGGTTTATGTTGAGGATTACTAAGCAATGATGGTGCAAGATGTTATTGTTGGACAAAAGGATTTACTTCATTTAACTCCTCTTTAATTTGTTATATTATGTCTGGATCAATGACTGCTTCATTTTGATACTTACTGTAAGGATGCCAACCAATATGGATGTTAGAGGTTTAAAGTATCTATATGCAAAGAAAGGTAATTAAATTTGATTTGGAGAGTATTACCTAACAGCAGCATTTCTATTGGTAACCTCATTTTTTGTGTCATATATATAGAGTTGTGAGTACACCAGATGACAACCCTCTGGTGGTAATAAACTTCCAATATGATGGTAATTCATTCCAGATAATACAAATGTGTACGGACCTCCACCATTATTTTTGGAGTGATCTATCTTGCCTCCCAATGATGTGAATGAGAACATATTATTATATTGTCTACTGTTCTAGTGGAAGTTTCTGGATTCTAGGGACTGCTTTTCAAAGAACAACCTTGCTAATGTCGGCAAGGGCGACTTCATGGGAGGCAAAACTACTTTGCCTTAGAGGCAACACAGCGAAAATGTGTCCACATGCCTTTACTTCCTATCTTTCTTAATCCTTTCATTGAACCAAAGATTTGCTTCGCAAAACTTACAAACCTGTATTAGATCCCCTTCATCTATATATCCTATGAACATATACAATGTATAGGTTGTGGATGACAGTGATTAATTAAAAGAATAGTTTTTGAAATCTAATTGTAATGTACCAATGAATGCAATCATGGAGTCATCATGATCAGTTATCTTGGGATACAGAGTTAAGCCCATCAAACTGTGCACCTGATATTTGGAAAAAGGATAGTAATGTGATGTGAAATGCAATAAAATAAATTTAGGTAATGCTTATTTGTCATTTGGCAAATGTGACTAATTCTAATATCTAACCATTGTCCAAGTCATACTGACCATCATTTGACCTAGTATCATCACTACCATTACCTTGAAAGTTGAAAGTAATGTTCCTATAATCTACATGTTCAAACAACCATTAGTTATTCACTACAAGGGTAACTACCACTTACGTTTCTTAATAGCATTGTTGTGTGCACTTCAAAACATTAAATAGAAACCAATATCAACTGTATGAATATACCTGATTCTATCTCGTTGATAGACTTGTTTGGCTGACAAAGTGATTGATTGACATGATCTAATTCTTCTGGAGGAAAACCTTTATATACCAAGAATAAAGATCACAATGACATTTTTTTAATTTTTCATGGTACTTGTATGGAATTCCCCAAGTATTGTTTCCCTACCCTCCATCTATCTACACATATATATACACTTCCTTTTACTATATTTTAATAATTTACTTAATACTATCAATATCACATTAAATAAACTTTTTACCTTTTTTGCAATTCCCAAATATATTCTTAAAGCATGCATTCTTATACCTGCTAAATTATGCATTGTGCACTATGAATCCAATTACAATAATCCTTTTGCCATATGCAGCCAGATAAAGTTTTTTTAGCTTTTTGGTAGTAAAAAATGTATATCCATATTACATGCCCATAACTTTGAAATATATGGTATAAAGCTCCAAATGATATGACATAATTATTGTTTCATATAATATGTAAACTGTATTGATTATCACCTTATCTCAAAGCTCTTATTGCATCATCTTCTGATTGACCAAATGGAGTTCTTCCTACGCATGGGCTTTCATCACTCATAAACCCATTTGCTAGAAGTAATAATTCATCAGAAGTCAAGATATCTTGTAATTGAGCTAGAACTTTATGCGTTAAACTCTTACTTTGTTAAGCACTATGCTGCACAGATCGTCTAAGTGGATCTATTCACCATATATGACATCTAGAGGGAAAAACAAGTATAAACCATAACTTTATTGAGATATGTGTGTATTCTCTTCCTTGTTCTTCTATTGTTAACGGACCTATTTTCAATTTCTATCATTCGTGCACTCTTCCATGTTAAAGGCTCCTTTCTTCCTTTTGTATTTGTTTTTTGTATAAGGGAAGAGTAAAATAATTATTAAGACTCTTCAATAATCTACTTAAATTGATTTTGATAGTATTATAGCAGTACCAGTGTCAAAGTGGACTACCAAATTTGACACCAAGTTTGTTACATCTGTCAAAGCAGTAGCTCTCCTTCTTTGCTTCTGTGTGCTAATAACACCAACTTGATTGAAAACAGGATATGGTTGGGTTTGATTTGAAGAGTTCGCATCCATCGTCGTTGTTGAGATATCAATAGACACTGCAAGTGGGTTCCATAATATGAATATATATTGAATATAATGGACAACCTCTATGATAATAGCTTCAGCTTCCATATACAATAGTATAAAATTGATGGGTTAACCATACAAACAAAATAAAAAAAATAACTGGTGAGATAGTTCACATTCATTTATACTATGGGAGAAATTTAGAGTTGTCTCGCTTGGATCGTTGGAAGCCATAATATTCACATCAAAGTTGAGAGAGCTCTATGAAGATGATATTTGGCTATTATCTATATTATATTACTTATTTTCTATGAGCAAGTTTTTAACTTTGAATGTCAAACCGTACTAATGTCATTTGAATTGTTAAAAGCAAACTTGATAGGGATATGACTTATGTAGCATTGGCATGAGCCATGAGGTTTTCAATATAAGCATGCAAGCATTAATTATGACACTGATATATGCTTGACATGTATCTATTTCTAAGCCCTATATGAAATGAATTAAATATTATGAAATAACACTAGAAGACACGTGACTGTAAGATGCAAAAGTTTATTTAATTATAATAAGGGAATACCTATTTTTCCAGTTGAGGATAATTTAAATTTTTTATTAAAAGTAAAAAGATGATGGTAAGTCTAAACAAATCACTCCCCTAATCCTATTTAGAGGACATATAGAAGATTTTTCTTAGTCATATTTATAAATCACTTCATTAAATTTTATCATAAATATACTACTCCTCCGGTCTTAAATATAAGACCCTTATACACACTAATATAAAGGTCTTATATTTAGGACCCGAGGAGTATATTGTCCTTCATTTATTATAATGCAGATGATTAATTTTTGGAAGATGTATATATTAAATAAATGTAAAATTAGAAAATAACTATATAATAATAGAGGGTTAATACAATTTAAGGTTTTTCTTAATCTATACAAAATATGTTAGAAGTATCTTATAAATAGGACCAAAAAAGTAACTTGGCTGGGTCATTTAACTCTTCAGTTAAATAAATCAATTTTATTTGATCCCACATACAAAAGTTAAATAAGGAAAAAATTACTTATAAGTTTTAGGTAAGAAAATTAAATACAAATAGGTCTCAAAATTTTCATATTTATAAGTCAAAATTACATGTTTATAAAGTCTAATTGTGTCATTTACAAGTCAAATTTAACTATTTATTTTTCCCAGTCAAAATTTCATACTTACTGACCTGTATCATTTAAATAAAGTTTCAACTAAACTCAACTTATCAAATTAGTGAATTCAACATGTTAACCTATTGAACTCGTTTTTTTTGTTGGCAAAAAAACCTTTTTCTGTATAGCAATTACTTCCAAATTCTAAAAAAAATAAATTTGTGGAATCTATGTATCTCATTAATCTAGTGAAGAAAAATTTCCATCTATCTATTACCGTCTACGGTCATCTACCACATGTTTTACAATAACGTTTTACTTAGTGCCATAAAAGATACTCATTCGATCTTAATTGTAAAACATATTTTATAGTGTAAAACGTTACATTTAAGATTGAATGGAGTATAATGACTTTGCAAAAGTTTTTGGAGTTTAAATTTTTTTATTCTAAAAATACCATGTTGTCACTTTTAATGAAAAATGGATGGGGAATATATTTTTCCCAAATCAATGGTATTTATCAAGAGTAAAAATTAAAATTAAAGCAAACTTAAAAAATTTTAATAATTAACTAAACTTTTTATTCTAGTGATGAAATAATTAAAGTGTTTTGTATTAACTACGGAATTATTAAAAATATAAGTATAATTGTAACACGTCTATGAAAATTTTTTCCATATATGTATTTATACATTTGGAACCCAAAATAACTCAAAATAACATAAAATAAATTTAGGAAGAAAACATGTAGACATATCATGTTTCTAAGTATTAATTATTTTTATCATCTTGAGTTGGATAATATTTCTTGATTTGTTGATTAGTGATTTGTGGATTTGTTGATTGTTGATTACATAGTATAGGATAGTAATAGCCTAAATGGTATTTGATGTGGAATCATTAGGTGAAGGAGAACAAACTCGATTAAACTAAACAGCTCTACATTCAACTTGGACTATACAGAAAATATAGGTAGGGATACTCGAATATACATGTGACTTAAAGTGAGAAATGAAATATGGGAGCTCAGTATTCCTAAAGCTACAATAACTTGAACTCAACACAGTAACAACATGGAACTTATGAATCTAACTTCATAGTTCCTCTACAGTTATGAGAAATCACAGTGGACTCACAAACACTCTAATAAATGACACGCTACTTCTCCTTCTTAATGAGCTTATAGACTCTTCCTTTGTCTGGATTTTTGGCAACTGAGACTTGTGAAGAACTGGCAGAAACATCCACTCCAACATCTTTTTTGTTGGTTGACCTTCTCCTTACCCTGTTAGGCACTGGTGTCACCTGGTTGGCAAGCTCAACAAGAGGGACATCTTCATCTTCAGTTCTTTATGGTGGAGTAGGTCCAGTGAGCGAGGTGAGATATTGTCATGGCTATCCTGACTCTTAGTAACTTCAACCAATGGAGAAACATCCTTGAGCAACAAAACCCAAACAAATTTAAACCCTTAATTAAGGACTTTAACAACAACATGTGGTTGCTAATATTACTGGTGCATTTATTGTTATTGTATTCGTGCATCCAAACTTGGCTATCATTGTTGGCGTCATGAGTATCAGCTTCACCGACTTTAGTACTTGCCTGCATAAACTGCTGAATAAGGTCTTCACAAACGATAGATTGCCTAACGTTGATCACAAATGTTGGATGCTTCTTGTTATACTCATTAAGCTTCATTTTTACAAGTAGTACCTTTCCCACCGAATCATCTAACTCGTCTGGGAAATCATATATTGGCTGATTGTCCTGTGATCATTGATAATGTTATAGCATTAGTTCTTTCTTTCCTACCACACGTATCGTGTTTTTTTAGTCTGCTATTAAACATGTACATTTAACAGCCTTCACACTATTAAAGTGACCAAACCTGTTGCATGTTACATTTCAACTCCATGGCAGTCTTGTTAATCAATTGAATGGCTTGCTTGTCCTAGAAGATCACTGAAGCAGGTCCAGATTCATCTTCTACTGTATAGTGAATGCGAAGCCTTGCAATAAAAAAAATGATAGTCATACTATAGGAGGATAAGAAGGACTGTACGAATCAATACTGAATTCCCCATGATTCTTGCTTTGGTTCTATAGCATTTGGAACTTGCAGTTTGGGCATACAATTGAAGTACCCTCCAATTTGGTTTTTGCAACACACTTTGAGCATCCATTATAGGTCCATCCTTGATAAGTTTCTATCTTCTTAACTATGTACTTAACCATGAAACTTTCATCCTAATGTCATAAAGAAAAGTCATATATCATTACCATAACTTATAAAATCTCCTGACAATATTTTTTTTTTCATTTTTAAAGTAAAGAGTCTATATACTAATAATGCGTTGCTTTTGAACTTCATAAAGAGTTACCTTTGGTTGACCATGAAGTGAGGTGGCACTTAAGGATTAGCTTGATTGTGAAGATAACTATTGACTATATGGGCACATCACAGGAGAGCTATCATCATCAACGCTATATATGTGATGAGTTAAAAGTCATCAGTAATGCGTGAAAAAAATTACGAATTATGACAACTGTAATGCATGCTTAGAAAGTAGCTATTATAAAATGTAATAGCTAAAATATCAATAAATTAATAATTAATAATAGTAATAAATGATTTAATAAGAATGAAAAAAATTGTAACTTCTAAATTAATACGTTATTTATTAATAAATGAAAGTTCACCAGATACACTCCACTATAACCTTTCAATTAATTCTTTCACTTCCTTGATAGGAGGGTTGAAAAACACTCTAGCGGCAGAGAATGAACTACACACAGTCAGAGCTCCAACAGTCATACCAAAAAGAATATCATTAAGCTTTAATAATTAAAAACTAAATCAAACACAAAGAATATGAGTATATGGGTAATACTATCTTCGGAGAAACCAATCCTAGCCAGATTGAATAGGCCAACAACAAGAGTTTTTGTGTTTTGTAATTGAGCCATGAAAACATCAGTTGCACAATCATCAAAGAGTACGCACTCAATATCATTCTTCCTGCCAGTACATAAGACAGGTTAATGTTATGCCAATGTTGAATTATTGAATTATTGAAGTGTCAAATAGGCATTATGTGACTTAAGAAATAAGCAGGTGGTCATACTGGGCATTAGTCAAGATCATGCGAAGCTTGGACTTAGTTTTGTTATCCCTGCGAAACTCTTCAAGTGTGCCCATGGCTTTCACGAACGCCAACACATCTAGCAAAAAAAAAATATTAGTGACAACAATATCGTAAAATAATATTAATACTTCATGCACATTGTCCAGGGAAGAAAAAGTTCATGATACCCAAAAGATGGTTAACATGGTGCTCTGAAGTTCCCTTCAAGATCTCAGAAATTGGGAAGAATGAATATGAATCGGGTAGGAGTGATACATTGTGGTCTACGAAGTAAGTTTATGGAGAGAAAGTGATCTTGAAAGCATGTGTTGAAGCCCTGTATTGATTTCTATTCGGTGACACAATGAAGTTAGCAAATAAGTACGCGTTCTCTTCCAGAATATTAGTTTTATATCTGTCCATGATTTGCCTATTCAACACAGTTGCTTGAATTATAGTCCCCTATTTTAGAATGATCAATCATTTGTTAGTATCTTAGGTTACAGAACTAAATTGAATGAAATTATTACATGAAACAATACCTCATTATCGAATAATAGCACTGTGACACCAAAAACATCACCAGGAGTAGCTTTTTGGTAGACATCCCATTTGCACATACCCCTCACTATTATGCTTCAATAGTCATTATCATTATGCAAGTTCTTAATCAAACTCAGCCGCACCATTTCTGCAGATTTGAATCAAAGTATGCCTGATAAATCAGAAATGCAAGATTGAACAATATATAAATATAAAAAGCTACAAATATGCGTGATAAATCAGAAATGCAAGATTGAACAATATATAAATATAAAAAGCTACAAATATGTGTGATAAATCAGAAATGTAAGATCGAGCAATGTATAAATATAAAAAGCTACAAATGCAAATACTATTAAAGAAATGAAAGAGGATGAAGATAAAATATAAAAACCTCCAACCTCTTAAGTAATGTACGGATTCAAGATTAAGGTTGAGGATTACGAGGGTCAGATGTGGGCTCTCCCACCAGCAAATATCTTTATATAAGTTGTTACCTTTAATGCATGGGCGGGAAAAGTTTAAAAATCATAATCCTGATTGGTGCACATGCACATTTTCCTATTTGTATACCTTTGATTATCTACATAGCTATGATGCTTTATCATCCGACCAGACCATGGATCCATAAAGGCCCTTTACATCAAAAAGTTGCTTTACAAAGTGAAAGCACTTCGTAATATAGATTTTAACCAAAATAGTATACAATTGACATGACTATTCTGACCCATATCATATTGTAAGGTATATTGCCCATATTCTTTTCATGTTTTTGTTATCCATCAGTTTGACTATTCTCAAATTAGTGAAAGTTTGAATACTTTGACTTCTTTTAATGAATAAGAAGTACTGCCATGTTAAGCGAGATCCCACTTTAGACAACTCTAAACCATACTACCTGTAGCCTACATTATAGCTGGACTTGAATGGATCTTGTCCAAAGTTATCATGATTTTGGTATATGAGAAGATCAAATAATAAAATAAGAGACCTAAAGCATGTTGGAAAAATAGAAAAAGTGCCCTGGAGAATGACTTTATTACATGAAAGATTAATAGTAACCATGCTAGTATTGATAAAGATGGAGACGTGACATTGCACTTGAGAAAAATTAAATATTAAATCATAGTCAAATGCGTGGTTAAAAATACTTGACCATGCACATATAATTTAGGACACAAAATTCAATACAATTATGTAAACATTATATATACGTTGCATAATAAATATATGCCAATGTTTCTTCTAGATCATTAAAAACTATAAGCCAATTGTGATGGATAAAAATATAAAGTAAAAACTAAAGATATAGCAACAAGGGATAAATGATAAACATGACAATCTGACAAAAAGGAAATGTAAAATCAACATCATGTTGCTATGGCAGCCTTCCTGACAATTAAAAAACCACAAGATTCTAAAATGAAATACTAACATATGATAGCCAAAAGTTCATAGGTAGCTGTGTATATATTAAATACTAGTATGCAAACGAAAGAATTATTTCTCATTAAAAAAAAGAAAAAATTATTTCTTTCACCGTTATTTTACTCACATTGGCATTGATGAAGGTTAAGTTCTTACCTTAATTATAAAAATATCTATGATCCCTTTGCTTTTTCTTTTTTGTGGCCAAACTCGGATCCCTTCTTCATTAATGGAGTGGCTGAGAACTCTAGTACTATGGTCAAAGAGATTTACTTATACTAATAAAATGTATAATTCAAAATCTAATATATATCTCTATATAATATATATCAAATTATAATATAATGAAATATCTATGATATATATTATAAGGGACAAACAACTTCTCGGCTTATGTAAAAAAGATTTTCATACTATACTAATAAAATGTATACTTCAAAATCTAATATATATATATATATATATCTATATATCTATATCAAATTATAACATAATAAAATACCTATGATATATAGTATAAAGGACAGACAACTTCTCGGCTTATTTAAAAAAAAATTGTATACCTTTCAATTATTTTCACCGGTACTTTTAACTACGCATTTGACTATGATTTAATGTTAACTTTTCTCAAGTGCAATGACACGTCTCCATCTCTATCAATACTTGCATGGTTGCTGTTAATCTTTCATGTAATAAAGTCATTCTCCAGGGCCCTTTTTCTATTTTACCAACATGCTCCAGGTCTTTTATTTTATTATTTGATCTTCTCATATACCAAAATCGTGATAACTTTAGATAAGATCCATCCAGGTCTAGCTATAATGTAGGCTACAGGTAGTATGGTTTAGAGTTGTCTAAAGTAGGTCTCGATTAACATGCAATACTTTGGATTCCTTAAAAGAAGTTAAAGGTATATCTAAAAACTCAAACTTTTACTAATTTGAGAATAGTCAGACTGATAAAAATATAAAGTAAAAACTAAAGATATAGCAACAAAGGATAAATGATAAACATGACAACCTGACAAATAGCAAATGGAAAAATAAAATCGTTTATTCAGATATTGATTACGTGTAATAAGCCTATCAAAATGTAAAATCAACATCATGTTGCTACAGCAGTCTTCCTAACAATAACAAAATCACAAGATTCTAAAAAGAAATACTAACACATGACAACCAAAAGTTCATAGGTAGCTGTGTATGTATTGAATACCAGTATGCAAAAGGAAGAATTATTTCTCATTCAAAAACAAAGGAAAAATTATTTCTTTCACCGTTATTTTACTCATATTGGCATTGATGAAGATTAAGTTCTTACCTTAATTATGAAATATCTATAAGCCCTTTGCGTTTTCTTTTTGGTGGCCAAACTCCAATCCCTTCTTCATTAATAGAGTAACTGAGAACTCTAGTACTATGGTCAAAGAGATTTACTTATACTAATAAAATGTATAATTCAAAATCATATATATATATATCTCTATATATCTATATCAAATTATAACATAATGAAATACCTATGATATATATTACAAGGACAAACAACTTCTCGGCTTATGCAAAAAAAATTGTATATCTTTCAATTATTTTCACTAATACTTCTCTTCTATATCTTCATTAGATTCAAGCAATTTAATCCAATCTCCTTCTCTCACTAGATGGCATTACTAATTCTGTCATCTGTAAAGAATTTGGATTAGATGATATTTATGTATTCAATTCATATTTCATCTGATAAAAATTACTATGTCATATTAGTCAATTTGGTATGAATATATATTTTAATATTAAAATTTGTATTGATATTTGAAGAAATCTAGTCGGAATTTATACTCTAATATTAAAATTTGTTATTCAAAATCTAATATATATATCAATTATGACATAATGAATTGAGAACTTTCTTTATTAGTTATAAACAATAATCTTATTTAGTAATCATTTTTCTCCACAATAACAATTATGGAAAAAACTGGACCTTATTGCGGCCATATATCTATATATATTATATTATGTAACTGAGGAATATGAGAAATTAATCCAAAATCTATTTTGATTAACTACTACCATCTGTGTGTGTGTGTAGATATTATATTATAGTGTAAGCTTGACAAATTGATTTCTTCATTTCATGTAACTTATCTATGGAATACATGAAGTTACATATCTTGCAATAACGATATACTGTTTTTGCTCATAATTTCTGTAAGCCAAATATGCTATTTTATAGGGAAGCATTGGTTAAATAAAATGAGTTGGAAACAGGGACATATTTATTGGAGAAATATTTCCGAAAGATATAAAATAGAAATTTTTTTAACCTAAGTCATGAGATATTTCTGACTACTGACATGCTCATAAATAAGCGAGTCATCAAGTCATCTAATATTGCAGTAGAAGACTATAATAGTTGTCCTTATCCATAGCCATCTGACCTCTTATATGGAAGTAGGTTGACTAGTATAAAGGAAAAAAAACCTACTTATAATATATATGGTATAGAATATGCATTGTGATTATCATAACACCCGATATATATATATATATATATGCAAATATGTGAAATAAACCATCAAGTTAGCAACAAAAAATATCCCATCAAGCTAGAGAAATCTAGTCAACCCTCTGTCATCTAACCCCATTCCTGAAATGACTCAAGGAAGTTTGACTCAGTTCTTCTATTATCAACTTTGACAAAAGTGAGCTACGTCTCATAGCTATGAGCAGGATTTAATGAATACTAATTAATGGATACTAATTTTTAAAAGCTAACACCATATTGTTTAGTTGGAAGTTTAAGCATTATTGGTTCCAGCAACAGAGCAATCTCACCTATTAATAAGCACCAGTCTTCACTTCCATAACCAGCACAAGCTTCAACCAACCAAGGAAGACAACAAACAACGAGCACCATGGAGGATTTCATCAGTTTAGATTTTTTCAACTTACTACACCGTTGGAGGAACCATAATGTCACGAGTGTTCGTGTCATCTGCGGTCCATTGATAGTTCTCGTGACAAGGGATGCACTTACAGGTAATAAAATATTCCACACTGCTGTTATTGTCACTGTGGGATCTTCAGGTTGGTATGCGAAAAGACACTTTATCATTAAATGCATTTACGGAATTATGAGGTGCCAAGTTTTCTACTGTAAGCCATTAGAGTGTGTAGAAAGATATGACTATAGTGACTATAATCATTACAAGAAGATTTTACGTAAACACATGGGTAACCTGCGTCTGGCTATGCCATGGACGAATCATGAACCTTTGCTGATTCATGACTTGTATTTAGAGGCATACATGAAGATCTTCCCCATTATGCAAACCCATATTGTAAGGATAACTCGTATGGTGTACCGAAGAGTTGAATCAATGACCCCAAACCTTGACCCACCTGTTGAAAACAATGATACTGCATATGAAGCTTTGAACACTGAAGCTGACCTTCTGTGTGCAAGTGAGTTCGAAGCAGAGTTAGGTTTTGTATCAAGTAGTGATGACGATGAGTGACTGAAGCTTTCTTGCTAGCTATATGTATGGAAGAAGCCATTGATGATTTGTGGCACCTTGATATGCAGTATCTTTTACTACTATTTTATTTTGATAATAGTATCTTTAGCAGTATCAACTCATTGGTATTAATTCTCTTCTTTTTTAATTATGTATTTATTCTCTACTCCTTGTTTCACTCAATGAAAAAAACCATATCATATTTTCTTCCTCCTTCCAAACATGAAATCCCATACTCGAATAGCATCAAATTAATAAACCAATCATCAGAAAACATGCTTGACTATAGCATCAAATTACACAAATATACATTTTGTCGTAATGACGTATCTTGAACTATCCTTAACCAAACATACTCAACACACTAAGTCTAATAGCTGACTTAGCTAAAACACTGAAACTACATAAACACATCTTCCAACTAAACATACAGTCTCACAGTTGAATATCAAATACTAAACCAAAGAAACTACATTAACATGACACCAGTAAAAAAAATGACAACATTGAAACTTTGCCAACACACATTTGTCTTCATTCACTTAGATCAAATCATTCTTCAACTTTTAGACCTCATGATAGGGTGGATCAAACTTCACCTTCGTAGCATCACTGTAAGAGAGCTTCACCGGGCAACCTAATAAAGGAAACCACAAATTTTGCAATAAGACAGTGTTAGATAATAATGCACTAAAAGAACTACACAACAGTGAGCTTAGATAAGACACTATCCTTCACTTACCATTTTTAGTAAGTATTCCACTAATTACATACTCCATAAGAACAAATACATCCTTCTTCATTGTGATTGCGTCATACTCGTCCCTCACTGCCTCAACCTAGCTTCCACATAAGATGCATTTAACTTGGTCCCTAGCCCTATTTATTTTAGAAAAGTGAATGCCACTCACCTGAATGTATTATATTTAATCCAATTGCCAAAATAATAAGTAGTAGAGAAAGAAATCTTGTCATAAAGTACTCTTTCGACGTGTCTCAAGTATCATAACCAATTCTTTCTCATAAAAGCCTCTATATTTACTCAGCTTCACCTTGGAAATATAGTTGACAAAGCCGCACACGTCTGTAACCATAGTAAATTGCCGATAAGATATGTCACACTCATTTCAGAAAGTTATGATTGGATAATCAAAATGTCAAAATAGGTTATAGAAGCTGCTATGATATACCCACCTAGAAATCTGTTGTCGTCCTTCAACGCCCAAGATATATCGTGCACAGCCTTCAAATTCAAGCTCCTCTCAAGTAGTAAGTCCAGACATTCATTCAACACCAAGGATGGAATCAGCTCTATGTTGTATAGTTGGTGAACATGCTCACCACCTACTGCAACATGCATTCCAGAGATAATAAATGGCTTCATCACTCTTCATGTAGCAAAGTATATGGGAACCCTATAAGACTTACAACAAAGATTAGCATCCTTTTAGCATAAGTACATACCTATAAATAATAAATGGTCACAACCTTCTCATCATATATCACAAAGTCCATTGACATGTTTTCCTTCATGGGACGATGTTAGTGGCCTATGAAATGGATGACATCCCTAGGAAATATTCTATCAATCTTCACTGTTACCATCTTCATAGCCACGCTTGGCTCAAGATCATTAAGAAAAGCCTTCAGCAAGAAATGCATCATCTCTGACAAAATATTCCTGTGAATAACAAAACAACAATTTAGTTTTAAGCATAGATAAGACTGACATTGATGAGTATGCTCTATTAACTCCCAAGTAACGGCTCATCAATTGTCTCAACCACCATACATAACTAATAAATGGACAACATTTACTTTTTTTTTTAAAAAAAAGAAAACCGTACTAAATACCACTCACCTGATTAAAACGATGAATCCAGTAATATACCAACAAAATAAGATGAACTAAACAAACTCTTCCACCGTATATCTCAGATGAAAAGATGAGAACAAACATAAGAGAAGAGGTATAGAGAATGTAGGAAATGGAGAGATAAATGCCTCATGGATGAATCAAGTCCCTATATATATACCAAAGACCACGTCATCTATCAATCAACTGGCTTGAACGGAGCCCAACGCATTGTATTTAAATAATATCTTCAGTTATCTAGCTTGTGAAAAGTGTTTTGAGTCTGGAGCCAAGAATAAGCCATATTGCAATCGGCTTCCCAGAACAGTATCTTGTCATAAATTGATTCATTCCAATGTCATTTGTTAGGTTCCATTTGACCTAGTCCACTCCCTGAAGTGAAGCGAAAGTAGCCCATTTATAACTCTTGACCACCGACTTGATGCAGCATTTGAGTTGAATCATCAAGTCTTTCTCCTGTTCACATCCAAAAGCACAAGTAGCTGATGCGTCGATTCCTCCTCTCATTTTGAGTTGTGCAGTGTGAATCCTTTCATGAGTAAAGAGACACATAAAAATTTTAATCTTTTGTGACAGACTGCCTCCAAGGGATTTCTAGCAACTTTTTTACATCATGGGCTAGAATTCCATAGTTGTTTTTTAGAAAAAAAATATATTAAAAAAATGTTATTGATAGCTTTACAACCATTTCCCTCAAATTCATAAAATCCATTTAAGTAAAGTTGAAAATTCATTCAAGGTTTTCCATAAAATTACAGGTCACACTTTGTTCTTGTAGCCAAGACTCTATATTTGTAGCTGTCTAAATTATGTTTGCAACTGATCTTTTGTCAAAAGGGAGAGTTGGAAGGGATATATTCACAAATAAATCTCATAATAACTGGCTAATTTATAATGACAAATTTCAAAATAAAAAATGGTAAATTTTAGTTACTCGTGTTATTGGAACTTTTAATAATTATCTTCATTGAAACCTCACTGTAATTCTTTCTTTTTAAAATGTTTTGGAATCAAGTTGTTACGGAATTAATTTTTTAAAACCTAAATGTTATTATTTCCTTGCCCCCCCCCCACCAAACATGAAATAAAAAATCATTCCGATCCCATAGGAAACTTGGCCTAAATAATTACTTTTTCTTTAAGTCAAATCAACCACCTACAATGAAAATATGGTGCACAAAAAGAACAAAATTAACTATCAATTGCACCATCAGTCTTTGCAAGCCAATTAACATAGTCCTTCGTCTCACCATATACATGTTAAACCACAATATTCAAGTGAAGTGCTACAAATCTCCCATTTTCCAACCACAATTGCATCATCATCTTTGCAAGCCAATTAACATAGTCCTTAGCCTCACAATATACATGTTAAGCCTCAATATTCAAGTGAAGTGCTATAAATCTCCCATTTTCCAACCACTAATCTTCT
Source organism: Neltuma alba (assembly GCF_004799145.2). NCBI lineage: Eukaryota > Viridiplantae > Streptophyta > Magnoliopsida > Fabales > Fabaceae > Neltuma > Neltuma alba. Next base: position 304,474 of record NW_021636216.1, read on the forward strand.
TCTTGTCACTTTCGCAACCCATGCCCACAAACACCATTTTCTACATCTCACCAGCTTCCTTTTCCTTCCACTCCAATTTGAGCGGAAACAACCAAAAGAACAACCTTCAGTTGCTGAATTCTAAACCAAGAAAAGTAAACATTAGATAGATCACAGAACGATAAACTTGAAGAGACAACAAAACCCACAAATTGAGTCTTAAACTGTGATGAATAAACACAAGTCAAATCGTACCTGTAAGAAATCAGTACTTAATATTCCAAAGAACAGAGGAATTTGATGCATTGACTGCATGCAAGAGCTCAGGAGACACACTTGAAGATATCCTATGTGAAAGCAACCTTGATCTCAGAATAGCCAGCACTTCTTTATGACGTGATTCCTTTCTCTTCAATACTTGTACATAAGCATGAAGCCCAAGCCACTCAACTTCGTCCTTCTCCAACCTCAGAATTGGCCGGAAATTACAGTGAGGAGTCATGGAATGCATCCTTTTCTTTATGAGCTCGTACAGATAACTGCCGATAGATCATTAAAATAAAGATAATTGACTAATGGCTATAACACCAAGAATTGATTTTTTTTTTTTTTTTTTTCATATTGAAGATATAAAAAGTCTTGGGAGTTTTGTATCAGGGTGAAATGCCAATCATGACATAAAAAGGACCAGCATAATATTAAACTACATCCTTACCTGATAGATCTTTTAATACTTTTTAAACAAAATCTCTTGTGAAGTTTGCAGATGATTGATAATTCACAGATGTAACAATGAAACTTCATTGCACAAAACAAAAATGCTTGATAGATGTTCAATCTGACAACAGCTGCTGAATTGATATTCAAGTCAAAGAATATGGGATGACATTTGGGTCTCAAAAAGCCACAAAGCTTCTCCTGAAAGCTTAGGCCTGGTTTCCCTTGCCAGCAGACAGTAAGTGTTGAGCGCAAATGGTTCTTTAAGTACCTGTATGAATACGGACCCACTTAATTCAAACCAAGGAAGAACACAATATTCTTGTAGAGATATCTTGTCAACTTGGTTAAATTGTGTATGCATGAAAAAATCAGATCGCCCATATTACATTAATACTCAGAAAAAGGCAGAAGCTTTGCCAGACCTCATGAAAGATCAAAGAACAAAATTGAACGACAGAAGAGTAATGCAACTAGAAAGAAAGATATCCTACCCGCCAGAGAAACCAAAGATCAACTCTAACTTATATTAACAAGGGGAAAAGATGAAGAAATAGGCTCCTAAATCTTTAATCACTGATTAAAAATTATTAGTATGAACATTGAATCCTGAAAAATGTAATTATTTTAAAACGAATCATAATGACAAATATAGATGTTATATGCTAATGACATAAACAAAATAAAAGCTCAGATGAAAATTAACTTTGTATAGTCTGCCTGAACTTCCAAGGTACAGCGATTAATAAGAAGACCACTCCAGCAAAGAAATGAAGTGCCATCTTCACCAACATGAACCCTCCTCCCTGAGGATCCTGACATTTGCCCAACATCAAAGTTGACTCCAAACTTTTTTTCATTCATGTAGCAGTTGTAATCACGAAATCCTCTTTGCAGCCTAGAGAAAAAGCCAGCTGCTTGCTTTTTTGAAGTCGAAATAAAAAGGATATCATCAATAAGTCGGATTAGCAAATAACATGGAGAAGAGACTTTGTCATCATTCCTCCTGTTCAAAGCACATTCTACCTTGGAACTGCCAGATTCAATAGTTTTTTCAAGAAATGGAAAGATCACATGCCTCTCCAAATGTCCATAGTATAAGGAGCAAAGCAAAGATGACAAAATACCTCCTTGGGGAATACCAACACCTTGCAAGTAAAATTTTCCTTCTAACTGCAGAATATTGTTCTTCACGTGCTGCTTAAGATATGAAAGGAGCACTTTGTTTTCCACGTGCTTGACACTCCCCTGTACCATTAGAAAATTTTGTATTGAGCATAGTTTTCTTTTTCCTTTTGATCAAAAGTTTCAATAGTTCTAATTAGGATATCTATTCACCTCATCGCTTTAAAAGCAAAGCAATATAAATAAGCAATTAAGCACATATACATTTTTTTTGGTAAGTATGCTGTCTTATCTACTTATTTAGGGTGTGTTTGGATGAAACCAACCCGTGGTTTAGAAAAGTGATTCTGGAGAATAGATCCTAGGAAGAATAAATTTTATGAAAAAGTGATTTTGAGAAGTGAGAGTGTTTGGATAGTTGTTATCAGAAGCACTTTTTATATATACAAATTACTAAAAAAAAGACATAAGTTAATATGATAATTACAGAAAAAATAGATTTTATGATATATTTTAATTTGAAGGAATAAAATTGTTAATAATATATTTTTTATTAACATAATTAATAATACATAAGATAATATAATTAATAAATAATTAATATGTATATATATTTATAAAATATAAGATTAAATATGTTTATAAAAAAATATGTTTATAAAAAAAATAATAAGATACATATCCTACAGGCTCTCACACTCTCCTTTTTTTCTCCAAAAGTAAAAAATTTTTGCTTTTTCTAAAACCATGGTTTGTGCAAATTGGGTGGGTGTTTGGGTGACTTGTCACCCAAACCTAGTTTGGGGTGTCACCCAAACGGTGCCTTATGCACAGTCCAGAATTTCTCAAGCAAACTGATAGGTCCCCAACCCACTGTTGCCATCAAGACACACACAAGGAGGCACAGGGGAGAGCAAAATGGCAGAAAATGGAGGACTATTGGTCCAGAACAAAGGACAGTATATATACGAAAGCATAGAAAAGTGAAGGAGTCAAACTCTTGAAAGTTGGCAAAGATGTTAGGTTTATGAAGTTCTATTTCTGCTTGATCGTGCTGAAAGTGTGTGCTTATTTGTAAGCATTAAAGTCCATCGATTCCTCTAGTTCCTTAAGTGTTTCAATCCTAATCTGTGTTTCCTCTCCATCAATGCCATTTGTATAATTTGTGATGTGGAATATTCTGTAGTAGTGGTATAATGATTGAATATGGTTTCTGTATTTCGGGGTTTTCTGGGGAGGGGTCCTGGATTGGATCTTCTAAGTTGACATATTGTAAGACAGTATCCAGTGAATTGTCAGAACTCAAGCTTCCCAGTACTTTAAATTTTAAAACTTAAGTTCCCCACTTCATTTATTTTATTTAGTTTCTATGTTGGAGAACTTCAGTGGTTCCTATGACACACTCATTGAAATTAAGCCGTGACTTTGACATCCATTTTCTCAAGAATAATATATAGCCACAAGACCAAGCTCTTAAATTCAATCCCTTTTTAACAATTGTAAATTAGCAGAAGCAATCAAATTCAGCTAGCACCTCTCAAACTAGCCAATTTAGAGATGTGAAGAAAAAGAGAATGTCGTCACAGCAGTTCTAGAAACAGCTTGTATTGAGATCAGATGGGCATAATGCTTATTATAGCTTTGATGAAATGAGCAAAAGACAACTACCAATCTTCATAAACAAAGGTGAACCAATAGTTTCCAGATCCATCACAAACCTGAGCAATTTGCGTTATGCTTATGGGATAGACATGGATGGATATGCCAAGTACGAACTGGCTCTTAGTTTCTCAGAAAATTTTTCAACAAAATTATTAGTAAATTAAATTAACCTCATAGTACCTTTTGGTTTGGAAGAAGTAAACTTGTGCAGTTGTGCTTTAGTCAGCAAAATCAACCCAAACATCAAAATTAAAGTCAACAAATTTCCAGCACAATAGTATTAGACAAGCAAATTTTGAAAAAAAAATTATTTAAAACAAAGCTCCATCCAATGTGATCAATATGAGAAAAGGCACAAAGGACTGAAAGTCCATGGCATTGAAATTTAAGCAGATAAACATTCCAGTATGACAACTGCATGTGAATAAAAATGAAACAATGACAGAACATCGGTGCAATAGAAGCATAGAGTTTTCTCATACAAAACCGAGAAATTTCAAAGCCGATACCTTACTAACAAAGATGCTATGCATGGAACAGAATGAAGCAGATGAGGTGAACCTTTTGCAGCCAGTGCTCATATTTTCATCAAGCACACTGAAAAGCTTGCGAACCCAAAAAGATTCCTTTGTGCTAACAACTTGATCATCCTGTTTAAGAAAATATTCATGTTTTCGCAGAACATCGCTCATAACACTTAGCAGCTTGTCTTGATCAACAGAATCAAATGCTTTTAGTACATCAGAAGTGACAATGTAAAAATCTGGCATAGTTTTTGACCCCTCCTTAAGGCCAATAAAAAATTGGCATAGCTTTTTATAAACATCATTGTAGTCAAAAACTGATGAACCTAGCTTCTCAGGTTCCCTGAATTGTATATCCTTTAGAATAATATGAGCATCACGAAGAACAGAATTCACAGATCGATAATAGTCAAATTCATTTTTACAAGGATTTGTGTTTCTCCACCTTCTAAAAGAATGAACTTTCCTGGAAGATGTGCAGGCTGGCATTCTAGAAGAACCACTAAGATTAGCCACCATCCTTACTCCATTCTCTTTTGGTCTAAGTCTGAGCTTTGAAAATCCAAATACTCTGTCTCTGAGAATATTCCTAACAGCCATTTCATCCAGGTAACTGTACCTCTGATTGTTCAGGCAAGCGATTGTGTTACTTGTCAACTTCTCCCAAATAGGTTTCCGATAATAGTATACATCTTGCTTCCCATGCTCACTTTCAGTAACATAAAAGTTTGCTTGAACCAAAGGCACAACCAGAGAAGAGAAATACCAAAAGATCCACCTTTCTAGAAGCTTGCGTTTGATAACATGCAGAGTATTATTCCAATTATTAAAGTCTTTGTGCGGACCAGTATTGTGGCCTTCTATATGTTTTGGAATCCGAGCATTCTGAGTATTTGAGAAATATTTAGTTGATAGGAATGGAAATGTTGATGATTTCAATCTATGCATACATAGCTTCAAAGGGAACTTTTCAAACCTCCTCAGGCGTATAAACCTGGAAATGTTTCTAGTCATTATCCTCCAATGAGAAGGATCGCCTAACAATTCTGGGGGTAGTATACTTCTAGAGACAGCCCAGATGTAAGACACCACCTGACTTTTTGAGCAATAAGATTTAACAGCTTCATGCTGTGAATCAATTGCTTCCAGAGAATCCATGCACTGATTTCTATCAACACCATGCGATTTCTTTTGCCCTCTCGTCTTTGAAACATTGCTCTGTAAGAGGGCAAAAAAGAATTATTCAGAAATGTATAATATATTTCTTAACATTATGAAAGGTTCTTTTACTGGGTTGAATAGAGTTCCCTTGAAAAGAAATGACTTCATTTTATTTGTAAATGCTTGGATGCTGTTTTAAAAATTTCGATCTCAATATTTGTTTACAAATACAGTCCCTTGCTTGACACATACAGTAAAATAGACAAATTCAGTTATTAAGCGATGATCAAGAATTCAGGAACATGAAGAAGATTAAGGAAACATTAACCTGTAGCTTCAAGATAAAAACTCACCATCAAAGATTCAGGCCAAAATAATAATAATAATAATAAGGGCTTAAAAAACTTTTAAGATGAAAAATAACTGACTTATGAGAGATAGCTTAAAATCACTTTATAGTTTTCCAAGCAAATGAAATTGCAGTCTTCCACTTATTTGAAAATTTGAAAATTTGTCAAGCTATCAAGTTGTGCAAAGAATTCACGTGAAACAAGAGAAGTCTTGCTATGCACAACCTCATCAACCAAATGGAAATATATCAAAACAACCAACATATTCCCAACTCAATAATCTTAAATAAATCAAGAACCTAAAGAGGGGAGCTAGATCTTCTTACTGGATCTTCATCACACGACGGAAGAGCACAATGCTTCTCCAAGAGTTTTTCATAGTGGCAACAGTGGCTCCTGCGTATGACACGCTTAAGCCACCTAACAAGGGAGTGATAACTGCACACGCAACCAATATGAACCATTACAATGATATTACTCTGACAGGAGCTCAAGGCATTGTAATTGAGACAAGCTTTTCTCTATAGCTCTTCATTTGTTCTAGAATTCATCTAGGCATAACTATAGCAGGCAACAATGGAGAACAGCAGGGCGAGGAGGAAGCCCTCTATAACGTCATGTGCTAGTGCTAGAATTTCCAGCCTAGCCAACCTTTCGCCATAAGACCAAAATCAAAGATCCATTAAACATAGCAAAAACATCGTACAAGAACCTAAACTAGGAACTCCTCCAAAACCTATAGAGTGAGATTATAAGATCAGTCCTGAATCATAGATTTCATACCGACTCTAAACAGACTGCAAAGGATGAAACAACCTTAATGGCAATCAACCACCAAAAAACAGAGTATGAACTCTAATAAATACCTTAGCAACAAAATATTAGAGGATGTATGGTAATAAGAAAAAGCCTCCATGAACTTACAAGCATGCAGAGCCAGTGAGACAAGGCCCACTGTTGTGGAAGCAATGCATTGACAGAGTTTTGACATCCACCTCAGAAATGCCATAAATATCTCTGATGAGATACTCCGAACCAATTAAATTTGAACTTAAAGAATTTAATATGTCTGAGAGATCATATGTTAAGGTGTTATTAACCTACAGCAAGGCGAGAAAGCCCTTTTGAGTTAAGATATTATGGGGGAGATTGGTAACCACAGGAAGCACTTAAAGAAAGTAATTTCATACAAGTCGAGACAAAACTTGTCCACGTACTTACTTCATACACTGTAAAATCACTTCCAAAAAGCTAATCTAAACACCCCATATGATTGAGGCATCTTTGCCATCACCCTAAGCCCTTTTGAGTAAGCCCTTTCGCAAGCAATTGGCAATTTATAAGAGGAGAAAACATAGGTGTAAGTTATAGGACTTTCCAGTCAACTTATCAACAAAATCTTATCAACAAAATCTGAAGATATTTTACAGCTTGAAGTCATAGCTTGACATCATCTTATCAATAATCAAGCTGATTTTTTACATCTTGACACAAATTGATTGGGCCATTTAGGCATTTAATATATATATATATATATATATATATCCTTTAAGTGTAGTGTTATAACGGGAGACCTTGTGGCAAATGGTTGCAAAAGTATAAGTTCACGGTGGTTCCAAAGGGAGGCAAAAAAAAAAAAAAAAAAAAAAGAGGAAAAAAAAGGGGAAAAAAAAAAAGTAAAACTAAAACTGAGAAACACTCATTCAAAGAAGACGCAATTTCTGACAGATTTAGAAGTTATTGATGGATACGCCTCTTAGGAAGAACTGACGAGGAAGGCTCTGAATTATAGAAGATTGATCGTCTGTTTATCTCAGTCCTCTTGGGAAAAGTTGGAACTGATTGTAGGATCAAACAACAAGGACATTGCCACGGCATCTGCAGTTTAACAATATATACATAGAGGAACAGGTATAAAGGAAATCAAGGCACCCACATTTGAACAGAAAAAACATGCAAGTGATTTAAAAGCGTATAATAAATTACTATTTACATCTCATGAAGATCATGATGAATAACTAAAAATCCTTATAGTCTGTCAGAAGCAACAGGAAGAAGACATGGAAGAAAAGATCAAAGGAAAAATTCAAAATTCAGTTAGCAGTATCAGAATACAATGTTACAAATTCCTGTAGTGTTCATTTTTATCAATGAATTGATAATTATATCAAGCTTCCTATAGATGTTCCAAAATTTCACTTCAAATATAGTGAAATTGAATAAGATGGTACTTCCTAGAAAAACAAGTAAAATCCTTCTAGAGGTATAAATTGGTCTACCGTGTTTGGAGTCTCATCATTTTGAGAAGTTATACAGTCACCAGAAATCAACAATGAAAATGGCTTGCATATGAGCCAAATGAAGTGAATGGATTAAAAACTTCACTACTTTCAATTAGTACAGCATGTTACAGCAACAGACTTTAAAATCACTAAAACATACTATCAATTATGCATGTGTTATGTAAGAAACCTAGGTTTCAATACAAGAAAAGCTCTAATACTAACCAAAAGACTGGTGAACAAAGTTTAGAAATGACCGACAACAATATTTCAAAGAAACAATAGATCACCTGTTCATGATGACCTAAGCTGGTTTCATTGCAATGAAAACCCCCAGGTAAGTAGTCCCCTTTAGAAAGAGACATATTGCCCTCGATATGTACACCATTTTCATCTAAGTTTGATTGCCTCCATCTTCGAAGGCGGTGCCAACTAAATGGCCTTGAACGCTTTCCAAGCCTATCTGCAACATAATTTGAGCTTTTTTCCCCTTCTAACTCTGCTTTATGCCTACAAGTCTCAGCTCCAATTGTTGACTTTGGAATGTTAGCAAAACTTGTCTGCGGATGCCTTGTCCCATGATTCCTGACCAGCGGTATTGAAGACTTGACACCATTGATGTCAGGACCACTTACAGGGCTTGCAGGATCATTGTCATTGACAGAAATACAGCACTTCCTCTTTCCAGTTGCTAAGCTAACATCACCAGTTCTTTTTCTTTTCTTTCTCATTTCTGGAAGAACATTGCAACCCAAAATCATCAAGGCAACATCCTACCCATTTTGAGAATCCAAAAGGGATATCTTTTCTTTTCAATATGTAATGCCAAAAATCACAAGGCTTTAATACCACATCAAAAATCAGCACATTCCAAAAAGCTTAGTCTATTAAATTAGTGCCTATATAGGGGCCAAAAGGGGCCAGATAACCTCGTGCAGTTTAGCTTGCCACTTTAATGGGCAGGTGTGGCCTTTCTTGTGAAAGGACTGACGAAATTTAAAAATATTTATAAAAGACTAACATAAATGTTTTGTGAGTACTGTAGGGTATCCCACTCCAGGGTTAGGCAAAGCAGGCTCATCAAAAAAATGAAAATAATCAATAACATGAACTTATTTGCATAAAAGTATCGTTTAATTATTCATTAATTATTTCTATTCACATCAGCAAACCAAGATCTTTTTTCCTTTTAAATTTGATTTCTTTTCAATATAAATAAATAAAAATTTTCAGACCACAAGGCCAGCTCAGCCCAGCCCTTAGCCCATCACTTTAAAGACATAGATAAGGTAGATCCATCTTATAAAGAGAGTTCTACCACTTATGTGACAAGCTGGATAGTTTGCAACCCAATTTGACAGCTCTAAAATCCCATCTAATATGTGCATTAATATATCCACAGGTTGATCTTGCTATATACTCAAACATGGTTACTAAGATCATCAGATGACATACTAGAACGACTTATTACCACCTTGAGGAAGCAAATTCATCCGGGAGTCAAATTTTGATGAACACTTATACATCTTTAGGCACAGACCGCTAACAGAAGGACCAGCCACCTGATGGTATTTCATGTGGGAAACTGGCAAGAATATTGATGTATTCCTTAATAGGTAAATCATTAAATCATCCCCAACCTGCACGTATGTAATTTACCTTATTGAGAATTAAAAAAAGCAGCTCCTTGTAAATATAGAAGCTTTGTATGCATAGAACTATTCATATGACGTACCCTACTTAACAGAACATCCCAAGGTGAACAAGATAGAAGCTCCAATGTGGGGCTGAAACATCTACTCTGCATGTGAATCCATACATGCCATGCTGAGTACGGGCGGCGAGAGAGGTAAAGATATAGATGAAACCATCATTTCAAAATATGGGACTGATAAATCACAACAGTCTTCATAGAAAGTCAAAATACCAACAACCTTTCATCTTTAGAACGCAGAGTATAGAAAACCCGATTAACATGTGACTCAAACAAAGTAGAAGAGCTCAGGATCGACTGCACAACAACTAATCAAACCATTTCGACTTAAGGAACACTGCTTTAGGTAGGGCACGTGGAATAAGTAAGCCAACACGTTATGTCGCATGTTGTAAATGAAAAGCAGGCTCGTGACTAAGCAGATAAAACAGGAGGGGGGGGGGAAGCACCAATGCCGCCAAAACAGCAAAGAGACAACAAAATGTTGCTTGCCTGAACATAACCAGAGCCTAGCACATTGCCAACCGCTGAAAACGGTTCCTTTCCGCAACCCATCATTTCTATGGTCCTTCTCACAATCTGAAAGCAATAATTACTTATTCGTAAGCCTGATCCATCCAACCAGACTGCCTACGGCGACTGACAGAAAGTAGGAGAAACTGAGAATTTAAAACCCTTTCTTACCCCAAAATATAATACAAGTTTTATCTGTTCATTGACAGCTGCTCAAACATAAATTCTTTTAACTAACCCCACATTACAAGTTATGTGTACAATGAAGGAATATGCTAGACCTCACGTTGAGACCAACGAGATTGAGGGATGAACAACGAAAATGAAGGTGCATTGTCAGAGACGACAACGAAGCAGCGGCAGAGGAGTTTACGGTAGTCAGAGGAATCGTCCGGTCGAAGAAGAAACAACATGGGATCAGCCGAGCAGCCAAGGCAGTGCACTCCCTTGCAGAGGCAGTCCTCCGGCGAAGGAGGCGGAGGAGGAAGTAGAGCAACTATCGTCTCTGCCATCGGGCGCGCTCTGTCACGAAATAGCCGCCATAGAAGCTCTGGAACCCTGTGTTTCTTCTTCGGCATTTTTCCAGGAAATTGACGATCAAGTAGAATGAGGACAAACTCAGGTGAGGGAGCTTGACTAGGTTTTCAACAGGAAGAAGATGAAGGTCCGGCTTGGGGTCAAACAATATTATCTGGCGCGAGTTCCATTATAATACTCCGTCCTCCGTCGTCGCTTTACTTTAAACTTAAAAAATTTGAAAAATTTGTTGTATGACGGGGCAAAAAAAAAAAAAAAAATTGAAATCACCGCTAGCACGACTAAAAGGCTATTTGGATGAAATCAAACTATAGTTTAAAAAATAATTTTTAGAGAATAGATTTTAGAGAAAATAGATTTTGTGAAAAGGTGATTCTGAGAAGTGAGAATATTTGGATAGTTGTTACCAGAAGCACTTTTTATATGTACAAATTACTAAAAAGGACATAAGTTAATATGACAATTATGTAAGGGATAGATTTTATAATATATTTTGATTTGAAGGAATAAAATTATTAATAAAATAATTTTTACCAACATAATTAATAATATATAAGATAATATAATTAATAAATAATTAATATGTATATATATTTATAAATTATAAGATTAAATATGTTCATAGAAAAATGATTATTTTTTTCTAATAGAAAAATATTAATTTGCTTTAAAGATTTTAAACATGAAATTCTATAACATTTTTTTCACAACTAGTTTTTATAATAACATACTACCTTTCATCTTTAATATAATTAATTAATTATTACTACATGTGTAAAAATATTTATAAAATATAAGATTAAAAATATTTTTGAAAAAGATGAATAATTTTTTATAAACAGAAAAGAAATAAATAAAAAAAGTACAATGTAACAACATACTACCTCTTTCTGGTTAAAAAAAAAAAAAAACATACCACCTCTCTAAATAGTGAAGGACCGGAAGATTGAAGCTTGAGAGGCATATGTGTCTAGTCCCAAAAAAAGATCCTCATATCTGTACAAAACTCTTCAATTTTTTTCCAAAAGCATATTCAAAATGCTTTTTTTAAAACCATGGTTTTGATTTTTTTATGGGTGTTTGGGTTATTTTTTCCCAAACCATGGTTTGGGGAGACATCCAAACACACCCTAATCCATGGAGTTCGCTTACGTCGGATTCTTGGTGTAGGCATTGGAGACAGATTTATGTTTTTTCTGATCGTATTGATTGTGTTCAGGTTTAAATTTATTAAATAGGGATTGTGACTAAGCACATCCTTTTAGAGACCCCATAGATAAAGCTAAAATTTTATTATGTAGACATTGGCAGGTTGTAAGGGCAACATGTCAGGATCACTTGATTGATTTTAAATAACTAGTAGTCATCTATTTTTTATAACTCCAAGTAGGGATGGAAACAGGTTAGATGGCTTGTCAGGAGTCTAAATCCTGACCTGCATTTGTCCTGACCTAGCCTGTTTTCAAAAAGAAGTAGGTCCATGCTTGTTTGAAGGCCTATTTAACTTAACACGCCCGACCTAAGTTCTCTGAGAAGCCTTTTAAATCTATTAGGCTAGTCTAGACCTGTTATAGATTTATAATTATAATATATGAAAAAATTAGTTAATAGTATTATTGTTAATGTGTTCCTTTAATTTATTTTTTAATTTTAATATATAGTTAATGGCTTAATGCTTCTTTGGTTTTGAAGTTTAATTAACAAGTAAAGATAAAAGTATAATTTAAAATAATAATATCAATAAATAGTGTAATCTTTATATTTTAAAAATATAAGTAAAATCAGAAAAAAAAAATTGTTCTAAGAATGATAAATTAATTAAATTATGTATTATGTTAATTAAATTATGATACCTTTTGTATTCATTGTAAAATTAATAATTTTTCTCCTTATTTATTTGTCTTGATTTTAATTTTCATTTTGTACTTAAATATAGTCTTGTTCCAATTACAGCTAGTTTTCAATAATATCCTTGTAAATTGTAATTAAAATTTAAAATAGTAGTCATGACACTAAAATTTAAATAAAAGACAAGACTTAAAAATTAATTATTATGTATGTTTTTTTTAATCTTAGCTTCTTCTTTTTTTTTTTTTTACATATCACTATGTAATTTGAATTTTTTAAAAAACTATAAACTTTTTAACAGGTTTCAAGCAAGGTCAAGCCTTTATATAGGCCAAACTCAGGCTGAAGAATAAGCTTGTAACAAGCCATAGGCCAGGCTCATGCCGATATGCTACAAAACAGGCCTGGCCTATTAAGATAAGGCATGGTTTGACCTAGCCTGTTTCTACCTTTAACTCCAAGCATTAGCTTGCCTTTATACACACACACATATACATAAAGAAATTGGCAAATTATTTTGAACTATAACCCTAAAGCTGAAAATTCTATGATAAATTGTCTTGTCAAGATGTCTCATAGTTTTGAGGAAAATTAGTACATCTTTAATCAATCTTTATCTTTTCCTAATTAAGATAGATGGTGATGAAGAAATTTTTTCCTATTTGTTGTAGTCTTATTAATATCTCTTTCTCTTAAGTTAATAGTATTTAGTTTTCATTTGAAAAAATCACCACTAGTGCAAGAGAGGTTCTAAGGCCTTATTTGGTACATATATTTGAAGTTTGATGGATTGGCATTAGAAATGACAAGGGGAATGAACATTTGACGTTGTATTCGGTATGGAACAATATTTGGAGAGAATGCTTTTATTTATTTTATTCTATAATCAATCATAAATCTAGATACATGTTAAATAAAACCAAAGCCAAGCTGAGCTGTTTTCCAATCCATACTGGTTCCTCACTTATTTTAATTTGTGCTATGAACAATACTAACTGTGTGAACAGTGCTAGCTTGTGCATGTGGCTTGGTGCTTTTCTTTTATTGAGAGGTTGTGTTGATCCGTACAATAAACTCCTTTGATTTTTAATATTCTTTCTCCTGTTGCATAGGAAAATCATAGTTTTAAAAATAATTTTATAGTATAAAAAGTAAATATGTGAAGAGTTTTATTTCAATTTATGTAAAAACACTTTTAAAAAGTGTTTTTTAGGGTTTCGAAACACCGTTGTAAAATACATTTTTCATTTGTCATATTTGTTAACCTCCATAAGCTAAAGATTTTGTCAAGTTCTTTTGTAGCTTTACGACATACTCCCTCTTCAAATTCAAAATTCAACCTTTGTTGATTTGTTTTCTTTCCCCCTAATCTTGTTCTTTTCTTCACCAAACCTAACAATGGAGAGGGGAAAAAAAATTTTCTGCATAAATTATCTTTTCTGCATCAATGGGAAGAGATTTCACATAAAACCTCCTCTCTTCTACATCCTCAAACAAGAGGAGAATCAATCCAGCCATTGCTATGAGTAGCTCCTTCTTTCAATCTAAGGATGAGAAGAAGCAACAATCAATATACTATTAATAACTGTTTCAGCAAGCCGGTTTTCACCTTAGCTTCCTATTGGCTTTTGACTGATTTCATTGTTCACAAGCTGGAACAGTTAAAATATTAATTGTCTAATAGTGCATTAGGCTTTGGTTAAGCCGATGGGTTCATTAATTGCCTTACATGTGTTTTACAGACTATATATATGTAACATGCAGGATATAGGTCTTTTTGTGGTAGAGGGAGAGCAGAACCTTCATCTTTAGTTGAGCGGTTAGAAGCAACACTTCATGGGTCTCAATATTATTTGGTTTGTGAACTGATCCATGTGTTTTCTTGACTTTCCATCCATCTCTTTCATTATTCGATCTTTACTTTGCCTCTTCATTTACATGTTTGTAAATGGACAGTTACTGATTAGTTTAATATATATTATATTTTTTTTTAATCATGACACTAACAACTTGTTTTGTAGACTTATCCTATTCTGATGGTTTGTGTTACAAAGTTCACACAAGATGGAGTTCTTACCAAAAGCTTTCTTGAATGATTTAGTCCCTAGAGTTTTAGATGTGAGGGTTACCATAAAGATTGACTGATTTTATTTTAGAGAAATAGTGTAATTAATAGGGCGTATTCAAAGTCTTATGAACGAAGTATTGACAATCGATGTCGTCATGTTCAATGAAAAGGTTTGTTCTTTGCATCATATATCATGATGAGGCTATTGATGGTGTAACATTTTGGTTACTGCTTGCTCAAGGTAGTTGGATGCTTGATTCCATGGTTATTAGTATCGCGCGATTCGAGATTCGAATCGCACGATACGCCACATATTTCACACTGGGAGATACGAATCTCCCAGTGTATCCCTTTAGCACCAGAATCGCGCCCTGAATCGCGCGATTCACGTCGGAATCGTGCGAATCGCGCGACACCGGTGGATCACGCGATTCTGGGTGCTGTCGGGTTGCGCGGATCCGACCCGGATATGTGCGCGACCCGACACGGAAATAACCCTTTTTTGTTTTTTTTTCGATTTTTTTTGTTATTTAAGGGGAGAAACTGCCGCAAATTGAATTAGAAGCATGTGAAACCCTTTTTTTTATTCCCATCTGCTCTGTTCTTCACGTTCTATATCTTGTGCCCCACGGTTGCATTTTTTCTCCTCTTCTACTGGTCCTTTTTGGTCGAAAAATTATACAAATTGAAAGCAGTGGTCCACTCTATACTATTGCTGACTTGCTGGTTGATTGGGGTCCATTCTACTCCTATTTGGTAATTTTTTCCGGCTTCTTTTTTGCTTCTATTAGATGTTATATTTGTGAAGGTGGGAAAAATGAGTCAGAATCAGAATAAGAAAAAAAAGGAAACTGATATTACATGGAATCACTGTGAAAGTGTTCCTCCCCATAGACTTATGGTTAAATGCAAATACTGTTCACATCAATGTTGGGGTGGGGTAGCTAGGATGAAACATCATTTGGCTGGAACTAGAGAGAATGTGAGTCCTTGTACAAGTGTTCCTGATGAAGTGAAAAAGTTGTTTGTTAAAATGTTAGAAAATAGAGAAAAAAGTAAAGATGCCAGTAGTGTTGAAATATTTGAAGAGTCAACTACTCAAGATGCTAAGGGAAAGGAAGGGACATCAAAAACTACCAAACAGAAAACAATGAATGAGATGGTTAAAGATAGAGAGTTAGTAATTCAAGATATTTGTAAATGCATCTATGGTAATGCTTTATCATTTAATTTGGTGAGAAGTCCACTATTCATTCAAATGTTAAAATCTGTTGGTGAATATGGTAGGGGTTTGAAACCTCCAAGTTATCATGAGGTGAGAGTTTCTCACTTGAAAAAAGCAGTTGATAAAATTCAAGAAAGTTTAGCAAAGTATAAGAAGGAATGGGAGAAATGGGGCTGTACCTTGATGTGTGATGGTTGGACTGATGGTAAAGGAAGGTCTCTTACTAATTTTTTAGTTAACAATCCTAGTGGAACAGTTTTTCTAAAGTCAGTGGATACAAGTAGTGTGATTAAGGATGCTAAACAAATGTTTGAATTACTAGACAATCTAGTTGAGGAAATTGGGGAGGATAATGTGGTGCAAGTTGTGACAGATGGTGCGTCAAATCTCGTGGCAGCAGGGAAGATGTTAGAAGAGAAGAGAACAAAATTATTTTGGTCCCCTTGTGCAGCACACTGTCTTGATTTAATCCTTGAAGACATTGGGCAACTTCCAGTATTTTATAATACCATCACCAATGCAAAGAAAATAACAACCTTCATTTATAGGCATACATGGGTTCTTAACTTGTATAGAAAGTATTCTAAAGGAAAAGAATTAGCTAGACCAGCAGTGACAAGGTTTGCAACAGCTTATCTTACACTAAGTTGTATATTGCAACAAAAAAATGCTCTTCGAACCATGTTTGCTTCAGATGATTGGACTTCTAGTACTTTTGCTAGTAAAAGTGATGGCAAGCAAGTGGTGGACATGGTTTTTGGGGATTCTAGATTTTGGAGTTCCATCAAATATTGCTTAAAGTGTGTGAGTCCACTTGTAAAAGTTTTAAGACTTGTAGATGGTGACTCTAAACCTGCTATGCCATATATTTATGAAGCAATGGACAGAGCCAAAGAAGAAATTGCTGACAATTTTGAAAAGAAGGAATCAAGGTATAAAAAAATATGGAAGGTCATTGATATTCGTTGGACTTTGCAATTACATAGACCCCTCCATGCGGCTGCCTACTTTCTTAATCCTAAGTAAGTTTTATACACTTTAAAATTTAAATATTAGTGTTTAATTGTATGTTAGAACTTGGAAAAACATAACTTATTTATTATTTTCGTAGGTTTCATTATGATGAAAAATTTAATGCGGACCAGGAAGTTTATTTTGGTTTATATGAAACTATCGAGAGAATGATTCCGGATAGAAAGACAAGATTTTTAGTTGATCAACAACTTGAAGCATTTGAGTCTGCTAAGGGGCTTTTTGGAAGGAGCATGGCAATAGATACTAGAAACAAAAAGCAACCTGGTACCATTCTCTAGTCTATACTCTATAGTCTATTCTATTTAGAAGACTGTAATTTTTAATCTTAATAATAAATATGAATTTTTGAAATCATTTCTCATTATTGTATCTTTTTTTAGCTCTTTGGTGGGAAAGTTATGGAGGAGAGGGCAAGGAGTTGCAAAAGATAGCTATGAGGATTTTGAGCCTCACGTGTAGTGCTACTGGATGTGAAAGAAATTGGAGCACATTTGATCAAGTGGATACTAAGCGAAGAAATCGTTTAGAACAACAAAGGTTAAATGCACTTGTATTTGTCAAGTACAACCTTCAACTTGAGATGAGACAGAAGATTAGAGAGGAAAAAGGAGAGACATATGATCCAATCTGTTTATCAGATATTGAATCTGATGATGAGTGGATCACTGAAAAAGAAAATCCATGCTTGCCAGTGGACGGGTCATGGATGGACATACATGAGAGTTTCACTCTTGATGAAGGAGCTCCGAGTAAGAAAAGAAAGAGAGGTATAATATTTCAAAGCTAAACTTAAGTTAATTTTTAGTTTAAATATATACCATCATACTTATTAAGTTTTTTTTCCCATAGGTCCAAGAAACTTGAATGCCAAAGCCAATAACAAAGGAAAATCTATAGTAAGACAAGAGAATGAGAATGAAGATGATGCTGAAGATGGGGAAGAGGAGGATGATGAAGAAGTGACATTGTTAATGGAGGATGATCATGAATTGAGTGACATTGATCTTGGAGATGATGAATGAAGAATTGAATTTTATGTTCAGTGATTTTAGTCTTTTTAAGCTAGGATTTTGATTTTGTGAATTGATTTTGAGGACTATTTGTCTTTAGAATTTCATATGTTGGTTTTTTTATTTTTTTTAGAGTCTAAAATAACTAATATTTACAAACTTTTCATATCTTTTTATATAAAAATTACTTATATATCATCTTTAATAGTTATTCATGAATCTTACGATTCACGATACGTTACGATTCAAGATTCAAAAAATCGGCTTTCCGATTCACGATTCGTATCTCGTTTTGATAACCATGCTTGATTCTATAAAGACTGCAAAAGCCATGGATCAATTCTTATAGAGTTTGTCACGCAAAGCCTGCTATAACATTAGTGGTATGCGTGTCGCTATAGGGAGTGAAGGTGTCCATAAACTTTACCATCTGGTGCTTATACATTCATTTGTTATGCATGAATCATCGCTATGTTTGCCAAAGAGATGTTTGAATCTAAAAGCTATCTATGAGATTTCTTAGGGTTGAAAGAGGGCAGTGGTTTCATTGGTGAGCTTGTCCTCTCATATATTTTAGATAAGACATTGAAAAATAAATTCTCCAATAGAGTTTTGTATGTGGGGGGTGAGGGTGTCTATAAAGTATGGTGCTTCTACCTTCATTTGTTATGCATGAATCATCGCTGTATTTGCTAGAGAGATGTTTGAATCTAAAAGCTGTCTATGAGATTTCTTGGGGTTGAAAGAGGGTAGGAGTTTTATTGGTGAGCTTGTCCTCTCATATATTTTAGATAAGACATTGAACAATAAATTATCCTATAGAGTTTTGTATGTGATATTTGTCCATAACCTAATCTATTTCATACTCAGCTGATTCCGTTTATGTGAAAAGCATATTTATGTGGCTTTGTTCAATATATGTCTAGAGTGAAAGTGGGTAAGTGTATGGGTTACTACCAAAAGGAGGTGGTGCTAATTCTTTAGACTCATCGTAGGACTTCTGAATGGTATGATGGTGGCTCTAACACAGGGTGTTATTTAAATCTAAAAAGGGTGGCTGTTTGGACAAGTGTGATTAACCCATTATATGCAGGACAAAAGACTAGGTCAAGTGCATTTTGATGGGAGCTAGGTAGATGATGTGAGATGGAGTTATGATTCTCTCCAGTAAAAGAAGGATGTTTTTGTCTTAGTTGAGTATGTAGGCTATAGAATCCCTAGAGAAGATGGTTTGTTCTCTTACCTACTTTCTCTCATTGTCACATGTAGAAACAGAATTATAATTTGGCATGCTATTGGCATCTAATATATTATGCTTTAATTCACAGGTTTGCCCATAAAAATGTTAATGGGGCTACAAGAGTTTCATTTGACCCTTCTTACCTTGAGGTGTAGAGGTTGAAGAACATGCTCGTCCAACAATGATAATGCAACCACTAGAATCACAATGTAATGTTTCTCGAGTCTAGGTCTAGGTCATAGTGTTTTATGAGGTATAGGGCGACAACCCCTGTTATGTGTTATTAAGTTTCATTGTTTTGTTGGTATTTGTGTCGTGTTAGTGTTGTGATGTTGAAGATGAATTTTAATTGTCCAGTGAGACATTTCGTGGTGAATGATATTATGGATGTTAATTGTAATAGTAGTTTATTTCAATTTCTTCAATTTTACTTTTACTGTCTAACCATATTTAGTGTAGCATATATGTGTATATGTGTTGAATACTTGTGTTTGTTAAAGTTAATTCTGATAAAGAAACACAATATATTTTGAAGCACCGCGACGCACAATAAAACACCCAATGAGAAATAATAAAGAAGATAAAATATATGATATGAACTTGTGATATTGTG
Organism: Neltuma alba; assembly: GCF_004799145.2. Lineage (NCBI taxonomy): Eukaryota > Viridiplantae > Streptophyta > Magnoliopsida > Fabales > Fabaceae > Neltuma > Neltuma alba. The sequence continues at coordinate 324,077 of NW_021636216.1, forward strand.
TTTCATAAGGTTCTTTTATTTAATGCACATATATTGAATCTTCTCTATTCATGTTTGCACAAGACTCATAAAATAAATGTAAGATTGATAGCCTGTTAAGAAATTTTTTTACCATTAACTAAAAGCTTAGACACAACGTGATGGCAATAAATCAAAACAACACCATGAAAATAAAAATGAAGAACAATATAATGTATTATACTAGTTGATTATATATTTAGTCGTCTTCTGTATCATTTTGAATGAAACCTAGATCTTTTTCGAAGTCTCAAGCTCGTGGTAGGCTGGCAACTTCCTCAAGTAAGAAATCTAACCTCTTGGTGATTTTAGATGCTTAGTTAGTTGATTCAGTAGTAAACACTCTTTGGTGGAGCATAGTTATGTACCTTTGTCTATGTACTCTCATGAAAGGGATTACCTTCATGTATATATGTGCTTCCATGTCATAAGTCACCAGAGGTTCATAGTCTTGCCAAGGCATGATGACACAGATCATCTGATCGTAATCTCTAATAACATTCTTGTAACTTAGGAGGTCCTTATAATCATATATCTTGGCATGCTCAAGTGGTTGATAATAGAATCCTTTTGATCGCATGACGCAATAAAAACATTTTAGCAAAAAGTAACGAGACTCATACCAAGAAGGAGAACCTGGTCACACAAGTTTTGACATTGAAGTGTGGTACTTTTTTAGCCCATCTTCTTCATTTAAAGTCATGAGGACAACTAGTGGTCCCCACATGATCTATAGCAATGATACACCATAAACTACTAAAAAAAAGTTCATTTTTGTCTCCTATTTTCATCTGAAAATGAAAAAAGACACATATGGGAGCCCATGCTTGTCTGTTAGGACAAAACAGACGCATATGGGCTCCCAAATTTGTCTGCTAAGCCCACTAGACGAATATGAGACCATATTTTGGCTCTATTTTCCACCCCCCACTCCCCCAAAAATACACTTCATTTTCACCCTTACCTTCATCAGTTCTATTCTTTCAATTTCTCCCAACTCCACACCCTCCCTATAAGTACTCCATATTTTGGCGCCACCCCCCATTATAAGTCCCTAAAAACCCACAGCCCCCTACCTCCCTGTCCCATCCTTGGTCCCCCTGTCCCCCGTCCCCCGTTTCTTAGCCCCCTTATCCCCAACTCCGGCGTGGTCCCCTCATGGCAAAAACCCCCACTGCCGTCCTTACTCCCTGTCCCCCACTCCGTGAAACCCCCCGCCTCATTCCCTCCACCCTTCCCAGTCCCCCTGACCCCACCCCCAGGCCCCCGGGTCATCCTCGACCCTACCCCCTACTCCCCGCCCCCCACCAAACCTACCCCCACTCCCCGGCCTGCCCCCCAAACCCCACCCCCACTCCCGGTAACCCACCCCCCAATCTGAACGTACAGCTCCCCCACCCCCAATGTTTTTTTGGTTTACTCATAATTTTTTTTTGTGTTTCTAGCTTACCTGTGGGTATTCTGCAGCTCTCTTCATTTTGCATTCTCCACTTTATAAGTAAGTATGATATCTTTTTAAAGATTAATTAATCATATATATTGATTATTGTTGTTTGATGAACCTATTGGAATTAGGAGTCTAGCTTGTGATTGTATTGTAATTTAGATTTTTGAGTAACCTGTGGGTAATGTAGATGTATAATCAATAGAACGGAATTGATGATTTTTTGATTTTATATTATTTAGTTTTTTTATTATATCTATGAATTATGAAGAAGGAGTGGTTTTAAATATTTTGTTGCAATAGTTATGGTGTTTGATGAAATGGCTATCCATATGAATTATATGAATTTGCACTAGAAACAATTAATAATGATATTAGATTAAATAAATTGGTGAGTTTAAATAGAAAAATACATCTTTTATTTATTAAAAAAATATTTTTGGATGACAAATTTTATTTGTGAAAATGAATAAAATTTGCTTATGTTAAATTTAAGATAATATTTTATTAATATTATTTCATATAAAAGGTTTTAATTTATGTTTCTTATTTGTAAATTTTTTAAAATGCTTAATTTAGAATGATTAAATTGTTGAAATTAGATGAGTTGCTTTAATTTACTTGGAATTGAGCTGAATGAAATTAAAATATTGTTGATTTCAGTCTTAAATTAAATTGAAATATTTTTACAATTACTTATATATTAGCAGAATGGATCGTAGTTGAATGAGTGCTTTGAGAACATCTATAGAGTATGAGGACGGGGTAGAAGAATTTATTGAATTTACAACTGTTATAATAATGAAGAGATTGATGCTATCTTAGATTGTTTGGCGGGACAATTTCTAATATATGAGGTTGGCTTGGATGGTACTGAAGTGTCTAGGATTATTTTGATTGTTAAAAGATATTAGAATGTTATTAGGATTATGTATATATTCTTTTTCTATGGAATGGATCTGAATTTGTTAAATTATTGTGTATTGATGTTATTAGGATTGTGAATTATAGAATGGATCTGAATCTGTTGAATTATTGTGTATTGATGTTATTAGGATTGTGGATTATAGAATGGATCTAAATTTGTTGAATTATTGTGTATTGATGTTATTAGGATTGTAGATGATGGAATGGATATGAATCTGTTGAATTGGCTATACTTTATTTTTTGCAAATCTTTTAGGATTTTATGTAAAAAAATTTGGGCAATTTCACATTTATGAGGAAATTATTTTCTTTAATGGAACATATTCGTCTGTTCAATCAGAACAGACGAATATGACACATCATATTCATCTGTTTATTAGGAAGAGATGAATATGGCACAGGAATATTTGTCTGTTCTGTAACATATTCGTCTGTTGCAAACAGACGAATATACAGCTTTTATCTACATCTGCTTCATCTATGTCCCCCTCAAAACATACAAAAAAGGCCTCTAGAACAAACAAAAATGACCTTTTTTTTAGTAGTGACAGTTGCTCTAGCATTTAAGCAGGTTAAAGAATTCAATCTCAAGGAGCTGGTCGACACATGCCATATTTCTCTGTTGTTGAGTTGCTTAATTGTGGAGTCTCTAATTGCATTCTTATTTGCGTGTAAAGGAGCATGCATTGATTACTTTCTAAGGAGGTGGTAGTACTCAAATGTGTCATTCTTTGTTCCTATTAGCTAAGGCCCCATTGTAATAGTCTAATAATAGTATTCTATTTCCATGAATACTATTGGGCTAATGCGTGACTTTGTTCTGGGCTTTATGTGTTCACATAACTATAATGGGTAAACTATTGCTTTTGCTTTCAGCTTGTGTGTGCTATAATTAAGTTGGGCATGCATAAACGACGAGATAGGTCAAACTTGTGTATATACAGTTAGGATAGGATATGAGCTATATGCAGAACATAATACATACTATCATCTGTGACTGAAAGAACAAAACAAAGTTTTTATAATCTGAATGGTAGCTATGTGTGATTATTTACCCACAGCACTGTTACTATGTATCATGTTAAATAAGATTAGTTCGTGTTAATTGATCCTAAAGGTTTAATTATGCTCAAATAGGTCACGAGAAGCTTTACCAAGGGCCTCTTATGTGTTAATTCAGCTCAAATAAGATCATTCTTTATAATATTACGAGTCATGTTTTAAGGAAGTAAAGCTTTTGAGGCCATTAGTTAGGAATATCAATTCATATTAATTTATCTTGAAGGTTTAATTGGGCTCAAATGGGTTGCGTCATTGGTATTGTGATTAACATGTGTTTATTTTCTTTATCAATTTCCTCAACTGTACTGACACATTAGGATAGCTGATATCGTAGCATGAGGAGGTAAACTCTACCGGTAATTAAGGATAGCGTATTTTGACAATTTAGGTTTGACTACATTATTCATATTAATGGAAACTTCATAGCTGGGTTAATTTACTGTGCATAGAGAACTTTCAAGTTGAAGAAAAAGTGGGTGTCGAGGTAATTATAGTATAAGTTGTTTTAGCAGCTAAACCATGATGCAACATATACTTTCTAGTGTAACATCCAAATGTGTTGCATCAGAAGCTTAATCTGTGAATATTCTCTAAACTCGATGCACTATTGCCCTTGGGATGATGGGATATGTCTTAAAACATCACCCTTAAAAAACTATTGGAGTTTGTCAATTAATGCACCTAGTTTGTGTATATATTCTTGACATGTTTATTATAATTTTTTCGTATCTTTAAGTAGGTTCATGTAGAGTTTTCACTGATGTCCAGAATATATATCAAAATGGACATGGGTTTTTATCGATACCAATGTTTAGCCTTGATTAACACCTCATTGTTATTAATTCGCTCATAGTTTATTCCTCTTTGGATTATTCATTAATTTTGCTGTTACATCGGCATGCAAGTATGGAAAATTCATTTTATATGTTCAATTTATGAATTAATTTAGTTATATGTGTGGGATATTGGATAGTGAAGTAGGTTGGTAGTAAAATATTTATTTAAATGCCACAATATTATATTTTTTTAAAAATCATATAGTAATTTTTCACGTAAGTAAATTAATACAAATAAATTTGTTGTTAATGGGAGTTTCACCCAAGAGGGGGTGAATTGGGTAAGTATAAAAATTTAACATAATAAAACAATCACAGCAAATAAAATAGAGGATAAGAGTTAGGAGGGTTTCACCAAAGAATGGAGACACAAAGTTTTATACTAGTTTGGTCTTAACCACTTGATCTACATCCAGTCTTCAGAACACCTCTGAGATTTCCACTAAAACTCTAAGATTAAGTGGGCTCTTGGTGCCTCTATACAGCAATTGAATCACTCAATCACTTCCTCTTATTACCCATAAGGCTATAATCCCCTCAAGAGTCCATACTCTTGAGTTATTATCAGAAAATGAGTAATGTAAAGTTTATCAGGCTCTCTTACAGAGTAAATAAATGTTAAACACTAAAGTTCAGTAAAACAGAGTATTAAATACAACAGTAAATTTTTCAACAGACGGTAGGTCGCGTATTCAATACTTCATTTAATGCCCTTCGTGCCTTTTATAGTTGGAGAAGTTTAATTATCTGTTAAACTGAAGAGCTTCTAGCCATTGGAAGATCGCTTGTGTGTGTTCAGTAGGTATAACTGTAGTTTGTCATTAATGCTTCTGACACAGTAGGTTAACGGCTACTAAATAACCGTTAAGCTTCGTAATCTATATAATTTCTTTTGACACAAGTAAGTCTTCATTTCAAAAGAAATTAGTAAGCTTAATAGAATAAGTGATGACTAGTGATATTGATACAATAAGTTGAAAACCACAGAATCAATCACCAGATACTTAAAAACTAAAGTAAACTTGATTGATGTCTTGATCGATAAATCTTTGATCGATCAAGTTATTGATTAAATATCAAAAGAAAGATTGAATCAAATATATGCATTTGTCGAATCAATTATGGATTATAAGATGATCAAACACATGATCGATAAATGATCAAACATGAATACAGTGAGCTTTAAATGAATTATGCAAGGCCAATCTTTTTCAATTTTTGTTTGCCTTAGTATCTTTTTAATAGAGAGTTATGTGTCAACTGAAGGCTGAGAAAAGCTTAAAGATAAAGAGACAATAGATCTTGAAGATCATCATGAACAGTTGTTGTGAAATGAACTATGCGATGATCGAACAAATGATCAAAAAAGACTTCATCAATCATATTATCGATAAAGCTAAATATGAGAAAAATGCATTTTTAAAGTGTGTTGATTGAATACCTCATTGATAAATGGTTGATAGAACAAGTCATCGAAAAAGAGTTTTAAAAAAAGTTTTCACAGTGAAGTCACAGAATAGATGGTGATCGATTAACGATTAATCAATTAAGTGATCAATAAGTGATTGTTGAAGGTTGTTTTCAGTAAAGATCAGGGAAAGATTTTGATTGATCATGTGATGTGATGAGCAAATGCAGAAGTCATGATGATCGATCATTTTATCAATAAGTGATGATGGAACAAGTGATCTGAAAATAATTCAAAACAACATTTGAGAGATATGTGTAGTGAAGGTGCTGATGATCGATCATTTGATTGAAAAATGATTGATCAATCAATTGATCGATTAAAGACCTTGAGAGAATATTTTGACAGAACATATTATCGATTAACCAGAGGTAAATTATCATACAGTGTTTGAACAAGTTATCGATAAAAGTCTAATCGATAAAGCGATCAATAAATGGCGAATTGTTCAAAATATAAAGTAAGTGGAAAGACTTTACCATTTATCTGTATTCACATCGATAACAGCTTGATCGATCAGGTGATCGATAAATGCTATTATATACTTTACCAAGGTTTTGTGGCTTTTTCTAACAATTGATCGAACACTAGATTATCCATCAATTGATCGATAATTTGCTTCAAACTTCTTCATAAATAGTGTTAACAATGATCGATCAACTCATAAAATTTGATTTATCTAACATATTATCAATCAAGTTCAAGGATAAGTAACTAACAACAAAAGCAGTTTATCTGACACATGATCGATTAACCTTTGATCGATTAGGTGATCAATCAACTTACTAAGACCAGAAAACACTTAAATTGTTATCATCAAAACCTTAAATCTAATATTTGTAAAGATGCTAAATTTTTTTATGCGTAAGCAATATGCAAATTTTTCTACTTACATACTTTGTGTGTGTGTTTATTGTATTAATCTCAAACTCCACATTTCTCCTTGGAGGCGTTATAAAATCTTAATAAAAATAAGATGTTTTGGAAGACTCACATGGTATATTTATAAACATTGTTAAAGAAGATCACATAGCATATTTGTATATGATTTAATTTACAGCTCCACTCTACTTTAAAATATAGTTAATTCTCTATTTTAATAAGTTATAGCTTCATACATTTATGATTATAATCCAAGTGATATATTTATGAAAAGTTTTGGATCACATGGTCTATTTATATACAATTTAATTTATGGCTCCACTATACTTTAAAATATTGTTAATTCTCTATTTTAATTAGTTTTGGATCACATGTTTGTAAGGAAAAAATGAAACTACATGGGAAAAAAACACGATGCATTCCTTTTACCTTACATGTGGCAAAGGTGTAATTAGTTATATGTTACGCTAAATGTACTTATCAAGCACTGTGGTAAAAATCTGGACACCTTTTCCTTAATTAGTTATCCCTCAATAACTATTGCTTGTGTGTAATTAGTTATATATAACTCATAACACATTCCATACCTTTATCCCCACAAAGTTAAAGACTTTAGAAAAAAATGAGTGATAATGTTAGTATTGGTCAAATGTCATTTAATAAATCATGTGTGATGAATAAACTAAAGAATTCTTTAGAGAAATATATAATTATGATGATTCATTAATCAACTGATATGAAATTTTTTGTGCGTAAATTTACTTTGCAAGCATTGACTTATTATATGAGAGAAGTGAAAGTGGCGTGCTTTTTTTGAGTGTGGGAAATAATTCATCTTATTGGAGGGTTAATTATAAATATTACAAGTAAGACTAAATGGGTGTATATTTTAACACTTTAAAGGCTAGATAGAGATACATGGTGTCATACCTCTTTTTATATTCCATTATACATTAATTGGAACCAATATAAGTCATTTCATAACATTTTCATATGAAAAATTTTAAATTTCAAAATTGTACTATTCATCCTGTCCGTACACTATTCATCTGAAAAATGAGGCAACTTCAAAAATTCATAACTAAATCTAGAAAAATCAAAACGATGTGGTTCTAATTTTCATGCAAATCTTGCTAACATTTATATGGAGGAAAAATAATCATTAGGTTCAATTCCATCCAGAATAATTCTAAGAAATTCATCAAAGTGTACTATTCATTTGGTTAATTTTTTAATTTCCCGTATTTTTGCTCAACTTTGGAAGGGCATAACTCTTAGCACACATTTCCAAATTTAATGAATTACCACTTGTTTTAAAACTAAAAATGAGATCTATTTTGCTGTTAAATTTCATACCCAACTCCAATAATTGTTCATTATTTTATGTGTCACAAGTTTGTCACGTTTTAGGAATTTCTATCCCCCTATTACCATTTTCTTGATTTATTTCCTCTTGTTCCTTCATCCACCTTCTTTTCACAATACATCAAGCGTAATTTCAACATTGAAACATGGAATGACAATATAATTTACATTAAAATGTCATTCATAACTCATCACAAAATCAACCAAAGTCTAGTACACTTGATACAAGTTTCTAACATAACATAATATTCATAAAGCCATTTCATGCCAAGGCCAATTCCTTCCCTTGCTCCATGCTTGGTCCACTTCCTAATTAGTGCATAAAATAACATAGGAGGAATGAAATTTCAAAGAAATCTCAGTAGCATATGAATTACAATTATTATGTAAATCAATGCAAGTTTGATTGTGACATGTCATGCAGTCCAAACCATTCCCAACTTATAGGAATTCATACCACATATGATGTAAGAAGAGGAACATCATATTATCCATATTGACATACTACAAAGTATTTGACCAAAGCATAATCAATGTCAATCAAACAATCAAGGTCACCACAAAGTTCCTCCAATCCAAGCAACAATAATCACAACAAACAAGCAAGATAAACAATCAAATTATAATTCAAAGCTACCTTTTTAAAAGCTTGTCCAAATGATTACTCCAAAGAACAATGCTTCTCCTTAGTTTCTCCTCTCAATGTCTATTAAACCAAGCATAAACATAGGCTATATTAATCACAAAACAACTTGGTTCCAACACTTTAACATTGACTTAACAATTCCCCCCCTTTTTCTTTGATTTTTAACAAAATGATTCTTTCTTTAGAATCAATCATCTCATGGCTCATCCCTACACAATTTTTTATGAGGAATCCAATGGTGTAATCAGATTTTTGAAATTCACACTCCTTCCCCATTAACTTCACTTGGCCAAATGGGGGGTTTTTAACTTCCAAAAATTCTATTTTTGATTCCAATGATTTTAAACACTCCCCAACAACATATCTGTGACAACCGCTCTTTCAAAACCATTTTTAGATTAAATCCAACAATTTATTTGAATGATTAACCATGATAGAAAAGAAGAAACCTTAAATTTTAAAATCGCTATCATGGTTAAAAGAAATAAACTTATATTACGAGCCACATCAATCGTTCACTTGGGCCTTGGACTTTCAAAGTCCAGAAATATCATTCAACCATTAGCCCAAACCAAACTTACACTTTCAAACACACGAACTGATAAAACATTTTAATATAAGTCATAGAGCCCATTAGTGAAAAATCAACACTATCAAATCAGTGTAATACGCAAAGTCTAAAATGTCTCGGACCTCCTCACGGCCCTATCATACCAGATAGTAGTAATTAAAGTATTATTTTACAACATGATAGTAGATGAGCCCTATGTGGCAATATATAACAAGTCAACACATAGAACAAAAGCAGGGAGGCTATACAAGCTATAACAGCACACTATGCCTCCGGAGCCTTCCCTGATGGGCCACCACCTGAACTATCGCCTGAAAATGTTAAACCACGGGGTGAGACAAACGCCTCAGTAACCAACTTTCCAACTCATCATACATACTAACACGTGCTCGTGAGGTGTCAAGTGGGACAGTTATTAATTCTCAAGAACTATAGATATAAAATTTCAATCATCCAAACCCTCACTATGGGGGCCAACACACAAGCCACATAAGTCTATCCCTCACTCTGGGGGATCAATCAAACATATGGGCCTATCCCTCACTTTGGGGGACGAATAAGAAGCCACAAAGGCCTATCCCTCACTATGGGGGACGAAAGAAGAAGCCAACCAATGTGCACCAATGGCGGCCTTACCACGTGGTAGGATAGGACTCAATCCAAAATCCAAATAACAACCAATCATTCACAATATAATAAAAATGTCTCAATCTTTTCTCAGTATAATCCATAAGATATAAATCATATATCTTTTCCAAACTTCTCAATCACAATTCCAAAAATCCCACAAGACAATTTTCATAGCTCAAAAGATATAACATATCTACTCAAGTTTCAAATATCAAATATTATTCTAAAAATAGCAAAATACTCACAAACAACATATTAGCACATATAACAAGTGGAAAGTGGTTACCTCTCGCCAAAGCAATACTAAGGATTACCACAAGGTCAATCCTTTGCTCAACCAATAATTAATCTACACAATTAATATAACCACATATTAATATAAACTAATTAATTAATTAATTAAACTTCTCTATATTATTTAAATTTTTACTCTAAATTCTCGCAACTCTCATAACCCAAAAATTATTAAGTATTTTAGCAACAATTTAAAATTTCTAACAACCCCAAATTATTTATTTACCACCTCCAAATTATTTACCTTAATAAAAAGGATTTTCAACAATTTCCAAATATAAAATTATTATGTTCTAAATCTAAAAATCTTCATTTAAGTTTAAACCTCAAAATCAAACTATCAAAAATTCAATAATATTTCAAATATTTATAAATAAATAATCTAATCAAAACTTTAATGGTATAACTACCATATATATATTTTCATAAATAATAAACTTTTTAGCTACAATAATTATTTTAAAACCTCCAGTCACCCAATAAATAAAAATAAACCGATTAAAATTTTAATAATATGTTAAACACCTCAATTAAATTATTCAACTTAATTTTAATCGGTAAAATATGATATAAATCATATATCACATATTTTTCAACTAGAAAAATCCATTTAAGCACTAAAACCAACAAATGGACCAATCCAAACCGATTAAAATCTCAATAATATATCAAACAATCCAAATAAATTATTTAACTTAAATTTAATCGGTAAAAATATAATATAAATCATATATAACAGATTTTTCAACTAGAAAAATTTATTTAAATACTAAAAACCAACAAATAGAGAAATCTAAACCGATTAAAATTAACAACTCATTTACTTCTAAATTTCTATAGTCATCTTTTGTAAAAACTCAATACTTAGATCATATATAAGTCTCAAAATTTTCTCTAATCACTATGGTAATACTACTATTAGGAAGCATAAAATATATATGAAATATTTATGAAGAAAGTTTGATGAAAAGAGATAATTTCATGTACCTAAAATATCTTCAAAGCTTGCCCTCTGCTTCACCGGTATGATTCTCTCGCTCACACACTTCGGCCCTCTCTTTCTCTCTTTTCTTCTTCTCTCTCTCTCTTGCGCCTGCCGTGGGGGAAAGAATGAATTGTTGGGGGTGTATTTAACACCCCCTGCTCATTTATTGGGGGGGAGGGGTTTTTCAACCCAACCCCCAACTTTCCACCGCCCCCTTCCCCAACTTTCCACCAATTTCGGTGGAAAGTTGACTTTCTTTCTTTTTTTTTTAAATAATATTATTATATTATATTATATTATCTTATATTATTTTATTTTTCAATTACTTTTTTTTTTTTTTTTTAGGATATTACAATTCTCCCCACCTAATAAGAATTTTGTCCCCAAAATTCAAACAACCACACAAGAAATAAAAACAAAAGTAACTCAAAGTGCTTACTAAGAAAACAGGTAAGGGTACTCATAACGCATCCGTTCCTCTGTCTCCCAAGTAGCATCACCGGGACTCATGCCCTTCCAAAAGACTTTAACAAGACGGATAGTTTTGTTCCTCAATTGTTTATCCTTAACGTCCAAAATCCGCTCTGGTTCTGTTGGATAGGTCAAATTATCTCGCAATTCCACCTCTTCAGGCTCAATAACATGAGATGGATCAGGATGATACTTTTTCAACTGTGACACGTGGAACACGTCGTGTAAACTGGAAAGATGTGGCGGCAGCGCAATTCGATATGCAACAGGTCCAATCCGCTCCAAAATCTCATAAGGACCCATAAATCGGGGTGTAAGCTTCTTGGCTTTGATGGATCTACCAACACCAGTGACCGGTGAAACCTTCAAAATACATGATCACCCACTTCAAATTCTAAAGGTCTCCTTCGACGATCCGCATAACTCTTCTGTCGACTTTGGGCCATCAACAACTTCTGCTTGATCAGCTCAATCTTTCTGGTTGTGATGTCCACTAAATCTGGGCCAATAATTGTTCTTTCACTTAATTCAGTCCAACAAAGTGGAGATCTACACTTCCTCCCGTACAAAGCTTCATATGGTGCCATTTGAATACTAGCGTGATAGCTGTTGTTGTAGGCAAACTCTGCTAATGACAAGTGAGTGTCCCAACTGCCTTTTAGCTCTATAGCGCAAGCCCTCAACATATCCTCGAGAGTCTGAATAGTCCTCTCAGTCTGTCCATCAGTCTGAGGATGATAAGCAGTACTAAACTTGAGCTTAGTGCCCATAGCTTCATGTAATGACTGCCAGAAGTTCGATGTAAACCTTGGGTCCCTATCTGAAATGATAGACTCCGGCACTCCATGAAGTCGAACAATCTCATCTATATACAGCTTTGTCAATCGTTCTAAAGAGTAAGTACTCTTGATAGGCAGGAAGTGCGCTGACTTAGTCAATCTATCTACAATTACCCATATAGCATCATAGCCAGCCGGGGTTCTTGGCATACCAGTAATGAAATCCATAGAAATACTATCCCATTTCCATTGGGGAATATCAAGATTCTTTAATAGTCCTGGAGGTCTCTGATGTTCTATCTTGACCTTTTGACATGTCAGACATTTCATTACAAAGTCCGTGACATCCCTCTTCATTTTTGGCCACCAGTAGTTCCTTTTCAGGTCTTGGTACATCTTGGTTATCCCTGGATGTATCGTGTAATTACTTCGATGCGCCTCCTCTAGAATAGTCCTTTTGATTTCCTCATTATTAGGGACACAAATCCTCTTCTTGTACCTCAGGATTCCTTCTTCACCAATTTCATAATCAGGCACACCATGGGTCTCCACTTCCTCTCGGATGCTTAGTAACCGGTCATCCTCCATCTGTGCAGCCTTCAAATCTCGAAAGAACTCATAATCACCCAAAATTGATTGTAGAGTGGATGGAGCCTCATGCACTACTTGGAGATCTCTCAATCTCTCTAAGCAGTAGTGTTCCTCCAGACTCATGTGAAACACATGCACCGTTTTCCTACTCAAAGCGTCTGCAACCACATTGGCTTTACCCGGATGATACTTAAGCTCAAAGTCATAGTCCTTGATGAATTCCATCCACCGGCGTTGTCTATTATTCAGTTCCTTCTGATCTATTAAATACTTCAGGCTCTTGTGATCGCTGAAGACTTCAAACTGTGATCCATATAAGTAGTGCCTCCAGATCTTCAATGCAAAAACCACCGCCGCTAATTCCAGGTCATGTGTAGGATAATTTTCCTCATGTGGCCTTAATTGCCTAGATGCATAGGCAACCACCTTTCCTTCCTGCATCAGGACACACCCTAAACCCTTAAGTGAAGCATCAGTGTAAAGGGTGTACGGTTTACTAGGATCTGGAATAGTCAACACTGGAGCCGTGGTCAACTTAGCTTTCAGTTCTTGGAAAGCCGCCTCACACTTTTCACTCCAAATAAACGGTTGGTCTTTCTTGGTCAACTTAGTTAGAGGCATGGCGATCTGAGAAAATCCCTTGATGAATCTTCGATAATACCCAGCTAAGCCCACGAAACTTCGTACCTCCGTCACAGATTTTGGTGTCTCCCATTTCAATACGGCATCGACCTTGCTAGGATCAACAGCTACTCCCTCGGCAGATACTACATGGCCTAAGAACTTCACTTCTCTAAGCCAGAACTCGCACTTGCTTAACTTAGCATATAACTGATGATCCCTCAATATTCGCAATGCAATGTAAAGATGCTCTCGGTGTTCTTCCTCATTCTTGGAGTATATCAGGATATCATCTATAAACACCACAATAAACTTGTCCAAGTACGGCCTAAAGATCCGGTTCATATAGTCCATAAACACTGCTGGAGCATTCGTCAAACCAAAAGGCATTACTAGAAACTCGTAATGTCCGTATCTGGTACGAAAGGCCGTCTTTGGGATGTCCTCTGCTCTAACTCTTAATTGATGATATCCCGACCTTAAGTCAATCTTAGAAAACACTGCTGACCCCATTAATTGATCTAGCAAATCATCAATCCTAGGCAAAGGATATTTGTTCTTGATAGTCACTTTGTTCAACTGCCTGTAATCTATACACAATCTCAAGCTCCCATCCTTCTTTCTCACAAACAGTACTGGTGATCCCCACGGTGAGACACTTGGTCTAATAAATCCTTTTTCAAGTAACTCTTCGATTTGCTTTTTCAGCTCTGCCAATTCAGAAGGTGACATTCTGTACGGTGCTTTAGAAATTGGAGCTGTCCCTGGTACTAGCTCAATGGAGAATTCAACTTCCCTTTCAGGAGGTAAACCGGACACTTCCTCAGGAAATACCTCAGGAAACTCCTTTACTACCTCGATTTGGTCTATACCAACTTCTTTATCCGTACTAACGGAAAAAAAACAGCATACGCTTGACAACCCTTTGAATACACTTAGTTGCTTGAGTAGCAGACAACCACAAACGACCATTAATAGCCTCAACTATCGTAGTGCACAAAGGAAGAGTTACTATCTTCCTTTTGCAATCCAGAATGGCATTATTTGCTGATAGCCAATCCATACCAATAATCACGTCAATACCCTTGAGGGGTAGACAAATCAAATCAATCACAGACTCACGATTCTCAAATTTAAGCACAAGACTTAAACACGCCTGTGTGGTTAACACAGTGGCTCCCGCTGGAGTTGACACTTTCAACATGTAAGACAAATCATGCATGGGAAATTTAAACTTTTGAGCACATTCCGCAGCAATAAAAGAATGAGTGGCACCAGAATCAAACAACACAGGTATATCATGTCCTTGAAGAGAGACAGTACCTCTAATCAGATTAGGAGACATACCAGCTTCCTCTCTAGTCAAAGCAAAAACTCTCCCGGCACCGTGGATCTGAAACTAGGAGTTTGCTGCTGCATCTCTGGACAATTGCGAGCTATATGTCCGAACTTATGGCATCGGTAGCATTCCCAACACTGTCCTGGGTGATTTCTCCCACATCTCATGCAAGGACCACTAACACTTGGGGTGGATCTGGTAGGCTCATGGTGGACACTCCGATCTCCCCCTATACGGCTCCCCTGAGGCTGTCTCCTTTGCATAAAGCCTCCACGGGCTGAATTCTTCTGATTCTGGCTCTTGCCTCTGCTTGAGTTACCTGAGCCCCCATAACTGTAGTTATTCTTTTTATTGATTCCTCCCATTGGCCTCATAAAACCAGAGAATCTGCCCTGATTATCCCGACGTCGGCTCTCCTCTACCTCTCGGGTTCTGCGAGCTGTCATCCTGAGTTTCGTGCAGGCATCCTCGAAACTCTTAAACTCATATAAGGCCATTTGCTGCTTCAACTCTGGCCTCGCCCGTTCTATCAATTGTCGGGCCATCCATTCTGGGTTATCATTATGCTGCAGATAGGTAACATGCTTGGAGAGGTCAATATACTTGGCAATAAACTCATCCTCATGCATGTTCTCCTGTCGAAGAGCATAAAAAGCTGTTTCTTTTTCTTGTCTCATGGCTGGGGGAAAGTAGTGATCAAAGAACATCTGTTTGAATTCGTTCCAAGTAATCCCCGAGTCATCTATGCCGCTTACACTCCTCCACCACCTCTTAGCTCGATCCCTCAATAAAACTACCGCTGCTTGTACCTTTTGGTAGGTATTACAGCCACAAGCTTTAAATATTGTCTCCATGTCATCGATCCAAGCCTCAGCTTTGTCAGGATCCATACCCCCATCAAAAGTCTTTGGGTGATGCCGCTCTATATCCTTCCATACACTTTTAAGGTTCACGCTTCTTCTTTTCCTGGTCGCCTTTGTGAACTACTCTCTTCTGGTTCCTTCAATAGAACCCCTGTGGGTGACAGAATTTCTCACAGACGGTCCAGGAAGCCCATTCCCTTCAAACTCTTCCACAGCTTTCTTGACTCTCAAATCTTCCTCCATCTTTTTTACTCTCTCATCTACCACCGTAACTACCACTTCCCTTAACTGTTGCAGTAAAGTCTCCTGGTTAAACTGCACAGGATTCGGTGGTTGATTAGGCGGGTTTGTGGATTCATCCCCACCTTGATCGGTTTGTCGGGATCGTCCGTACCATCCTCCCCACCTAAGGATGGAACCCACCAAAAGAAACACAAAGTAAGGACAAACACGACACAAAGTAACAGGGAAGGTTATGTGAGATTATTATATATTGCCACTAAATGCAATGTAATGCAACCCACTTCACAGAATCTTTGGCTCTGATACCAAATTGTGACAACCGCTCTTTCAAAACCATTTTTAGATTAAATCCAACAATTTATTTGAATGATTAACCATGATAGAAAAGAAGAAACCTTAAAATTTTAAAATCGCTATCATGGTTAAAAGAAATAAACTTATATTACGAGCCACATCAATCGTTCACTTGGGCCTTGGACTTTCAAAGTCCAGAAATATCATTCAACCATTAGCCCAAACCAAACTTACACTTTCAAACACACGAACTGATAAAACATTTTAATATAAGTCATAGAGCCCATTAGTGAAAAATCAACACTATCAAATCAGTGTAATACGCAAAGTCTAAAATGTCTCGAACCTCCTCACGGCCCTATCATACCAGATAGTAGTAATTAAGAGTATTATTTTACAACATGATAGTAGATGAGCCCTATGTGGCAATATATAACAAGTCAACACATAGAACAAAAGCAGGGAGGCTATACAAGCTATAACAGCACACTATGCCTCCGGAGCCTTCCCTGATGGGCCACCACCGGAACTATCGCCTGAAAATGTTAAACCACGGGGTGAGACAAACGCCTCAGTAACCAACTTTCCAACTCATCATACATACTAACACGTGCTCGTGAGGTGTCAAGTGGGACAGTTATTAATTCTCAAGAACTATAGATATAAAATTTCAATCATCCAAACCCTCACTATGGGGGCCAACACACAAGCCACATAAGTCTATCCCTCACTCTGGGGGATCAATCAAACATATGGGCCTATCCCTCACTTTGGGGGACGAATAAGAAGCCACAAAGGCCTATCCCTCACTATGGGGGACGAAAGAAGAAGCCAACCAATGTGCACCAATGGCGGCCTTACCACGTGGTAGGATAGGACTCAATCCAAAATCCAAATAACAACCAATCATTCACAATATAATAAAAATGTCTCAATCTTTTCTCAATATAATCCATAAGATATAAATCATATATCTTTTCCAAACTTCTCAATCACAATTCCAAAAATCCCACAAGACAATTTTCATAGCTCAAAAGATATAACATATCTACTCAGTTTCAAATATCAAATATTATTCTAAAAATAGCAAAATACTCACAAACAACATATTAGCACATATAACAAGTGGAAAGTGGTTACCTCTCGCCAAAGCAATACTAAGGATTACCACAAGGTCAATCCTTTGCTCAACCAATAATTAATCTACACAATTAATATAACCACATATTAATATAAACTAATTAATTAATTAATTAAACTTCTCTATATTATTTAAATTTTTACTCTAAATTCTCGCAACTCTCATAACCCAAAAATTATTAAGTATTTTAGCAACAATTTAAAATTTCTAACAACCCCAAATTATTTATTTACCACCTCCACATTATTTACCTTAATAAAAAGGATTTTCAACAATTTCCAAATATAAAATTATTATGTTCTAAATCCTAAAAATCTTCATTTAAGTTTAAACCTCAAAATCAAACTATCAAAAATTCAATAATATTTCAAATATTTATAAATAAATAATCTAATCAAAACTTTAATGGTATAACTACCATATATATATTTTCATAAATAATAAACTTTTTAGCTACAATAATTATTTTAAAACCTCCAGTCACCCAATAAATAAAAATAAACCGATTAAAATTTTAATAATATGTTAAACACCTCAATTAAATTATTCAACTTAATTTTAATCGGTAAAATATGATATAAATCATATATCACATATTTTTCAACTAGAAAAATCCATTTAAGCACTAAAACCAACAAATGGACCAATCCAAACCGATTAAAATCTCAATAATATATCAAACAATCCAAATAAATTATTTAACTTAAATTTAATCAGTAAAAATATAATATAAATCATATATAACAGATTTTTCAACTAGAAAAATTTATTTAAATACTAAAAACCAACAAATAGAGAAATCTAAACCGATTAAAATTAACAACTCATTTACTTCTAAATTTCTATAGTCATCTTTTGTAAAAACTCAATACTTAGATCATATATAAGTCTCAAAATTTTCTCTAATCACTATGGTAATACTGCTATTAGGAAGCATAAAATATATATGAAATATTTATGAAGAAAGTTTGATGAAAAGAGATAATTTCATGTACCTAAAATATCTTCAAAGCTTGCCCTCTGCTTCACCGGTATGATTCTCTCGCTCACACACTTCGGCCCTCTCTTTCTCTCTTTTCTTCTTCTCTCTCTCTCTCTTTCGCCTGCCGTGGGGGAAAGAATGAATTGTTGGGGGTGTATTTAACACCCCCTGCTCATTTATTGGGGGGGAGGGGTTTTTCAACCCAACCCCCAACTTTCCACCGCCCCCTTCCCCAACTTTCCACCAATTTCGGTGGAAAGTTGACTTTCTTTCTTTTTTTTTTTAAAATAATATTATTATATTATATCATATTATCTTATATTATTTTATTTTTCAATTACTTTTTTTTTTTTTTAGGATATTACAATATCCCTACACAAAAACATATTTTAAAGCCATTGGAATCACCCTATCAAGCAAAATGAAATTGCTTCTGCATGAACAGTGTTGACCAAATTGCTTCCCCTTAACCCTAATCTTGATTTCATCCAAAAATCAATCCATACACCACTTAATCTTTCTTATTCCACTTGATTATTAAATTTTCTATCCTTTCCTAAGCATCACACATCTCAATCAAAAATTTCAGAATTTTCCAGCATTTTTCCAAGCAAAAATCCTTATTTAATCAATGTGAAACTTACAAAGAATGATGTTTAGGCATACCTTAGTGTTTCCTTGGTGTATGTTGGATGATTTCTTGCCTAAAACACCTCAATATTTTTGAACAAGGTGGCTGGATGAACAGTGACAGAGTCTCCCCTTGTTTTCCCTAATTTTCTAACATTTTTCATGTATTTTCTAAGGGGTATATGTAGAAAATTCAAGTCTTCCCCTTCCCTCTTCAATTGGCTAAAATTGGACATCTAATAAGGTGTATGTGGCAGCCATCAAGTGTGGAAAATATTTAGATTTGAACAACTGTCCCTTTACTAGATATTTCCAACCATTTATCCCTTATTTTCCACTTTTTATTTAATAAAAAGTAAGGATCTGGAAAGTGCACAAATTTGGGCCCTTCTTAGGTCCATTGTGAGTCCCACAAATGATTTAGGCTGGCCCAAAAAGCTGGCCCACAAACTAAATCACTATCCCAAACCAATTTAAAACTTTATCAGTTACTATTCATTAGTAATATTTCATAATTTTTTCAGACCTCCAAAAATTCATTTCCCTCCATCATAATATACCTTTTAATATGGGAATATGTCTGGAAATTTTCAGAATTTTTTGCCACCTCTAGGTATTTATTTTGAATTTTCTCCGGTTAGGCCTCTATTAGTATCACTGCGGGAAAATAAATTCCCTAAAATTAATTTCTAAACTTCCAAGGCTTAAAACTAATTTTATAAATTCAAATAAATATTTAGATGAATTTTCCATCAATCTCCCAAATTTATTGAGGCCTCTAACTAATTAAAATAATTACTTTCCTCTTATTTTCTAATATTTTTCCAAAAAACCTCTGTTTACGGGAAATTCCATAATAAATTATTTTTACTGAAATTCCATCTTTTAGACCTCAACTGAATTTCCAAAACCTCTACTCTACACTATTCCTATTTTTTAGGGATTTTCTGGACTTTTTCTCTAATTTTTTTGTTTTGCCCTTCCAAGACCGATAATTATGGAAATGCTAGCCCGGACCTTATCAGGGTTTCACATCAAAAGTTGTTTCATTTCCTCATCTAGTTCTTACATTGACCCTCATCCCAATTTTTAATCCTTTATAGCCACATGAAAATTTTTGGGATGTAACACATGGCATTATCCGGTGTCTCATCTTAGCCTACTACTGTACCAGAATAGAGATATTTCATTGTTTGCCGTGTCATATATCACTTAGATTTTGTTATTGGTCAATGCAAGATTTAGAGAGTCAGTGCTAGATGACAAAATAATATTAGGTAAATGGAAAGTTGAAAGGTTTTAGTTGGTGTGTAAGCATTACAGGGTTAGATGTTATTGTGGATGTAGATTTGAGTAAACCCTTTAAGCATGGATCTCGTTGACACGAAGGGGGGAAAGATGGGGCTGTATTTGGAACAAACCCTAGAAGCATGCAAAATGGCGCCATTATGAGGTCATTTTTTAAAATGTTTCCTGCTCTTTCTGTCCCTCCATATGTCTATATAAGTTAGGACACTAGTGTATGTTCCCACTACACATCCACCTTCTTCCCAGAAGAGGTTTATGTGGTCTAATAGTTCTTATGGTTCTTAAGTGCTGCTGGTTATAGCTATAGTTATTTGTATATACTTATATTAGTAGTGATGTTATTATAGTGCCTTGCTCCTAATCATGCACTTTGAAGTTAGTAGTTTACTATTTATTTGGTAATTATTAAAACACAGGACTGAAAAGCTATGGCTCATCTTACCTTGTTGAAGAACCTACACGATGGAACTGGTCATTGGAGCTTAATAGTAAGAGTTATGCGTAAGTGGAATGTATGCCAAAAAGACTCTACTGCAAATGTATTTTGCATTTCAATTCTTCTCCTTGATGAAGAGGTATTACATGCAATTTAGATTTATGTGGTTCATCTTAAATTTTTCTAATTTTGAACTTTTATCTTACGTAATAATATAATTTTTTTTATAGGGGTCCATTATTCAAGCAAATGTGCTTAATAAGAGCGTCCACGGCAGATTCTAGAAGTCAATAATTAAGAGGAATACTTATCTTTTTGCTAACTTTGTGATTTCTCTAAATGTAAACCAATATAGAGCAACAAGTCATCTTTTCAACATCGCATTTACCCTACAAACCTACGTCGTAGAGCATCAAGTGTGCCTCCCTACTAACTCATACTCTTTTTTGCCTATCGCTGAAATTCTGAAGGCAAATCAAGATCATCATGTCGACTATCTTATTGGTAGCATCACGAGCATTAAACTCATCTTAGTTGTCTACACTGTAGCTGATGTTGTAACATCCCAAAATTTGAAACCCTAGTAATGGGAATGTGAGAAATGAGACATGATTGATAAGCATAAGGTGTGAGTAAAGCATGAAAACCCAAAATGGGACGAAACCGACTTTATCGGGTCCCTAAGGGTAAAACAGTAATTTTGAGAAAAGTTCTAAAAAATTTCCTAAAAATAGGAAAAGGTGGAATTAGGGGTTTTTGAGTCACCTATGATGTTTTGGGAGTTAGAATGGCTCAAAATAAATTTTGATGAAAATTCCCAAAAAAATTAATTATTTTTGGGAAAATAGGGAAAAATAAAGGGGAATTAAAATGATATAATTATTTTAATTACACAAGGACTCCAAAAATTCAAGGACAAAATGGATACACTCCCTAGGAATATATATGAATTTATAAAAAAATTTTCAAGCACTAGAAATGCAGAAAATAATTTATGTGAAATTTACTTCCGAATTCTTATCGGTAAAGACCCGATTTCGGAGAAAATGTGAAATAAATACATAGAGGCCTTAAAAAATTCCCAAAACTTCTAGATCACACTTTTTGAATAAATAGAGATTTATCATGAAAAGAAATAGAATTTTTGAAGCCCTTAGCTATTTTTCCTAATAGGGGGCAAGAAATTGGGTATTATGTGACCAGATGATTTTTAAAATTACCCTAACCAATTTCATTGCTTCCTAACCAATTTTCACCATTTAGTTAGCATCTAAAAAGGCCCAAATTCGTGTCCATCATGACCAGAATAGCTGGCTTGTGTGCTGGGCAAATTTTCAACCATTGGATCAACTCTCTTGAAACTTGAGTCAAAGCATGTGTGGCTAGGATTATCCCCTCATTTTGGCCGATTTATGCACTTAATTTTGGGGCAGAAATAGCTGCCCAAGGGTAGCTTTTGGGGTAGCAAATGAGGTCTATAAATACCCCCATAATTAAGCCAAAATTCGTGCAAAAATATGGAAAAATAGGGGAGGTTCTGCACAAATTTTTCTTGACTTCCAAGCACCCTTCAAACTACTTTCAATCCAAGGCTAATCATCGAGCTTTAATCCAAGACTCCTTAAGGTATGTTTAGGCTTTAATTTGATGCATTTTCCATGGCCAAATCATGACTTAAATTGAGGAGGAAGTGCTGTTCCATTTCTATTATGCTAGAAGTTCTAGGAGAGAATAGCAAATTGAGTATGAGCTTGTGTTATTGATGTTTGGTGCTGTTTTGAATGGGTTATGGAAGAAATTACCCTAGGACCTATGACTATTCAGTTCGGCCAACTCAAGAACTCAAGGGTAGGAATTTTTTCAATAATTTTTAATGGTTCTAATGGACTTAAAATGTGATTTTGTGTAGGATTATGCCATGGAAGTATGTTTGAATTCATTGGAATCAAATGTGGAAATTTATGAACCTGAGGGGAGGTGTTCGGCCATCTTGAATTCATGGACTTATGATTGGATTTTGATGGTTTTGATACTTCTATTGAATTCCTTGGGTGTTTTTGTGTAGGGTTATGTGGAGGAATTGAATTTGGAAGCATTAAAAATCAAAGTTGGAAATTTTGACATCTTCCCTTGTAAAAATTCATTTCTGTTTTGACCAGAACTTAAGGAAGGGATTCGATTTTGTAAAATTTGATTTGATATTTGAATTCTATATGAAAAATCATGTAGGAATGGCCAAGGAGGTTTCTTGAATCAAAGGGAAAACAATTAGGCCAAAAATCCAAAGAAAAAGGGTTTAATGTTTAAGTAATGTGGAATGTGTTTAAATAATTGTTGAATGATTGGTATTGGTGTTGGTTTGATAGGGACCTTGCCAAATCCTCAAGAAAACATCTTGAACTTAAAGGAAATCAAGGACCAAGTACCAAAAGGTGGCATTGAATTACACTTTGATTGTTTTCTTGCTTACATTGATGTGTTAATGTGTATGTGTGCAATGTGTGCCATGATGTGATTAAGCTTTATTGCAAATGTTGATTGCAATATTTGAATTATGTTGCCTTGGCATTATGTGCACTGAATATGTGTATGATAGCTTACTTTCTATGGCACAAAAGCATGAACCCATAAACAAGATAAATGCATAAAAGCATTGCACGTAGTGTTTGCAGGAATGCATGATAATTGTGATTTTGTGCTACTGGGATTTGTTTGAAATCTCACTCTTATGTTTAACACCATCTAGGAGGAATTTCAAGCAAGGGCAAAGGCAAAGAAATTGTCCCGGAGGCCTAATGAACAATTAATGTACCCTAGTGTAAATTCTGGAGCTTGTTATGTAATATTATATGACCTTGGAAATGTTTGTTGGATAATAGCTCCTAATAGGAGCCAAGCATGTATGCCTATATTTAAACATGTGAAAGTATAATAGAATGTATGTTCAAGCATGTGTTAAGTCCGAAATGATTAAAGATGGGTAAAAGGTTAAGGAAGAACAAGTGTAGTTAGGGGATGAACTTTCCCTAGAAAGGACCAAACTTGGTACACACAAAAGAAATAGAAAATGTTTGAATTTGGACTTGAAATTTGGCATACTTATAGATCACATTCTTATATTTAAATCAAGTGGTAGAACATTAAATTTGGAATCTTGTGCAAAGAGTTATGCCTGTCCAAAGTTGGGCAAAAATACTGGAAATTCCAGAATTTACCAAATAAACAGTACATAATTGCATGGAAACTGGCATTAATCTGTGAGAAATTGATACCTATGAGTATTTTTCCTATGTAGAGCATTTCATAAGCTTCGTGTGAGACTTGGAACCACTTTGTTTTGATTTTGCTAAATTTAGTTATGATTTTTCAAAGTTGACCTAATTTTTAGGGGTTACATGAATAGTAACCAAAATCAAAATTTTACATCTTGGTTTTTACCTCCTTTGAGCATCGTGTAACGATTCCGAATGGTTCCAAATGACATATAATGGGGTTTAAAATGAAGGTGTGACAGATATCATCATCCTATTTTTGTTCATGTAGATGTCATAGCTTTCGTGAAAGCCTTTAGTAGCTTGGAAGAATTCCATAAGGATAATGACATAGAAACCAAGCTGAGGATAACTCTGACAGACGCTAAGTATTGATCTTGTATTGCAATGCTATCTCTTTTTTAACTAGTGTTGTCTTCTCTTCATGATAATTATGGTGTTATTTCTTACAGGAAAAATAAGGTTAACTATGTCATGAATATGCAAATGACGCATTTTCAGCTAGGATTGGATTCTTGAAGGATGATCAACTCTTATATGATAAACATGTTATGCTATATTATTTTTTCCATGTAGTGAAAGTAAGCATATTTCATTTGAATATGGGGGTCTAACTATTTGCAATTCCTTTAATGCTGCAAGGGTGTTTTTCAGTCCTCTAATTAAGGAAATTAAGGAATTCATTAAAAGGTACCATGTGGATAATGACATGTTATTCTCTTATTGTTAACCTTTGCTTTATCACTATTTACTTAAGGCTCTGGGTATTATCATTGACCATATGACTTGTCATGTACTGCTACCGATGGAGGTTCCCCTACCATTCACTCATACAGTCAACAGATGCCATCTATATTAACCCAAGTTGCAAGCACAAGTTCACTGCACACACAGCCCAAGATCACGATATTTGAGATTCCTAACCAACATGTGGTCAGTCCTATTAAGCTCTTATAGTAAAGTGTCATACAACTGGAGCTTTATCAATATTACAAGTTTAATCATAAGATTAATGACCTACATTTTATTTATATAAAGGGAGATTACTTCGTTGTTAGGTGTGAAATTGTGAAGCTTGAGACAAGACATGGGCGAACATATGATAGATGTATGAACTGTGCTTCAAAAACCAGACTTGAGGGTACTACTGTTATCTGCCCAAAGTGAAAAAGAACATCTAATGGCATTAAAGCTAAGTAAGACCTATTGTTAGGTTTTTGCTTTACCTTCAGTCATAATGAATGTGTACAGATATTATATCTTATTTGTTCTATATATTAGGATGCGTGTTCATTATTTAGCAAAAGATGAAGACTAGATTTGCATCTATAATCTTTTGGGACAAGCTTGTCATCCAGTTAATTTATAAGTCAACAGTGGAGATGAAATGTGTCCTTTATTAGGTACTTTTCATAGCGTGATTGGTTATAATATCCTCTTATGTTATAAACTTAGTGAACTCTATTACCATTGTCACGAGCGATGCGAGTATGATTTCCCAGACGAGCTTGACAATCCTATTGGCAAGAATATCCTTATTAAACTTAAGCTGAATGATTACAACAAGAGTCATCCGTCATCAAGTATAGGCATCACTTGAGTAACTATGTGTGAAGACTTAATGGAACAATTCATAGTGGCTATAAATGATGTCAATTACATTTCTAATGGTTAAATTAATCTTTTTTTTTTATAGATGGTTAAGTATTTCTAATGCAAATGGTAATCTTCCGTGTTGTAGTCATATGTTGATGAGGGAAACAAATTGGTATAGGTCAAATGACATTAACAGATGTTGTTTTGAGTGCATAGGGAGATGGAAATTGTAGTTTTCCTAATAGCTTCATTTTACTTTGTATTGCAGGAACATACACACGTGGTAGGGTTTAAGAGCCAGGAAAATCATGATGCTATTACTTGTCTGGTACTTGATGCTGTGCCTCCACATATGGATTTAGATGAAGACATAAATATTATTGACACAGCTAATCAAGCCACACCTGCTCCTACAAGACTAAAGAAAAGGTCTTATAATAAGAGGTGCATTGTTAGGGAGGAAAATGTTAATGACCCGGAAGTGGATACAGCTAGCACCTCGGATGGAAAGGTTCAGAAGCTGATTAAGAAAGAGAAGTAGTTTGTTAAGTTTTAGGTCCTCATTTGTTGGAGTTGTTAGCCGTTGCTCCTTGTGTCTCTGTTTCAGTCTTGATTACTTTTTATTGTGTTTGAACTTTATTTCCTCTCTATTATGTCCTTTGTATTTCAGCTCAATTTTAATGCATTCAACACATGCTAGAAATTTTATTTTGACATGAGCCACGTATGACATGAATGCAAGTAATATGGGATCAAGAATATATATGATTTGATGATAGGATGAAGTGAAATATAAGGTCAAGCAACTCAGAGTGTCTAGCCTGTACATGGATTATTAATAAATCTAAAATTTAATAGCTTGGACTCGAGCCTAAAAAATATAGATTATTAATGATTATTATTATAGTAAGATCTAATATTAAATTACTAATGTCCGTAATAATTTTTATACAAGTGCTTTTGATAGTAATAAAGATTAAAATTATTCTTTATTTTGTGTAGAAGATATTGATTGACACTATAAAGATGATAGATGAGTACACATATATATAAATTTATATATACTCCCTCCGGTCTTAATTATAAGACCTCATTTGTAGACTACAAAGGAGGTCTTATAATTAAGACCGGAGATAGTATATTGAACACAATAAGTAATTTTTTTTATATAGTTAACTTATATTTACATGTTGTAAGGATAACTACTTGCTTACCTCAATGATATGACATGCATGTCATCATGCGTTAGAAGAAAATTTTGTTTCAATCTCCACAATCCACGGCACGTAGCTTTTTATTTTTCCAGCTTTATTTTCTTTCAATGGTCATAGAGATGTCGGCATGCTTTATTAAATTTGAATAAAAATCATTAGTGAACTCATTGAAAATAAAATGCTCATACTTTTTATATTAGATGATAGATAAATTTGTTAGAATTAGTCCAGTGAAGAACATCTTATATATATATATATATATATATATTAAGGATATGTAAACAATATAATTTATTACAAATTTACATATATTAAAAAGAATATGCATCATATCCTTTTTTCCCTTAACAAAGGATATTTAAATTAGTGATAGATAAAGTAATTCAAATTGATATTGAAGATATTAGACAAGCCTACTAAGCATAGAAATTTGTTCTTCTATTAGACAGGCCCATTTGTAACTTATAGGCCCACAATATTGAGTCATTCGGAATGGTTGCTCAGCATACTAATGGGCTTATGGACTACGTGGGCTGCAAGTGTGATGATAGTGTTCATGGTACATGAAGTTGTACAGGAATATTCCCAAATCATGATAATCAATGTGGCATCACTTTGGCTCTTCATACATAGCTTATGTATAAAATTCTTTTTCAAGAAAAGATGTCCTTGTCATGTATCTCTTTATCTGTTTACCCACATACGGATGGTTTAACCATTAGACTCTCATACTTAGTTATCATTCAACTGTATATATGCACTCAGTCCTAACAAAAATCTACATGCTCACACTTGGATACAAATACACACCCCTTTATTTCTTTGGTTTTTAGTCATCTTAATTGTCTCTCGTCCGTTCATATTAATCTAGCTTAATATGAATGAAAGAACGGATTCAATGAACTAGAGTGGACGTACAATTAATAAGTTGCTAGACTCAAGCCAATGTCTTATTTTGAACTCCGATCTTTGTCAATGTTCTTCATTTGGTTAGTTAAACTTTTCCCCCTTTGTTTTGAGACATATATGTATCTCATACTAACAAGGAAATATTGTTGTGTTCTAATTTCAATCATAGATACGCAATCCTGTGAGCTGATGGCAACAATATTATACCCACCATTTGAGAATAATATCTAACCTTCTAGTGTTTTCACCTAACAAGTGAGGAGGACAAGAAAATGAGCCAAGCAAACAGCTACTCTTCAAGATATTACAAATATTGTAGCAAACTTGTCATCCCAATTTAATACTGGTATCTTTGTCAAATAATGTTTATATTTTATTTAGATCATTGCATCACTTACTCATTGCAGTCATCTTTTTAAGGCGATGCTCACTTCCCCATTGCAGCTCAAAAGAAACCTTTAACTCATAAGGGAGTGAGAATGAGAGGGTTGAAGAGTAATGCTAAGATTATTGTTAAGAGGAGGAACAGAGTACATCCAGCTATTAAACAAGGTGAGCCCATTAGTTTCATTTCTGACACTTATCATTAGTGTTCACTTAACTTCCAAGGTTAACTTAAATACAAGTTTGAAGACAAACATGAATGCTGATGAATGTGTTTTATCAGATTTATTTCTAACTAATGATATAGATAACAACCACGCCTCAATCAACCCTCAAGATCAAGGTAACATAACGTAACCAATACTCAATCTGATCTAACATCTATCTTTGATTTTTGCCATGCTTTTTTATCAATTGGAAAAGTCTTTCTAACTTTCTGTCTTCACCAACCCTAGATGGATCCCAACCACTTGATGTAAGAAATCATTTGATCATGCAAGAATTAAGTTATGACAGAAATAAAATAAAAGAACAGGGAAGGAGATTATTGGCATCGCTTAATTCTGAATAAAAGTGGATATATGATGGGGTAATGTTATCTTCAACACGGTGTTATCAGCAATTCTTCTTTGTCTATGGGTATGGTGGTATTTGGAAAGGCTTTCTTATGGAATGTACTCACATTTGCTCTTTGAGCTAAGGGTAAAATTGTTCTTACAATGGCATATAGTGGGATTGCAATGACCTTATTACCATCAGGAAGGATTACACACTCTAGGTTTGCTATTCCCATCCAGATCAACTAGTCTTCAGTATGCTTGATAAAACAAAACTCACCTCTAGCGCAATTGATAAAAAATACGACTCTAATTATATGGGATAAGGCTTCTATGGTTCAACGCTTCCATGTAAAAGCATTTGACAGGTCGCTTTCGGATATTATGCTGTATAGGCAACTTTTTAGTGGGAAGTATGTCATTATGGGTGGTGACTTTTGCCAAATTCTCCCTATCATTCCAAAAGGTACCAGAGCTAGCATTATTAATGCATGCATTAATTCTTTACGGTTAGGGGATTATTGTAAACTTTTCAAATTAACACAGAACATGCACTTGTGTTTATCATTAATTACCCAAGAAAAAGAATGGTTATTGGAAGTTAGCCATGGGACATTAGGGGTCTTAAATGATAGTATTGATGATATTGAAATATCAGATAAATTGATTCTGCGTGACTTTGAAGACTCCACACATGTTATTGTGCATTCTACTTATTCAAGCCTATTAGAAAACTTGGATTGTAATGAATATTCCAATGATAGGGCTATTTAGCACCTAATATTAAGATGGTCAATGGCACCAATGAGTACATATATTCTATGCTAATAGGAGAGGCATATGGATTTTATAGTTGTGACTTAGTGTGCAAGACTGCAGACAATAGTGACAGCTTCGATAATTTATATACTATAGAATTCCTAAACACAATAACATGTTCTAGCACGGATCCCCATAAGTTAACGCTCAAAGTTGGAACTCCTATTATGTTATGACAGAACATTGACGAAGCATCAAGTTTATGCAATAGGGCATGTCTCCATATATGAAAGATAGGCAAGGCAGTGTAGTGGCAATCATATTGAATGGTCAAATCTAAACCAGAAGGTTCTCATACATAGGATGTATATGAATCCCTTTGAAAGTAGGTGGCCATTCTGCATGCAATGGAGGCAATTTCCCATTACACTATCATTTGCTATTACTATAAACAAAAGTCAAGGGCAATCTCTTCACTATGTAGGGTTATATCTATGCAAGCCCATGTTTACACATGGACAATTATATGTTACTTTGTCAAGAGTCAGGTGTATGGTTGAAGGTAGTTGTCTATGGTAATGGCAAGGGCAATGGCAGCACAACACAAAATATTTAGGAATTTTTAGCATATGGTGCAATCACAAAATGTTATGTTCTAATATCGTTTGCTAATTAAATATGTATTCCCAAAATGCTATTTAAGTTAAGGTTACCATGGTTAAATGTTGCTAGTTGTTCAACTATTCGTGCATCGCACAGGTAGCACGTGCTAGTTAGGATCAAGAGAGAGATATGTTTCCTTCTTACGTGCTAGACATGTATCTTTGCTCTCCCTTGGTTTCTCTTTATCTCTTTTGCCTCTCTTATTGTTGGCTCATCATCTTGCTAGCTCTTCATCTAGTTGCCTTCCAACTTTTTCTTTTGGTTATATTTTTTTCCTTTCCACTTCAATTTTTTCTTGAGATAGCTGGCAGATCCTACATGGAGGTTAATTGATAAAAATGGCATTAGGCTCATGGTAAGTTGTTTACCCTTCCCTCTTATTGCCTCAGTAATTCTGATCAAAGTTAAAAGACAACGAATGCAAATGAAAGAAGGAGCTATGTGATTTTTGGGTGGTTGGTGCTTCTTTTTTCTTTTTTTTTTGTTATACAGGTCTTTAACCATGATCACATGTGATAATGATTTTCAAATTTGTCCTTACCTAATCCTTGCTCATTTTAAGATGATGCTCCTATACAGTTTAGTTTTTCTTCTCTCATATATATTTAGTCTAATGATTTAGTAAATGATTGGAAATGGAAATAGATCTTTAGTCTATGTTTTTACTTATCATAAGCCATTGCTATTTGATCCAGTACTATACATTTTGGTTGAATCATTAATTTTCAATGTTATAATTTCTTTTCACTTAGCATTTACACAGCATGTCACCTGATCTAATGACAATAGGTCTTTATTAGAACCATTTGCTCATTTTGTCTTGCACTTCATCCTTTTTTGTTTTTTTAACCTTTAGATTTTTTATCACCTAAATCATGATCCTATTTGTCACTTCACTCTGATGTTCTAGCTTGCAATTAGCAAACAACTTTACCACTGCAACAACTAATGCTATCAGTGTTTGAAAATTTTCTTTGCAATAGTTTTGACATAAATCCACATTCTTTGCTCATTAAATCAAAAAATAGGAAATGCTCATTTCCCAAAACATTTGGGGTGAGATACCATGTTTCTTTTATTATTTTTATTTTTTGAATTTTTATCTCTATTTTATTTTTTTTCCTTGTTAGTTGCGTTAAGTTGTATCTAACGCTCAAGTATTTTTTTTTAGTATCATCTATCATAAAAAATTAATTAATTTTTAGTGCATTCATATTATTTTTTCAGTCACACTCAGTATCATAAATTAATGAATATTTAGTGGATCCAAAGAAATTTTTTCAATTAATGAGTACTACTAAAAAAATACTTTAAGGTGCTAGATGCACTAAAAATTAATTAATTTAGAATACCATGTGCCACTAAAAAAATACATAGAACGTTAATGCACTAGATGCACTAATAATTAATGAACTTAGGATACTAAATGTTATTGAAAAAAATATTTTATGATACTAATGTACTAAAAATTAATTAATTTTTTTGGGTACTATGAAAAAATATTTCAGAATATTGAATAAAACTTAATTTAAATAAATAAAAAATTTAATTAAAATAAAAAAAAGGATGGGTTCCATCCCCTAAAAGCTGCCATTGGGGGATCAACATGGCAAATTTACCTATATACTAAAACAGTAAAAACAAAAGATTATCCAAATCCTATAAAGTGAAGAATATTTACTAAAATGTTACACTTGAAAGCATTCATGCAAATAACAACTTTAAATTTGTGAAGAAGCCGTTCTTAGAGTGAACAATTTTTCCTTCTCATTCTTTTCTCTCTCCTTTGAATTCTAACATTAATTTTTTTTAATGTTAAAAAGCTAAAATCATTCACTCGGTGAACCATTTCCCTTCTTTCCTGACTTCTTTCCTCCTTTGTCTCCTACTTTTTTGTTTTTTCCTCCCTCACTCCTCTCCCGCACTCTCACATGTAGATAGAATGAATAAATGATGTATGAAGATAACAAGATATAAAGATTCATAAGATTAAAAATAAAAGGATATAAAAATTTAAAAATCAAGAAAAAAAAATTATATACTTCATAATTTCAAGTTTATAGCTAATCTTCTAAATTATAATCTTTTTTTTTTAAATTTGATCTATAAGATTTAGATGAAGTTTGTTGGTACTTGACAATTTTCTTTTAAAAAGTATTTCATTTTCTATTCAATATTTGTAAATAAAAAATCAATCTACCCTCTATAATAAATCAATGCTCCGCAAATTACTATCTTTGGTCTTAAATATAAAAATTTGTTGGATATTCAATTTGATCATGTATATGAGATCTCAATTCCCATGGTCTCTTATATTTGTTCTTTTTTTTGGCCCCCAAAGTAGTTCTCATAGTGAAAGCATATGTTAAAGAATTTTCATTCTAACACTCATGATTAACAAGGTATTTTAGGGAAGACAATACTCATTTATTACAAATAACTAATTTAACTTACTTTCTCAATATTTACAAATTAGTTATCTAGTTATTATGCTCGTTCAATCCTTAACATAGGACCTAATTGTTAAGCTAATTTTGGTCCTAAATATAAGAACTATTTCTCTATTTATTAATTTTTTCCCTCAACCATAATGAAGTAGAAGAGGGAGGGAGGATATTAAGAAAGATGATTATGGTGTTTTAGGAAAAATGTGTCATATTTCTTATGATTGACTAATTTACCTAACTTTCTTAATTTAATTTAATTAGTTAAATAGGTCTTACATTAAGGATCAGGAGAGTATTACATACTAGAGATAGTATATCTTGGTGGGCCAAGTTGCATCTAGTTCCTCAAAGGCTTGAATTATTTTTCAATAGCGTTTATTACTAGAACTATTTTAGAAAAAAAATGAATAAATGTAGGAGACTGTGAGGATTGAGATCTCATATATGAGATTGAAGGTAGTAATTTATTAGACATTGATTTATTATAGAGGATAGATTGATCTTTTATTTACAAATATTAAATGGAAAATGAAATAATTTTTAAAAGAAAATTGTCAAGCAGTAACAAACTTTATCTATATTTTATGGGATTTGGGTAATTTTTTTTGTACTGTTTGCAGTATATAGGTAAACTTGCCGAATCAACATACCCTACTCATAGATTCACTGAGGATGGGGGCATATAGACCCTTTTGACGTCATCTACCTCTCTTTCATTTTGTTAGCATAGTCAAGGTAATGTTCTAACAAAAAAGGATGTAACCCATCAGTTTATGTATTGGTATGCTGATGATAGAGGAAGTGTTTATTTTGTTGAGGAAAGTAGTATCATGGGGTGATCTCACAATCATTAGTTTGATCACTTAGTTATTTGCCAAAGTATCCTAAAGATATGTGCATTACCTATAATCCTATATTAGTATAAGATAAAGTTATATTATTCAATGCATTTTGAGAGGGAAAAAAGTGAGTCTAGTGAAACTGTGATCTAAAACAAATGCTGCAATATTTAAAGAGTAATATATTAGTTTCTTTATTTAACTTTTGGAAAGCTTGGGTTCTTTGTTCTTTTCTGGAGTAAGATTGGTTTCCTTATTTTTTTCCCTAGCGAGGCTGCAAGATGAGTGTTTTATGAAGATGTCTCATTCTTTAATATAAGCACCACCATTTAATGGGTTTTGAGGAAACAGGTTCGAAATAAATAGAAAATATATCACTTGTAGCCAAAATAGTAGGATTAAAATATATTGCTTTTAGTTTCCACTCTGAATTTAAAAAGTGCAAAGATACCTTATTTTCATACTTACAACATTAACCGAGTCTCGTTTAAGTGAGTAGAAATGAATTTGACTGTTATCAGCAATAATTGATTCTCCTACATTCATCAGAAGTCGTGGGATTTCAAATCTGGAATCTTAATTATTAGAGGTTATTGGAGAGGATAAATGGGGAAAAAATATCATGTCCTTCATGATTCAAGCAATATGTTCTCTATTCCATCGCTTATGTGGTGAATATGACAAACATGTTAATCCATGTAAATAGCAAAACAGGGGTGATTTTCTCGAAAAGGTATGAATGTGAAAATAAAAGGGGAAAAAATATTGGCATGTTAGCCATGTTAATTCCAAAGATATGAATCAATATCAATAGTCAGATTAAAAGAATTTTGAAGTAATGAGTTCTGATGAAGCAACAAGATATGGCATTTTTGTTCTTTGTCCAAAATATTGGCTCACTTGAAATTGTGGAATTTGTTTTCTAGCATAAAAGTATTTCAAAATCTAAGACCCTTAGATTATCATTTTATGTGTTAGTGCATGCGATTTGGATTGTGTATATTATAAATATTGTGTGTTGGTATGTCAAAGAGAGTCATTTTAATATTATTGAAATATTTTTTTAAGAGGGGATATGTTTATGTTCTTATAAATTAAGGAATTTATATTAGTTCATAAATCAACATATGGGGTTTATGAATCTAATATATGTTTACAACTTTTAATCAAAGAGATATACCACTTCAAGAAAACACCACAATGCATCACTTCATTATCTACAAATACTCTTAGCATCATTCTATTTGTAGAAGAAGAAAAATCTCTTGTTGAGAGTTCTTTTACCTTTTGTTGTTCTATCATCTTATATTCTTGTAGAAAAGGTTCGTTTAATCCTAAAGAGTATCGCTCCCTAAATCATTAAGAGGTTATGGAATACTTCTTAAAAACAATGTTCCTATTACATGACTCGAACCATATATTATTATTGTTTTTGTGTATTTTCCCAACAATTTGAAATACAATTTATAGTTATTTCATAGAGAATTAATAAAGGTAAATTACTATAATAAATACGTAAATAAGAAATATTTAAGAATTCTGGATAAAAGTAAATGAGAAACATTATTATATGATCACAAGTAATCATGATTACACTTTAATCTGGAGTGTGGCAATGAATAATTATTATCATATAAAGTTAAGAGAATGTGTAACCAATATTTAGTAAAAACATTAACATACAAATTTGCCCTAAAAGTTTTTACTCGAGAGTATTGAACACCCAAAAATATTTTGGGCATAAATTTATCCTAAAAATTTAAAATTGTAGTTTCAAAAGGAGATATTAAAAAATAAATTTTTTGAGGGTGAATGAATTTTTCTTGAAATAGGGAGGGATAAAATATAATAGAAAGTCTGTTGATTCATACGCCCATCTTCTTTTACTATTTTCCTAAAGTTTTTACATGATATATTTTTTCTTTTGACTCAACATTAAAAGAAAAACAATAGAGTTACATGTCAGAATGGACAAGAAGTTTATTCATTTCGAAAAAAGTTGTATTGAAGTCTTATAGAAGAGAAAATATGGCAAAAAAAGTCCCTAGAAATCTTCTAATTAATCACAAGTCCCAAAAAGACCTCATTGCAATTTAATTAAATGCAAACAAACTTCTTTGCCCTTGGCAATGTAGGCCCCAAAAAAAACAATAGAAAAAGGAAAGAAAGAACTCATTTCATGCATCTTGAAACTCTTGCATATGAGAAAGGAGCAAGCAGCCATTCATGGAGCATCTTCCCCATCACCATTAGTGAAGTCCATGCACCTTCCATTTTAATTGTCTCAATCGATTTCAAGGTTCAAAAATTTCTTTCTTCTCCTCTTTTAGAACATTTTGGTTGATAGATTAGGTTCAGGTATCATTTTACCCTTTACCTTCTGTCTTCATCATCTCGTCGATTTTGAGGTTCAAAAGTTTCTTTCCTTTCCTCTTTTAGAACATTTTGGTTTACAGATTAGGTTTGGATATGACTATGCTGAAAATTATTCAACCCTTTAGCTATTATAAAACTTTTATTTTTGGTCTAATATGAATGAATTTAGTAATGCCAAACTTGTGTTTTTAGATTTAGTGTGTGTTGATGATTAAAGTTAGGGTTTCACTATAGGTAGGTAAGATAATAATCGATGCTCTATTTTTGGGTATATTGTGGGTGAGTTGATTGTGGGTTTGCTTTGTTTGAGCATGATTCAGTGAGAATAGATGAAAAGGATGAAAGTTGGTATGAGTAGAAACTCTTACTGCGAAATGAGATATTGTGTTATCAATATATGCGACGATAATTGTCAATATAAATTGCGATAGTTGTCAATATTACTGCTTCACTTGTTAATGATGATGCAGGTTTACATTAAAGATGACGAGTACAGCTAGAAAGCATCTTTTTTTTTTTTTAATATAGCGGTTAAGTTTCTAAATGATGGAGAAGATGATATGTGGTATGTTAGGGGTAGTGTAAGAACAAAAAAATAAAGAAAGGCACATGTTATGAAGACTTCTTGAAAAAGAAAGTAATTTATTTGTTTTGAAATTTTTAGCTATATTTTTATAAAAGTATATTTATGGAGTTGGTAGATGATGAAGGGGTAGAGCATTTAATAAAGATTAACGAAAAAAGTGATTATGTGTACGTAGAAGATAATGGAAGTAATGACTATACAGAAGCAATAAGGGATGATGTAAAGAAAAAGCAAGATGCATAGGTTTAGTTTGGACAAATGTTTTTTATTGTCATTTTTTGCTATAGAAGTTGTTACTGGCATGCTACTAAGTTGTTATTATATTCATCCTAATTTGTCATTTACTGTGGGATTGATCAATTTTTCTGGAGGTTTAAATGGACTGTCTATGTCTCTACTTATTTCGTTTAATGAGATTGGAGAGACATTGTCAATTCCATGTACTATGGAAGATGCAATGAGATTGGACCTAGTGCTAAGACATGTAGCAACTCAAATCCTAGTTGAGAACATGTTATGAAAGCCTTTTTTTCTTTGTAAATGGTGTGAAGAAAATTTTTGTATATATGACAATATGCACCAATATTTAGTTTGATATTGGATACATGTAACCCATGTTTTTTTTTTCTTGGAATGGGTTGTGAAATTGGTGAAATCACATGTATGTGAAGCTATTAATAAAAATTGGCTATAAAATGGTATATTCAATTTTAATGTGCAATCAGTTGTAATTATCTATATCTTGCATTGTCATTATATGCTTCCCCACTTGTCAATCATTACACTATCACTTGTCAATTTATCTAATGATAAAGGTTGGTTACAATGTCATATGATATAAGGTTGATTATAATGTCATATAAAATCACTTATAACATACTTATCATCACTGATATGAAATTATACAATTACTTGTTATTCACTACATCTTGAATTGTTACTAGTTGTAGTTAGATTTGTCAATAGCTTCACTGTCACTGGTCAGTAGTGACATTATAACTTGTCAATAGTTGGAATTATCCCTTTTAATAGCATTCAATTAATATAACTTTCAGTAATGCATTCTTGTTATAATGAGTTATAATGTGCTATGATAGTTATATTTTAACATATATATAATTCAATTGCAAATGTGAAATTAAGAATACCTTTAGTTGTTAATATTTCTTGTATTAATTATTAATATATACACCTCGACTTGTTAGTAATTGCACTGTCCATTATGATATATATATTGTTTAATATGTAAGTAAATAAATGGAATTCAACATAATTGGACTGAATTCTACTACATGTGACAAATAGAAACACTAAAATATGAATAAGAAAGTAAGTAATCATATTATATACAATTCAACATAATTAGATTAGTTCCTACTAGAAAATGAATTGTCAACTAGAGGGTTATTACTAGTCATTTCTAACACCCATGATTGTCAGTAGCTTTATCTCCTTTTCTTGCTTTGGTTGAAATCCAATGGCATTAATAGTACTATATCCCTATGTTTGCTTATTTCTATAAGTAGCCACCATAGGCATCCAACTTTAAGCTCCTATAGTTTATTCTTCGAGTACCATGGCATATCCTACACCATCACAAAAAGTGTCATCCCACTCTTATAGCCACGAGAGAACATGAATGCCACATGAATCACTATAAACAGAATTTTACATATAATGATCATGTGAACCTTATTGTAAACCATAATAACTAAATTAATTCAATCCAACAAATAAACTTAAGTTATCATACTAGACATAAAATTTGGCCCATTTTACTTTGTTATCAATTTTACCCTCATTCTCAAACAATTCTGGCTTAATAGCATGCAACAAGCTATGGTTAAACAATTATTTTGCAAAAAAAAATTTACATAAACAAGGAAGACAGAGTAAGACAAAATCAAATGGCAATAATAATACCATGCAATGACAACTAAGAATAATATAATCCAAAATGTTACATTCTGATATTTATTTAATTGTCATTATTTGCACTCTCCCTTGTCAATACACCTTTCTTTACTTGTCAATATTGGCACTGTCACTTCTCAATATATCTACTAATTTAAGTTTTACAAAACTTTAATTTCAAGTAAGTGTGCTTGAACTTTGGGAACCTCCATCAACTTGTTAAAAATTATACGAAATAAAAAACTGAATTTTCATTCTTTTTTTGTATTAGATACTTTGTAACAATATATGGATATCAGATTACCTATGCTAATTTCTAATGTCTCCAAAAAAAAAAATGATGTCATTGTCTTCAACTCTTCATAACCTGTGTCTTTCTTTATACTTCTTGTTCTCATGCTACTTCTAAGTTCTAACATATCGCATATCATCTTCTCCATCATTTACAAACTTCCCCTTATATGAAAATACAAAATGGATTCTTTCTGGACATACTCGCTATCTTTAATGTCACTAACAAGTCAAGTAGCTATAATGTCAACTATCATGGCTTACACTTATAATACATTCTCCCATTTCACAGTTAGGGTTCTTACCCATGCCAACTTCATCTTTTTAATCTATCTCACTAAATCATGACCAAACAGAGCAAATCTACAACCAATCCATCCACAATATACCTAATAACAAATCATCCATCATCAGTCTATCCACCCACAATGAAACCCCAAGTTTAGTCACCAACACATACCAAACAAAAAACACAAGTTTTGTCATAATAGATCATAAAGGGGGGGGAAGCTTTGCAACAGCCTAAAGGGAGAAATGATTTTCTATATACCCCCCACATAAACCCAATCCGAAAACCAAAATATTTTAGGAGAAGAGAGGAAAGAAAGTCTCGAACCTCAAAATCAACCAAGACAATGAAGCAGAAGGTGTTTTGACTTCAATAATGGTGATGAGGAAGATGGTCCCACTTTGCTTCTTTTGTTGTCAAGTTTTTCTCTCTCATATAGGAGCTCTATGAAGAAGATAAAGGAAATCAATTATGCCTATGTTTTTTGGCTCTTTATTTGGACGGGCAATAGTGTCTAATCATTTTTTTCATTAACCCAATCAAGTTCCTTTGAACTCCTATGCAATTATTAAGTTTGAAAGTATCTTTTTGCTGTATTTTGTCTTTTGTAAGACCTCAATCTCATTTTTCCTTTCATTTATCACATTTTCCATTCAAATATTATTATCCTAATTGAGTTTGGTAATTGAAGGCGTTGCCCTTAGTTTGCTTCTGATCCCGTTTTAAAATCACGTGCTGACTGTTGAAATATCTATAAACATTTAAGTTTAACAAACACGTTTCATGTAAGTCGAAACAAAACTCTATAAGCCATTCCAAACCAAAAGTCCATAATGAAGTTTAACTTAAGTCCATGATCATTTTAGCTTTAAAATCACGTGCCATCCATGTAGAATAACCCCTTCAAAAATGGCTTTTAAATAGTATTCACGGAATATAAGACTTATGCGAACATGCTTATAAGTACTTATATTGAGCAGTTTCAAACAAGCATTAGTACAGGTAACTTCCCTTTATACTAGGAAGTGTGACCTCCTTATATTACGCAAAATACAAAAAAAAAAAAAAAAAAAAAGTCGTTTTTGTCATTTACAAATATTGTAAATTTTATACTACATAAATTATTTTTTCTGTTGGAGAAAAATAAACTATTCTTTTCTTCTTTATCACTCCCTAATTTGCACAATTCATTTAGTAACGATCCAATTAATTACCTTACCTTGCTCACGTAAATGCTAGT
Organism: Neltuma alba; assembly: GCF_004799145.2. Classification (NCBI taxonomy): domain Eukaryota; kingdom Viridiplantae; phylum Streptophyta; class Magnoliopsida; order Fabales; family Fabaceae; genus Neltuma; species Neltuma alba. The sequence continues at coordinate 364,239 of NW_021636216.1, forward strand.
AATTTTTGTTCCAATGACAATCGATTCTCTTGCTGCTTTAAGATGGTCGATCGTAGGAACAATCATGAAAGGCATTATAGTTCATGCCATGGCCTTCCTGTTTTGATTATTAAAAAAATGTCACTAAGATATCATGTCATTGCTTTTGTGGAGAACATTCATTTTAATCGTGGCTTAATTTCTGAGACCTAACCAAAGCTCACATATGCATTGCTCGAGCTTGTTTGAATTAGCATCTCAGAAACACTTTCATATAAAAAAACTACTCTTGTACACTTACCCAGTACACTTTAGAATCACTTTCAAAAAATTAACCTAGACACCCCTTCGTAGGCTTCTAAAAGTAAAGTTACCTTGCAACAACTACTTTGCCCTGAACCAAGCATGTGCATCACGATTGTATCTATTTTACCAGTCCTTGTGAGAAGTCTTTCCTCACCCTAGAACTGAAAATTTGACATGTACTGCAAAAGAATGAAGCATAAGTCACACTTCAGCATACAGGGCGCAGTCACCGGACAAGCACAAGGAATCAGAGTATCCTCATGGACAACAACCCAAGTTAAAAGGAAGAAATGAGACAATCTGGGTAGAAAGAGCCCACAACTTCAACCATGAATCATAGTGCTCTACCTCATCAGATGTTGTATATGCCATTGGTGATTTCTCACTTGTAATAAGAAAAGTCCGCTTGAAGTTCTGTGAGAATTATAACCATTAAAACCAAGCGGCTCAGAGTATTCTCCCTGCTTAGTAAGGCTTGCTGTAGAGCCCAAGCAGAGGTTTTTCCCTCTCTTCAACTCTCTTCCTTGCAGCCTCTCTTGCCTTGAGAGCTGCCTTTTCTTCTTCGGACATAACCTTGGATTTTGCATCTGGTGCTCTCTTTCTCTTTCCCACAGCAAGAGATGAAGGTGCTGCTTTCGTAGATCTCATCAGGTTCAAAGAAGTTGACACTACAGGTCCAGGTGCAGGTACACTTTGAGACTTATTTGCGCCTTTATCTTCAACTGATTTGGATTGTGAAGCTGACGTTGGTTTTTTAACAGTGGGTCCCTTGTGCCCAGCATTAGAAGAAAAGTGAGGTGACGCATACGCCTCTTCCTGAGTCACCCACTTGCCTGCAGCAATTTCTCTAAGTAAAATACCCGATTATCAATACAGTTACGGTATTGTCACACGTGAATCGCTTCAGGAAAAATGACAAAACCAAACATAAAGAACATATGGAACAGCAGTGTATGCAACTCGTACCTATGGCATCAGAATAGTAGAATCCTGACTTTGAATCATAATAGAAACCATTTGTCTGATGGTAATAATAGCCTGAACCACTGTCGAATTCCCATTCTGTAAAATCGGCCAGCAATAATCAGTTTCGATTAAGCCATAACCAAGGCAAGAGATGTTATAAACCATTAACAAAATGACCCATACAAAGTGGGTCAATTGCTCGATAGATAGCATGGTAAAATATCTCAAAAACTACATTAAACTATAAGTTGATGTTCGCATATCCAATTGATTAAAATCCAAGGAAAGCTTTTCATTGGGTAAAGATAGAGTATCTTTTCCTCCCAAGCCCTTTGTTCCCTATGAACACAAAACACCAAAAAGATCAGCCCAAACAAATAGCCTTTTCAAGTTATATAGAATTAATAAAGAACTAAATTAAATTCCAAAAATATAGCACGACGAACAGGGTCAACACAATGAGTCCTTTCCAAAAGAATCAAGTCCAGATAAGACAACTTCCTTCAGAACATGCAAATTAATCATCATTATAACATCTGTGAAGATGAATGAATAGTTTTACTTACAACCTTGACCATCCCCTTGGAAATCTGGTGCTTGTGATTCTCTAGCTGCTTCAAACTTCGCTACATGCTTCTGATAGCTACGCTGTGCTTTCTGCGATAAAATATAAAGACATGAACACCTTGACAAGTAACATATCTGAAAATGTGTTCATGAACACTAAATATTATTATTGGAATGTTGGAATATGTAAATATAGATGGAGGTGAAAATAATAAATTTCAAACCAACCACCATATGTGGTGTGCCAAGGAAAAATCTTAGATACCCGTGTGATTGTGTTTCTCACACAAAGTACAAATGATAAGGAGATAACTTCAGAAATTTTTTTTTGAAAGTATGACAAGACTATTCTGGTGACTACGACACTATAAAGAGAGAAATATGAATGTATCCATTATAAGCGTGAGAGTATATTTCCCATCTCTTTTGTATGCAAGTATGTTCAAATTTCCTAAGTGAACATTTTTTATCACTAAGTGCATAAGTCAGCTTACTGTGTCTTCAACGATACCTGCAATGCATATTTTTCCAGTTCCTCTTGTTGACTTGTTGTAGTCCCCAAAATATCTATTACATCAGTATTCAGCTAGCTTCAATTAATCGGTCAAATTATGGTTTAACCTTGCTTATTGTAACAGTTACAAACTTGTAAAAGCAGTAAAATTAAAAGTCAAATGCATGTCCAATGGAAATAGAATGCATACACTACATACGAAAAGTCAGGTACAGTTTTTAGGAATTAGCTCCAAAATTCCCCATGTAAAACATTACAATTCACAAGCAAAGATATTTCACAACTTAAAATTATATGACTGAATTTTTTGATAAAGCTTCTCCGTATGACACGTTTTTCACTAGGAAAACTCAAGGCACACACCCAAGGAACATTACCTAACCCACGTCTTATCCTAGATGCAATCTATTACTCCCTCTGCTCCTGTTTATAACAGATACTTTTTTGAAAGGGCGTGTTCTTTTTTATAAGAGACAATTTGAAGGTGTTTAGACATTTAATGTACCTTTTTCATATTTACCCTCAATTAATTACATCTCTCTCATCATATTTTCTCACACATTCTCTCATACCTTTTTCGACTCATTCTCTCTCCCACCCTCATTTTCCATAAATAAGGGCATTTTTGGAAAATAGATTGCATTTTTTGCATATTTATTGCTTCTGACTAATTTTAACCAACTTTTTGATTAATGTGACTCGGTTAATCATCTCTTATAATAGGGAACGGAGGAAGTATATCTCAATGATCCTGGGGAAATTGATAGAAAACAGCTTACAAAGTGTGGGGTCTCATTTTGCAATCAACTGAAAGTTCAACTTATATGCCAGTTTGGCATGATGGAAGAGTTTTTAATAGTAGTGGAACTAAAAGTAAAAGAGGAGGAGGAAATGGAAATGGGTTTAAAAGCAGGGAAAATGGCAAAAAAAAGACCATCGAAATAGAAAAATTACAAATTGGGACTCATGACAATATTAGTATGGGTTTTAACAACAATTTTTATGAACTGATCCTTGTATGCAATTTTTCTATTTCAGTAGTCTTTTTTGCGATTTTCCCTTGAAAGTATGTTTGGTATACCTATTGAAGTCATGTATTATTTTTAATTTTTATATTTATTTAAAATATCAAAGGATCAAAATGCACCCTAGTTAAGGAAAAAAAAATCCCAACCCAACCTCTTCCTCTCTTCTCGTCAGTTCATCCATAAATTTCATTTCAAAATTGACTTCACAACAGCACCAGAGATTGAACAACGCCCATAAGCCATAAATTGAACCAGAACCAGAAATAAAAAACGAAGATCCTAGAAGCCTCATCAAATGAATCCTTATGTCCTGACCACCAGTCTCACCGTCATCACCATCCTTCTCCGCCTAGAAGAATGAACCCTCAATTTGGATTTGGATTATTAGGGCTCCTCCGCTTCTTGATGGAGGCTGGCAGCAATGAAAATTAACGGAGGTCAGGGACTAGGACCGCACCATTGCCACTGGAAGCAATCTTCATTGTTGCTGCCAGAAGCTCACGCTCATGGAGCTTCAATCACAAGAGTTCTATGTCTATAGAATGAGGTGGAGTTTGGATGTGAAAATGGGCAAGGACGAATATCTATTAAAATATTATTTGGAGGAATATATTGGTCTTTCAACTTAACTTCCACGGAAGTTTTCAGAATTCCACAGCATCCCCTATGAAAGCCACTTCCTTCATTTTTGATTGAAGTGGATTCCATAGCGAAGAGGTTACCAACATATCAAACACCCTAAATTTAGACTTTCACCATGACTTCCACTTCCATCATACCAAACCAGCACATATAGTTCAATCTGCGAGACCTAATAGGACTCGGTAACTTTTTTTGTATTATAGTATTATCATTATGACTTCAAATATGCAAATTTTGAAAACTGCATTTGACAGACAAATTGACAAACAATGCTATAAACCAAAGCTAATGCATCGAAAGCGGCAATTGTCATATTTTATTGCTGCTAAACCTTGCAAGTACTAAGAATTTTCATTTGCTTATTTATTTATTTTTATACAACAAACAAGAAACATCAATGGCGTAAATGAGGAATAAAACTCCTGGACTCTTACCGCTTCAATTTGCTCCAAGGCGAGTGCTGTTTCTTTCTGTTCTTTCTCCTTAGCAGCGCTCTCTTTTCGCATAGTAGCAAGTCTCTTAGCAACATTATCTTTATGACGCTCACCAAGTTCATGATTCCTAATACTAGCTGGATTATTTGATATATAGATCTTGCAGAAGTCACACCATTTATTACCCTGGCTGACCCAATACTGAAAAAAGAAAAGGAGTAATGAAAAAAACTACAAAAGCATTCAATGATAAACAAGTCTAACTTCAGCATGTCAGAAAGAGCCAAGATGGTACATCTCCATAAGTACGTTATCATAACAAATCCTAACCCTGGAATTTGTATAAACAGGGATATGTAGTTGCATATTATCGTCTACTAATTAGTTTAAAAATTAGTTTATGCCCATAAAATCTCAATGACTGAAGCAGTTACGACAGTAAAGCATGATCTATGAAAGTTTAAAAGTAAACTTAGAGGCTTCCCACCCACTGGTCAGAAAAAAAACCAAAATATATATCTCCTGGGCTACTTTGTATCTGTTGAACTTCTAATTATCAGACTTACGATGTCATAATCTTAAAGGTACAAATTTTGGACAGCTTAATTGTCCATAAAGGGGGAAACCTGATTTAAAAAAAAAATGAAGAGATAATATTAGAGAAAGAAAATCAAAGTAATCATAAAAATTGGATACATTAAGCAGTTTACCTCAGTCATTGTGAAAATTAGGCTGCAAATCTGATTAGTCGGACAGGAAAGTAGAGGATGACTAAATAACCTGCCTTTTTGTCAAACCCAAGGGCCTGACTTAGTTCTGAAAAGCAAAAGGCATAACAGAGAATCTGAATTACCGGAAGAGATAAAATCCAAGCAACTAGATGCAAACTATCATCAACAAACGAGATTCAATCATATCTCGACTGCAAATGGCTAATGGGAAAGTTTAGAATGTTACAATACATGAACGCTGCAAATGCGGAAGAAATAAAATCCAAGCAATTCTTGCATGCATTATGCAATCAGGTATGAATTCAGTCAACATCATAAAGTTAATGGTGGGGTAGGTCATAAACGAGGCAGCTTATAATGTTATTTAGAGGGTGTTTGGATTGGCCTTTTAGAAGTGATTTTATGGTGTTCAAAGTAAATATGTGAGAGAAGTTTTGTCCGGACTTGCATGAAAGCAATTTTTTTTAAGTGCTTCCATGCAGTTCTCAAACTGCCCCCGAGTCAGAGTTTAGAATTCAGTCAACATCATAAAGTTAATGGTGGGGTAGGTCATAAACGAGGCAGCTTATAATGTTATTTAGAGGGTGTTTGGATTGGCCTTTTAGAAGTGATTTTATGGTGTTCAAAGTAAATATGTGAGAGAAGTTTGTCCGGACTTGCATGAAAGCAATTTTTTTAAGTGCTTCCATGCAGTTCTCAAACTGCCCCCGAGTCAGAGTTACTGGAAGAGATAAAATCCAAACAACTTCAGGCAGCATATATAGGTATAGCGTCAATAATCGACAGTGGGGAACAAGGTGAACAACAGGTTGGGTGGACTGGAACGAGTTAGCGGTCGAGTCCAGCCGGTCCAGCCCCTTGGTTCATCTCTTGCTGCCTTTTTTTTTTTTTTGGGTACTCATTGATAAGATGCTTTAGCTTACATCTCATATATAAAAGGAAACGCAACAGAAGACAAAGTTGTTCAATGCAGACAACCAAGGTAATTTCAACAAAATATAATTTCTTTTTCCCCCTTGCTTCACACATTCATTCGTCCCCATCTTCCCATCACTTTTATTCATTCATTCATTGACCCTGATGGCAATACTTCTGAGCAATACAGAAAAGAAAATGAGAACAAGAGTAACCAGATAGGCTTCTAGTTATACTGCATTGTGACATATGATTTAATTTAGTGACTTAAACTACTTCTCAGCAAGATCTTATATAGAATAATCGCTAGAAGACAGCTACAGTTAAGTAGTAAAAATGAAACATGTCTTGTAACCCCAAAAAAAAAAAAAAAATGAAACATGTCAAATAACACATCAAGTAAAAATTCCCCGATCAACAAAAAGAGGAGCGAAAAAAGCCAAACACCAAATCTTATCATGTTCAACACGCGCAGGACACCAGTATCAGATTCAAAACAGTCCGAATTGCATACAAGCTGAAATCCACTCAGTTTCAGTCGCTTCAACCAGATCTAAATCCGAAGACATATTTCAATCATCCCAAGAAGGATTTAAATGCAGAGTTGCCACCAGAAATCGAGCAAACAAGGGGGGAGTTCAAGAGCCAAGCAGGACTTACCTTTGGGAAGGAAGCGAGGAACGAGTATTGACGTTGACAAGGTGAAGCTCAAGTGTGCACAACAAGGATGGGGAACACACGACGGAGGAAGACGGAAAACAATGACGGAGGAAGAAGAAGAAGATGATGATGAAGAACGCAGTTGCAGGCGGCGACGAGGACGCCCGACGGAGGATCCACAAGCAGGTCCAAGAAGAGAAGTGAAAGATGAGGGAGGCGCCGGCCGGACGAGGAAGAACCGAAATAGTATACAGAAACGGTTCGAACGGGCTTTCGGAAAACGGAAATGAGCCAACACAAACTTTGTTTTTTTTTTTTTTGGTCCAGAAAAACTGATCAATTGAAATGTAATGAAAGACAAAATGACTTTAGAAGAACTAATACAAGGGGGGAAAAAATCACAAGACCTAACATAATTAGTGCTTAGCTGAGTTTTTTAACTATTTGATCCTTAGTGGTATATATGAAAAGGGTTTCATAACCAATACTAAAACTTCTTAGAAAAGTCTACCATAAAAAGAGGTTACTCACTACTATCTTAAACTCAACCGGAAAAAAAAAAAAAAGGAGATAAAGAAACAAATTTAACATAATAGTTAGAGAAATCCACTCATAAGAGTAAAGACAAATCTTGGCCATATGATACTAGTCGAATGAAACTAAACTTTTCCTCCAAGAGAATAGATGGGGCGATTCAAGTAAAATCCAATGTAGATCTAACTTTCTATTTTACTTGTGGGATCAGGGTAGTCTAAAGGGCCACTACGGCTCCTCTCTTCTCAATAATTCATATATTCTTTATCAGTATATAAATAGTTACCTATCAAACAAAGGTTTAGGTTTGGCCTCAATGGAAAAATAAAAACGGGACACCTAACAATATATCTTCACAAACCAAGAATTATAAGATCGCCCTTTTCATTCTAGGATGACAGCAAGATTATACCATTAGAACCTTTTTTTCATGCTTTTCCTAGGGGTCTAGAAAAAATTGCAATCAATAAGATTTTTCTAATCTTCCCCTTTCAAAAGGAAGAATGAAAAATTCTTTTTCCTTTCTATAGGGATTAAAAGATTGAATCTAACCATAATAAGAATAGAATGCTTAGCTGATAAATAATTTGTTTCTTGAGATGTGTCTATTTATCTATCTTTTGACTCGAAGTGGGAGCATGTTTGAAAAAAGATTTTAGAGTATCTAGGGCTGGGCTTAGAGAGTCTCTTAACACCTTTTTTCTTCTCATGGAAATTATTTCACAAAAACTTGTCATAGTAAGTAGGGCTATTCATGAGACGAGACAGGACCGGGATAGACCTGTACTAGTCTTGTCCTGATGAACAAAGAAGGGACAAGAAATCTGTCCTGTCTTATCCCAGTGCTATCCTGGTCCCGTTCTGGACAAGATGACACTAGGATGTCCTGTTTTGCTTCTTCTTTTTTTTGGATAAAATGTTTTTTCCTTATAGTTGGGCTATTGTAATGGATTTTTATTTTTTTAATTCCTTTCTATTTTTAGTTCTTTGGGCTTGGCCTTTTTGAAAGCATCTTTCTTTTTTGTTTTTACTTTTTTGGGCCTAACCATTTTAAACAAAAGCCCAAATAAATAATAGTTGGTAACATAATAATTCCAAAATTCATTTTCACTATTCTAAAAGTCATGAGCAATTATAAAAGCTCTAAATAAATAATAACCATCCAATTACATATATACTAAAAGCTAGAAATACAAAAATTTTGTATCACATATGCCTTAAACATTTTGTATTTTTAACATTTAATAATTATAATAAGATAAAAAATAAAAAAATTACTACCGGGATGAGACGACCCCGTTCGGTGTCTTGTCCCGTCTCGATCCTATTTTTTGTCCCATCTCGAAAAATTTTGGGACAAGTCTGCTCCATCCTACTATGGCCAAAGAGGGACGTGCCTATTTTGAACGCCCCTAATAGTAAGGAAGAATAGGGGAATAAGAAACACACTTAGAGAGCACAGTACAACAAAGAGTTGTATGTTGTGTTTGGAAAGGATGAGTCACTTTCGAAAAGGAATATATTGATTCTATCCTAATTGGTTGGATTGTAGGTGTGATGGTTTACTTCATGGACGAGGTCTCCAGTTCAAGCCTAGGATGGCCCAGCTATGCCAAGGAAAAAAATAGATGAAGTATCTGACTCTTTCATGCAAGCTCCACTTGTCTATTAAGGAAGCTTGTCCCTCTACAATGACTCTTTTTCAAGGCCAGTAATGCAAGCTCCCTCTAAAATTTCCCCTCTCCTTCTAATACTTCCCTTCAAATATTGGGAGATTTAAAGGGTGAGGGGGTGTTTGGCTCAAATTAGGAGAAGGGAGAGGAGGAGGAGAGGAGAAGAGGAGAGGGGAGAGGAGAAGGGATGAGAGGGATTTTAGCATTACCTTGTTTGGATTGATAAGAAGAGAGGAAAGGTGATGGACTTTCATGTTACCTTGTTTGGTTCAGGAAGAGAGGGGAGGGAAAATATTTTTATCTGGACAACTTTGCCCTTATTTCATTTTAGTTTTTTTTAACTTCATATAATTTTATTGAATATTTTTGGGGCACATGAATTAATGCTCAAAAATAAAATATATGACACTAAAATTTAAATTCAAAAATTCCAAAGACACCTATTATGAGAGGTATGCTGATCAACCTCAATCTCAACAAATTCTTGAAAATTTACATGCCTTTATTTCTTCATTTCTGAAGGAGTATCAGCCTCATCTCTATTGTTTCTATCAACTCCATAAAGAACCAACATATTCTCGTAGTTAAGTAAAAGATATTCCTCTAAAAGGCTGCTTTTCGTTTAACCTAAAAATATATATAATAAATATATAAGGTGAAAAAGTACTTACAAATATTGCATAATTGAAAGCAAAAAAACTTTACTCATCTAACCTCAATCAACTGGTCCAATACTTGGTCTTTAGCCTCCTATCGATTAGTGGTTGAGTTCCATGAAAAACCATTCATACCCTTGTAAAAAAATCATAAATTTATGAAAAATCCTTTTTTAAAGTCTTCCAACAATTTTTGACCTTTTCCTTGTCAACTTTAAACCCAAACAAAGCACTTAAATATTGTGTTATGTTATCATAAGTTTTAGTTGTAAATGTTCCATTCACATTTTTATCAAGATATAGCTCATGCATAAATGCATCAATTAGGCCATCATCCATCTTGGAACTCTAAATCAAACTCTGATTAGTGTTATTCCTATCAGCAGTATTCTTATTAGTAGTAGTAGCATATTTGTGACAAGCGCCTTCATTGGAGCCATACTAATAAAATTTAAATACATAAGTAAGCATATATAATAACATATATTTCATAAACAGAGTGAAAAATAATTAAATGTGAAGCAAATAATCTAAAAATCTCTCTATAAAATCTACAAAATTTATACCCATGAGGTAGACATCTTCATAGGATAGATATATCATGGTGAACTAACAAAACATTTTGTATGTAAGTGCACTCTAAAGTAGTTATTAAAAAAAATCCAAAGGAGCTGAGGAAAAAAATAGTAACCAAGAAGTTATAGTGAATAAAAAACTACAAATTATTACAATTTGTCTGAGAAAAACTAAGAGGGTAAGGATTTTAGTGAATGAAATGTTTTTCTCTTATTTTCCTCATTGTTCAGAGAAAAAGAAGGATCTAAAACAAAACCAAGGTCCCATCAAACATTTCAAGCAAACTCATCCAAACATCAAAATACTAATTAACTGGTTAGAAAAGATTAATTAGTACTCCTCCGGTCCTAATTATAAGACCCAATTGACTTATTTGAGGAGATTAAGGAAGTAAGTTAAGTTGGTTATTTATAATAAATAAGTGTTGTCATTCCTAAAATATCCTTGTTAATTAAGTATATTGGCTAAAACTATCATTATTAGAAGGATTATCTTGAAAAAAAATGCATAAATATAAGAGACAAAATGGATTGGGTCTTATAATTAGGACCAAATAAAAAGTCAAATTGGGTCTTATAATAAGGACCGGAGGAGTACTTATTTATTGCTCATTTCATCAAAGCTATAATAAGCAATATGCCCATCTAATCTCAATACAAGTTGTTCCTAGCTGTGATGACATCATGCGCTTTCTCTTTACATATAGGTACGGTGTTGTCAGTTGAATCTAATTGCTTATGCTAATTTACATTTATTAAAAAGGAATTTGAGAGCTTCTAGATCCAGTGGCCATATATTATCCTCGAAGAAAATGGAGATGTTAAACTCATGGCTTAATTAATTCCAATGGGTGTATAAGAGGAAATATTAAAGTTCTTCTCCAATAGAGAAACTCAAAATAAAACAAAATAAAAAAAAAAACAAACAAACTTAGATCAAATAGGTAACTTGAGTTTTGAAATATAAAATACTTTAGAGCTTGAATGAGACTTTTTGGTTAACAATCTATTAAAGGATTTTGTTTTTAATAGAACACAATGACATTATTTGATTTATCTAACACACCCCACCTAATAAGATTATACCTTGTTGTTTGTCAAGTTTGAGTTCTGACAATTCACCATGCACTTTTTTACAATATGTCAACTTGCAAGATCCAACCTAACACCCCTATTACACCTACAAAATCTGAAATACAACAACCATACTCAAAATGATTATATTGCTACTGCAAAATATTTTGTTATAAATTGTGGTATGTAGGTGTGTCAAATAAAGTCTCACGTTGCTTTGGTGAGAGCAGAAGCAACTGTTTATAAATAACATGTGATCATAGGAGAGTAAATGGGTCAAGAAGAAAGTGGGTTTCGTGCAAATAACAATGGGTCATTTGGAAGGAAACACAAATGAGAACTTTCCAAAAAGCTGTCTATTTTCTTAATAGCTTACTTATATTGCTTTTCTTACTATTACAAGTTTTGGTCAAAAGCAAAAACAAAAACTGTGCTCGATAGGAAAGTTTCTAATAGGTGCCAAACATGGGAAAAATATAAAGCACTCCTTTCTTATCTTAACCAAAATGTGAAAGAAAAAAGACTTTCACAAAACAAGTCTCTAGGAGGGAAACAAAGATGAAAATTTTCCAAAAAAATTGTATATTTTCTTAATAACTTATTCATATTGCTTTGCTTTTAAAGTGGTGATAGTGGCAATTAGATATCCCAATCAGAACTAGTGAAAGTTTGGGTTAAAAGGAAAAAGAAAACTGTGCTTGATATGAAATTTTCTAATAGGTGCCAAGCATGTGGAAAATAAAGTACTTCTTTCTTATCTTGAGCAAAATATGAAGAACAATATTTTGCTGTTAGAAGGAAGATTTTATTTGCAAGGTGTTGATATTTCTCAAGCAGGCATTTTGTCATCTTTGCTTCGTGATCTTTCCATTTCTTGAAAAAACAATTGAATATGGCAGTTGCAAGGAGGAATGTGTTTAATGAACATGAGCAGTGACGACGAAGTCTCTTCCCCATGTTATATGCTAATGCGACTACTGATATTTGGTTATATCCTTTTTGTTTCAGCTTCAAAGAAGCAAGCAGCTGGCTTTTTTATCAAGTTGCAAAGAGGATTTCATGATTACCAGTGCTACATTAATGAAAAAAAAAAGTCTGGATTAAACCTTGACGTTGGACATATTATCTCAAAATCCTCCGAAGAAGGAAATAGCCGGTGCCACCTTTTAGGCTAAGGTGCCGCCTCGCCAGGGTACGGATGTTCCCACCATCACATAGCTCATGGGTTGTGGCAAGCTAGCTCTTCTTTTATTATTAATAATTTTATTTTTATATGCAAATAAAATAATTCTTTTTATTTTTTATCTTGACATACTTTTTAAGAAACACAACCCCCAATATCTTTTTTTATTGTGGTTAACAACACTTGATACATTTAAAAGTAATATTAAAATATTTTACCCTTTTTTAATCCAATGACATGATTTGAAGAAAAATAATAATTTAGTTATTAGTTATTATTAATTATTTTTTTAAATGTCAAGTTCCTATGAGGCAGTACCAAAAAAAAGGCTTTTAATGGCGGTTATTAGTGGTTTTTCATGGCAGTTTTAGAGGCGAAGTTGATACAGTCGACGTTGAAAGGTTTACAAAACATAACAGTTTTCTAATTGATTTTCCATGGCAGTTACGTAAGAAACTGTTGTGGAAAGTTAACTTTCAATGGCAGTTTAATTTAAACCACTATTGAAAGTTCACTTTCCACGGCGGTTTCTTACATAACGGCCGTGGAAAATTGTTTTAACACGGTTATTTGAATAACCGCTGTTAAAATTTATTTATTTTTTTTTAAAAAAATTCTGCGTGATTTTCTTTTTTATCACCCTGCAGTTTACAATTCCAAATAAATGTAGATAGTGTAGAATACGCAAAATAAGACTATATGAACAAGTAATCAACTAGTTAGTTAATATATACAGCAAGCATTGAAATTTCTTTTACACAGCAAAAATAGAGAACCAAGAGAACTAAGGGGAACCTAAGACCAAAGAACCCGTATAGGAACTAAGAGAACCAACATCTTGAAAGAAAAGTAACTACTTCTGTCTGTACAATAGAAATAATGAATATGTATAGGAGGGAACCAAGAGAAAATATCTAACAATGAATTTTTTAGGGGATGACCTAACTATTTGAAAGTTTCAACATTTTGTAGCAATGTTGTTGACAAAGTGTCCCTCATCAAGTTGATGTCATCTATGGGATATAGTGCAACATTTTGAAATACCTGTTAATAAAAAATAACATAGTGAACTTAATCAAAAATATGAAATGAATTGAAGAATGTCATGCAATGTAACTTATCTTTTCCTCGTCTAATTTCTCAGTCACTCTTATCTCAATGATGTCATTCATGTAGCAGATGACATAATATCCACATTCAATATGTCCTTGTTGACAACGGTACTAACAAAATAAAATATAAAATTGAATATTAGACATTATTGATTATAAACATTAACTTTAATTCATCTAAAAAAGGTTTTAAAGTATATATTTAGTTCAAAACAACATACCTTTGGGAGAATCCATATTGGTGGTTATCTATTTCGTTTAATTGCCATAACATTGAAACCATGAAAAACCCTATCAACAATATAAAAGAAAATGATATTAGAGTATGTTTTTATAAACTTCATACGTAATAAATATATAAACATAAACTAATGTGTTGATGATATCTTTGGTTTCTTCAGATGGACTTCTACAGAGTGAATCAAACCAGTAGACTTTGTTATCAAAAAGGGCACAAACAATTAGAGTCCAATGATAACTGTAAAAAACAAATCATGTTAATTATAATCCTACACATACAACTTGTGTATCTCACATACAATAATACACTTACCCTTCCACGTAAGGTAAAAAATATATTGGCTTTCTGGTTTGAGTCATTGTGGTCATCATGTAGATTGACCTCGCTTCCATAGTATTAAGCTCTTTCTGCACCCTTGGAGGACACATAAAATCACATGTTCCTTCAAGTCCTCCGTTCTGACAGATTTGAGTGTAGTGCATGTTGTTTAAATAAGAAACATTAGGACATGCATAAAGTATAACATGAAATAAGAAAATGATATTGTAACTTACAAAATAGCGAGCTGCATGAAGACTATATCAAGCTCCTCAAAGTTGAGGAACTGAACGAGGTCCTTCTTGTCAATAGTGAAGTTGTATGTTATATCTGAATCCACAATCCCCAGCGGCATCTTGAAAGTAACAGGCTTATCCATGTTTGGCACTATGAAATAAAGAACCTCTAAACTGGAATACATAAGCACAACATCACCAGGAAGAGGCAAAGTACAGGATCTAATGATGCACTCTTTGTGGCCTTCTTCGTTGGTACCTTCTTCATCATTGGCTTTGCAATAAGTCTCTTTGGCCACAAAATGAAATATCATTTAGCTTGGGCCAAGAGTTGAACCTTATCAGTAGGATTGGGCACTAGTATACCGCCTTGACCACGAACAATCCTCTCCACTGTCACCCTTGCTTGATCACTCAGAATTTTGTTGCCGTGAATCGTTGTGCCCATGAATGCTCTACTACTAGCGACATGAACAGATGAATTTTAATAATCTACATAGAGAGTACGCGGAATTCCATTGTCTTTGATAGGGTTAGGGCTAGGGTCAAGGTCAGACACTGTCAGTTGCTATGTCTGATTATTACTACCCTTCCCGCTTTTTATCATAGATGAACCCTGAAACATAATGTCAAATTAGTTAAGGCACATTAAATAAGTTTAAATGAATCAAATGAATCTTTAGAAGATTTGAAAAGATGTGTGATTATTACCTGGGAAGGTTCAGATACTCAGAGCATCTAGAATCCGCTCGTGCCCATCATCATCAGAGCCTGTTGAAACTTGGCATCGAATTCGTCACATATCTTTTGCATCTCTACCATGTATTGTTGACTGAATTTAGCTTGAACTCTCTCTGTTTCTTCCTGTAATCATTGGTCGAGCTCCTGTTTAGATACCATATTAGCGGAGGATGATCCAGTGCTTCTTCGTGAAGCAGAGCCAAAAAATTCTTTAATACCAATCCCTTTAGGGGTTCCTTTAACTCTACCAGGATGGTCAACATTTCCAATGGCAGTGGCCAAGATATCCATCCATCCTTGAGGGATGAATGTACCTTGGGATAATTGCTCCTCAAGTGTATCCTATAACATTAAAGCAACAAATCCAATTTAAGATAATTGAAAAAAGCAATTAATGAAGCATAATTATTAAATATTACTTATAATTCTCTCAGCAACAACAACAAATTGTGGAGTAATGTATTGACCCTCTTTAATCCCTGTCGCCTTCTAATTTTCTTGGTGAGAAGGACGCTCAATGGGTAGAATGTAGCTAGTAGGATCTGAAGCAGTAGCCATCTGTGCATTCTTCATCTGCTCCTCCATCATACTTCTTTCCAACCCACTATACCGTGCACGAGACATGGTATGTGGGTATACATTCTGCTCAGATATGTGTTTGTTCTTCTGACTCAATGCTTATGACAATGAAACAAATTCAACAAAGTTAGTTTAGTTAAATAAAATATGACCTGATTAAAAACTAAGTTTGAAGAAACCAAACTTGAAATGCAGGGTCTTCACATTGCTTCACAAAACTCTCCCATACCTTGTCATTAATAAACGGGTATCGTTTCTTAGGATGCTCACCCTTTCTTTTTCCGCGAATATAATGTTTTGTAAGCATGGATTTAAAATCCCTCCACCGTTCATCAAGTTGCTTAAACAGACGGTCTTTTATTTGCTCAGTGACGGGAATATCAAATGTCAGCCACAATACAATAGCATAGAGTTATAAAGTAAATAAGCAATTATAATTGAAACAAGTAGAGAAAACAATTCATAATGTACCAAGATATCCTCCTAAATGTTTTGCTTCAAATCTTTGTCTACTTTCTTCCAGCTAGGAATGTCAATCTCAATCTTACTATGTGCGATATAACCCACATAACTAGTAACCTAAACCCCAGTCTTTCCTATAGGCTTTAAATCATCATCAAACTCCACTGGAATCCTCATAGGCTGTGTGGTCTCATCATGTAAAGCCAAATGCCTCATACAGGTTGGCCCTCTACCCTTTCTCTGGCTAGTAAAAGAGCTGTCATCGCCAAAACCCTGTTGACTGGATCCATCCATTTCCTGTTTAAAGAACAACAAATTAATAAATGTAAGAATAAGAAATATCAAATTAATATAAAACATTATTAAGTATATTTAACCAAAAAACATCAAGTAATTCATTTAAGCCTTACAACAATTATCCTCCCAAATTCCTTCACAATGATAATCTCTAACAGCATAGTCATCATCTACCAAATCTAATTCAAATATTTTAGATCAAGTAGCTGTGAAAGGCAGGGTTTCATCAAGATTAAACTCTAAGTCACCATCATCTCCACTAACTCCTTGCCTTTTACCTTAAAGCATGATAGACAATTTCTTTTTTGCTAATCAGGAATGAAAAACACTTGTTTTGCTTGACTTGCCAAAATAAATAGCTCATCTCCATATCCAAACCTCTCAAGATTGACCGAAATAAATCCAAATTCTTCATCCACTTACACAGCATTACTATTAACCCACTTTCATTTGAAGATGGGAACTTTAAACTTGGTATAACTAACCTCCCATATCTCTTCTATTATTCTATAATAGGACATTGCCGCCAATGTTGGGTTTCTATCTTTAGAACTAGGAAAATGTATAGCTTCCGCTACTACCATCACCCCACTATTCTGCATAGTCCTCTTATCGTCTTGGGTTTTTGTGTAAAATGAATAACTATTTATGTCATATCTGCCCTAATACAAAACCTTAAAAGAAGGCCCTGCAGCTAGCTTTTGTATTGTCTCAGAAGGATTGCCATCTTTTAACACTTCTTGCTTGAACCACTCTGCAAATGACTTATTATGTTCATTAGCTAGTTTCATATCGTTCTTTTTTGGATTTAAGTTCTTCAGCATATTCTTGTGAGCATTCAAGTAAGGCAAAAGTTCATCCGTGTTGTTTAAAATGTATAGATGTGCTTGCATTACAACTTCTCTTGACATAGACCTCACTATGACATCCCGTGTTCCCTTGCTTCTCCCCTGATCATGTCGAGATTGAGGAAGACCAATTGCCTTTACCCTATCAAGATATGTGTTACCAAACTCAACTGCCTCCTCAACTACATATCTCTCAACAATTGATGCCTCAGGCCGATAAGGATTCTTAGAGTACCCTTTTAGGATTTTCATGTATCTCTCAAAAGGATACATCCATCTTAAACACATAGGGTCACAATGTCTTATCTCTTGCACAAGATGAGCTATCAAGTGGACTATAATATCAAAAAATGATAGAGGAAAATGCATTTCCAATTGGGAGAGGATCAGATAACCTTTATTCTCTAATTCATCTAACTCAGCAGGATCAATGACTTTGCTGCAAATGGCACTAAAAAACATACAAAGTCTTGTAATAATATTTCTCACATTGGTTTTCATAATGCCTCAAATAGCAAGTAGAAATAATTATTGCATCAACACGTGACAATCATAAGACTTCATTCTTGTTATCTTCAAATCTTACATTGAAACAAGTTTGCTTAAATTAGAAGAATAACCTTGTGGCACCTTAATACTATTGACAAAACCACAGAAATTTCTTTTCTCTTCTTTTGATAATGTATGTGCAGCTGGATGTAAATAAGTCCTCTTACCATCTCTTTCTTGTGGGTGGAGGACATTTCTTATTCCAATTTTGATTAAGTCTCGTCTTGTATTGATTCTATCTTTAGTCTTTCTACTTATATGCAAAAGTGTACCAACAAGGCTTTCACACACATTCTTCTCCACATGCATCACATCTAGACAACGCCTCACATCAAGACTTTGCCAATATGAAAGACCAAAAAAGATAGATCTTTTTTTCCATAGATTCCTCTCACCGACAGTCTTCTTCTTCTTTTTACTAAAGACCACATTAATTCCCTCCACCCGCTGATAAACTTCTTCTCTAGTTACTGGTCTTGGAGCCATTTCATATGCTAATGAGCCGTTACATGTCTTTTTCAATCTATGGTAAGGGTGATACCAACTAAGAAATCTTCTGTGACCAAGGTATACCATCTTCCTGTCATGTTTAAGTTGCATATAGTGGGTGCCTTCTTCACATATTAGACATGCTTTATGCCCCTTAACATTGTATTTTGACAAATTTTCATATGCCGAAAAGTCATTTATCATGGAGAAGATCATGGCATGTAAATTAAAGGTCTCTTGTTTATATGCATCAAACACATCAATGCCTTCCTCCCATAATTTCTTCATATCCTCAACCAAAGGTACCAAATACACATCGATATCATTTTCTGGCTATTTTTGGCCTCGAGATCATCAAAGATAGCATGATATACTTTCTTTTCATACATAACCAAGGAGGCAAGTTGTAAATTACGAGGAGCACTGGCCAAGCACTGTGTGTGCTACTAAGATTACCATATAGGTTAATTCTATCTATACAGAGCCCTAACCGAAGGTTTTTTGGCTCGCCACCAAATTGACAAAATTTTTGATCTATTGTTTTCCATTGAGGAGAATCTGCTAGGTGACGAAGCTTTCTATCACATATTTTCTCATCGAAATGCCATTTCAAGTTCTTTGCATCTATGGCATTAGCAAATAGATGCTTAAATCATGGTATTATTGGAAGATACCACAAAACCTTCAAAGGAGAACCCTTGGTCATCTCATTATAATCACCATCATCTTTCTTAACTTTGTATCTTGAAGTCCCACATTTAGGGTACTTATTCAAGCCTTCATAATCATTTCTGAATAATATGCAGTCATCAGGACATGCATGTATCTTCTCATATTCCAAACCCATCGAACACAATTTTCTTTGCCTCATGCATTTGTTTCAGAAGTGAATTCCCTTTTGGAAGAATATCACTCAGTAGTTCAAGCAATTCCCTGAAACTAGCATCGGTCCAACCACTTCTTGCCATCAAGTTTATCAGTTTCAACACAGTTGTTAACCCTGTGTAATCATCTTTGCACCCTGGTTATAAATATGTCTCTGCATCACTACACAAATTTTCAAAAGTGGGAGAGAACTGTGTAGAGGATTTAGACCTTATATCACGAAACATATCCAAAATTCTATCACCAAAGTCTTCATTCACAATCTTCTCCTTTGCAGAAAGTGTAGTCTTTCTAATTTCTCCGTGCCATATCCAATTTGTATACCTCAAATTTATCCTAAAAATATATTTAAATCATTATATTCTTAATTATATTATTATATAAATTGTTGTAAGATTATAATCTAAAATAATAAAATTTAAAATTAGTAATGGATTAGTGATGGAATTATGACGGAATTAGTGATGAAAACTTTTGTGACAAACAATTTAGTGATGGAAATTTCTAACAAAAAAAATTTTGTCGCTAAATATTTACTGACGAATTTTTTGACAGATTAATACAACAACAACAACAAGCCTTATCCCACTAGGTAGGGTCGGTTACATGAATCACACGACGCCATCATGCTCTGTCAACAACCCAGTCCTTAGATATGTTGTTGACTAGGAGGTCTCATTCAATGACCTCATTAAGCGTTCTTCTTGGTGTTCCTCTGTTCCTTTTTATGGGACTCCATCTTGTCTGATCCACCCTCCTCACCGGGGCTTCCAATGGCCTTCTCTACATATGTCCAAACCATCTTAAGTGATTTTCACCCATTTTCTCTTCGATAGGTGCCGAACCGACTCTTGCTCTGATATTTTCATTTCGAATCCTATCTTTTCTTGTATGACCACACATCCATCTTAACATCCTCATTTATGCTACCCTAAGTTTATGCTCTTGTTTTCCCTTTATTGCCCAACATTCACTACCATACAACATAGCCGGTCTTATAGCAGTCCGATAAAATTTTTCTTTAAGTTTCTCAGGTACCTTCTTATCTCAAATAACTTCAGTAGCTTTCCTCCACTTTAACCAGCTAGTTTGTATTCTATGAGAAACGTCTTCATCAATTTTTCCATCCTCCTGTATAATACATCCTAGGTATTTAAACTTTGATACTTGAGGAATGATTTGCTCCTCCATCTTCACCTCCAAATCCCCATTGCCTTGCCTCCCCCCCAAATCACAATGCATATATTCTGTTTTTTTCCTAATCAAGCAGAAACCTTTTGACTCCAACGTCCTTCTCCATAACTCTAATCTAGTGTTAATCTCTTCTTTTGATTCGGCCATGAGAACTATATCATCCGCGAAAAGCATGGACTTAGGGATTCTTTATTGAATAGGTTCAATTAGAACATCCGAAACAATGTTGAACAAATACGGACTCAAAGAAGATCCATGATGTAGGCCAATCTGAATAGGGAAGTCCTTTGTCTCACCTCCAGGCGTCCTTACACTGGTAGTTACCCCCTCATACATATCTTGTATGGCTTTGATATAAGCAACCCGTACACCTTTTTTTTCCAAAGCCTTCCACATTACTTCTCTTGGCACACGATCGTAAGCCTTTTCCAGGTCAATAAAGACCATATGTAAATCCCTTCTTTTACTTTTATATCTTTCCATTAACCCTCTTAGTAAATAGATTGCTTTCGAAGTAGATCTCCCTGAGATAAATCCAAATTGGTTTTCTGAAATAGAAGTCTCTAGCCTCAACCTATATTCCATCACTTTTTCCCACAACTTCATTATATGACTCATAAGTTCCCTCTATAGCTTGCACAGTTTTGAATGTCTCCTTTATTCTTGTAAATAGGAACTAAAATGCTTCTCCTCCACTCATCCGCATATTTTTAGAGCGTAAAATTTCATTAAAAAGCTTAGTTAGCCACACCTCACCCTCATCTCCCAGACATTTCCAAACTTCAATAGGGATACCATCAGGCCCAACGGCTTTTTCATTGTCCATTTTCTTGAGAGCTGCCTTAACCTCTCCGATACGGATCCTGCGGTAGAAAGCCAAATTCTGATCATCTTCGTTAATTAGCAAGTCATGTAAGTCCTGAGTTGCATAATTGCTTCCCTCATTAAACAACTTGTAAAAATAAGCCTCCCATCTGTCCTTAATATCACTATAAGTAACTAACACTTTACCATCTTCATCCTTTATACACTTTACTTGGTCCAAATCTCTCTTTTTGCTCTCCTTTTGCTTCACAATCTTGTAAATATTTCTTTCTCCCGTCTTTGTTCCTAACTCCTGATAAAACCCTTCGTAAGCTTTAGTACGTGCTTCGCTCACTGTTTTCTTCGTCTCTTTTTTAGCCAACTGATACTTTTCCCGGTTTTCTACACTATTGCACAAGTGTATGGCCTTAAAACAATCTCTTTTCTGTTTGACTTTCTCTTGCACACTTTTATCCCACCACTAAGTCTCCTTATCTCTCTAACCAGGACCTTTGGATTCTTCTAAAATTTCTTTACCTACCAAACGAACCCTTGTAGCTATCTCTTCCCACATCATGTTTGCATTTCCCTACGACTCCCAAATCCCTTCCTCCACAAGGGTCCTTTTGAATAACTCTCGTTTCTCACCCTTTAACTACCACCACCTAACCTTGGGTTTTACCACTTGATGGTACTTTTGCCTGGTACTCTTAAAACGTACATCAAGAATAAGTACTCTATGTTAGGCAGTCACCCCATCTCCTGGAATCACTTTGCAATTAGTACACAATCTTCTGTCTGGATTCTTAACCAAAAAGAAATCAATCTGTGATTTTGAGACACCACTTTTGTACGTGATTAAATGCTCCTCTCTCTTCTTAAAACAAGTGTTGACAATCTTAAGATGATATGCAAGAGAAAAGTCGAGAATAGATTGTCCTCCACTATTAAGCTCCCCAAAACCAAAACCACCATGGGCCTTGCTGAATTGTCCTGCTTCCTTACCGACATGTCTATTAAGGTCCCCACTGATAAAATTTTTTTCTTTGAGTGGTATGCTTTGAACTAACCCCTCCATATCTTTCCAAAACTTATCTTTAAGGTGTGTCTCTGCCCCAACCTAAGGTGTATAGGCACTAATGATATTGATAGTATCTTTTCCAACAATTACTCTTAATGATATTATTCTATCCTCAAACCTTTTAACCTCTACCATGTTTCTTTTCCATGTTCCATCAACGATGATACCAACCCCATTCCTTGCACTCACCTTTCCTGTATACCAAAGTTTATACTCTCCAAGTTCCTTGGCAGCTTCTCCAGTCCATTTGGTTTTTTGGAGGCACAAGATATTAATCCTTCTGTCCCTCATAACTCCTACTACTTCCATAGATTTCTCATTCAGCGTCCCAATATTCCAAGTGCCAAATCTAATCTCAGTCTCATGAACTAACTTCTTTAGCCGCCTCCGTCCAAGAGAGTACGGTAGCCCTCGCTCATTTAACACTACATCCGGGCGACGATGCAGCGGCTCTAGCTCATTTCTCACTGTACTCAAGCCATACAACGCGTCACTTCTGGACAACGACCTAGCATTAGCGTAATTACTTCGTTGATCCATGTTCATGAGATTCGACAGGTTTTTACGTTGGCTGTCGAGGGTCTAACACAACCCTCCTCCTTTATCCGGGCTTGGGACCAGCTATACAATATAGGTAGAGTTTTTGACAAATTAATGACAGATAGAAATTCTGTCGCTAATCTGTTGCTAAATTTAGTGACGGAATTCCTATCAGTAATTCGTAAAAAATTAGCAACAGAATAATTTTCTGTCGCTAATTCCGTTTGGTTTTTTTTTGTAGTGGGAATAGTCTTTATAAATTTCATAAAATTCAGTATTCTATATACGACATGCATAGATCTCTCTAAATTGAAAAAAAGAAAAAGAAAAAGAAAGATGTATCTCAAGGAGATATGTTTTGTCCAATTAAATTCATGAACACGCATGCATGCATGGATGCTAGCCAATAATTGAACAAGTGGGCGTATTATTATTGCTTTCTTTTCATTCATACAGTGATTGGCATGTGAGTGGTGGCTCTTTGTTTGATTGTGGCATATAACTATATTAAAGTTGATAGCTGCTTCACCGTTCCTGGCTGCCTCCTTTGAAAGTATCCATGTCTTATTCAAGTTGTTACATGATTGTCACTTTGCAACTAGTTTAGTTCAATTTATCGATTTCTCTTTTCAAAACTTCAGTCGCCAAAAAATATATTTTTCCAAAAAGTTAATTTCTCCAAGAGTTCATGAAAATGATGTTATCCTAGTTCACTTCTATCCACTTAAAGGGATCACATGGACAACTTAACATGAAAAGTTTTCGAGGCTGACAATTAAACAATGAGGCTAACACATTAATTATGAAACAAAGTAAACACAGGTGAAAGAAGCATAGTTAATGGTAAGAATTGGCTAGTTATGAGTCTTTCAAAATTAATTTCAAGGGGTATATATATAACTCATAATGAATGTGGTTTGGTCCTAAATCTAAATATAGAATCTTCATCATCCACTATACTTGACACAAAAAGCACCAAAAGGTAAATGTGCAGTAAAATAATCACAAATCAAAATTTAGATAGATCGAGTTTCATAGACATAAAAGATATTTCCCAGGTTGTTCCATCTAGAAATTGTAGACCACCTATAAGCCTCCCTGAATTGTTCCGTCATGAAGAAGTTTATGTCAATGTCATCAAAAAATGACGCCCAAGATTAACATTAACATATTCTTTCCTAAAAGAGAATTTACACATTGAGTTGGAAAATGTACTTATTAATTTGGGTTAATATCATTTTTAGTCCCTGAAATTTGGTCTTACTTTAGCTTCGTTCTCTAAAATTTGAAATCAATAATGGTTTTGGTTCCTAAAATAAGGTTTTAAATACCAAAAATATTGTTCAAATATCAAAAATCTTTAAGTGGACCAAAATAAGTTCAAATTTTATAAACTAAAACAAAAAACCAGCTGAAACTTCAAGAATTAAAAATATTATTTTAAAGTTTATTCCAAGAAAAAAAATCAAACTGAACCAGCATGTTCAACTAGAAAACCAGTGAATCAGCCAGTGGTTCGATGTGATTTAAGTACTCAACCGATTAGAAATTGAACTACTATCTAAGTGGTCAAATCAATGCGAACCAACAAAAACTGGTGAAAACCTATGTGAACCGGTAATAAATCGGTTTAGATTATTATGTTGCTATGGATGCTATTTTTCCTCATTCAACTTCTAATATCTTAGTTATTACAGATTTGAATGAATTTTAATATTGATTTTAGTGTCAATAATTATTAATTTTATTATTGAAAAATTATAAAGATCAAAATTCTTATTATACTTTGTTATTGTTACAATCAAGCTAATATTGTTATATTTTCTTGTATTTTGTTATTAATTAGTATTAATGTTGTTGTAATTTATTATTTTTAATTAAATTATGTTATTTTAATATGACCAATTTGACTTCGAGTTAATCTCGGTCTAATTCACTGACTCTTAAACTACTGCCTCAACTTATTTAATGTTCAGTCCAGTTTTTGTTGCTTGATTTATTGTTGATCATTCATAATTATTCAAGGGTTAAGGTGCATCCAGCACTCCGAAATAGTTTCTCAGGTGCAAACAGTACCCTAAAGTATTTTGTGGTGCATCCAGCACTCTAAAATATTTTTTAGGGGCGCCCAGCACCTTGAAGTATTTTTTTTGCCTGGGTACTGGATGCACCAAAAAATATTTTTTGGTGCTAGACGTACCTAAAAAAATACTTTGAGATGCTGGAAGCACCAAAAAAATACTTTACGGTGCTAAATGCACATAAAAAAATATTTCAAAGTATTGGATGCATCACAAAATACTTTAGGATGTTGGATGCACCTGAGAAAATACTTCGAGGTGCTTGATGCATCTTAACCTATTGTTCAATTAATGAATATTAATGCGTCCTTCCAAGTTTCCTTAATTTAGTCAGTCAAGTTGTTTGCTTTCAAGTATTGTGTTTGCTTCATGGTTTATTGTCACTTCAATTCACTTCTCCTTTTTCTTTTTAATTTTTAATTTTCTTCGTGGTTTATTCTTGATTCCTTTTTTTTTTTGTTGGACGGATGAGACACTACATGCTTTTTGTTTTTTTTTTTTGTTTACCAGCACTACATGCTTTTATTTACTTATTTGTTTGACCCCGTGGCCCACACTCTTTTTGTTGTTGTCATATCTCATGTAATAGAAAAAGTTCAACCAAGAGGGATTAAGGCTCTGTTTGGATGACATTGCAAACCATGGTTTTGAAGGCCAAACCATGGTTTGCACATAAAATCATCCAAACAGGCAAGCATTTTGGTGAAACCGTGGTTCAGGTTGAAACCATGGTTTTCACTGGTGAAACCATGGTTTCATCAGAAGCAAGAATTTGTTGCTTCTGGCTGAAATAATTGAAGGCAACGGCATTGACCCAAAAATACCCTTCATCTGCAGTGCTGGTCGACACATTCGCTCTGCTCTGCTCGCACATTCACTCTTCGCTCTCTTCGCTCTTCGCTCTGCTCGCGGATTCACTCACTCAGGAACCTTGCCTCTTTCTCTGCTCGCCGCTTCGCTCTTCTGGAGTGGTTCTCTCTAAATTTCGATCGCTGAAATAAAACCTCTCGCTCTTGAACTTAGCAAGTTTCCCTTAAGCGCCATTAATTCAGTTCAATCTTCAATTCGCATACAGCTCTTTGTTGCTTCTTCGTTCATATTCTGTGTGATTGAGAGAGAGAGAGAGAGAGAGATCGCTAGGCATGAGCTTGAGGTACGTGTGGAGGATAGTGTACCAAACAAGGATGCGCGCCTGGCAGGGAATGAAAGATCGTGGCTCCAAGTGCGGCGACTCCGCCATCAAATCTCTCCGTGATTCTGCTTCTTCTTCTTCCTCCAAGCAGGTCAGGCGCTTCTCTAATGCCTTCGATTCTCCCACCTTCAAGGCTTCCAACTCTGACAAACTCAAGTAGATCGAAGAGTCCCTCAAAACCATCATGTATTTGAGCTGCTAGGGCCCTAATTGATATTCAATCCTTTTTCTTTTTCTTTTTCTCTTTTTTTTTTGACCAGCAATTTTTCTGTTTCTCTTTTAGTGTTTTGTGAGACCTTGTAAATTCAAGAATATGTATCATAGTATCATCAGTAATTGAGTGGTAATGGAAACACCGTATATGCTGGATTGGTTGATTAATTTTTGCAACTAGTGTTGCGCTTGAGAAACGAATGTGTTTCCAGAATTGGCCAGAAAATTCTGGATTCATTTGCTGTATCAGTTATCCATGCTTTCACTAAACGAATTACATGCTGTTCTTATTACTGAAACAATCTGTGTGTGGGGGGGAAACAAATTCTGTCGTTTATATGCTACTAACTTTTTTTTTTAAAGTTAATTTTTGCTTATTATATCTAATATATCCTCTTTTATTAAATAAGGGTATAATTAAAAATGGGTATAATTAAAAATGTATGTAGTAGCCCGAAGTAGTTTCTAGATAGTGACATAGGAGCCCGAAATAGTTTCTAGATATATCGAACACTTTAAAATATTTTTTAGATATATTTAATATTTTAAAATATTTTTAATCTATTAAAAATATTTATAAATGTTAGATGTATCTATAAAAAATATTATAGGATATTGAATATATCAAAAAATTATTTATTAACAATTTTATTTCTTCAAATCAAAATATATTATAAAAATATCTCTTATATAATCATTATATTAACTTATACCCTTTTGGTAATTTCTATATAAAAAGTGCTTCTGGTAATAACTATCCAAACATTCTCACTTTTCAGAATTACATTTTCAACAAATCTATTCTTCACAAAATCTATTTTTTTCAGAATCTATTCTCCAGAAGCTATTCTCCAAACCATGGTTTGGTTTCATCCAAACACACCCTAAATCTAACAAAATAGACTATTCCTCACAACATGGTGAACTAAAATTTGAATCTCCACTAAAAAAAATTTCATATTTAATACTCGATAGTATTTTGAAGATTGTTAAAGGAAGTTAGCAAGATGTTGGAAACCCAATGATCATTTTATATTTTATCTTATATTTTGGCCTAAACCACTAAGAGGCAAGGTACTGAAAACTGAACCGGTCACTAAACAGGTTAAGATAGAGGGTTAAGGGTTAATGAGTCAAACCGGGGTTGAATTGGAGTCAGACCAGTACTAATTAAAATAATATGTTTTCAAATTTATGTTGGTTATTTTAAATAAAAATAAAAATAAGATATAAAAATAAATGTTAAATAATAATAAATACATAATATTTACATATAAAACAAATAGTGTGACTTATTTTGTAATTATAATAATATATATAATTAAAATATATGTTTAAAAAATTATATATAATAAATCTGTGTTTTCCGTTGATGCCTTGAAGGTTTTTAGGTGGCAAACTTATATTATTAATGTTACTTTAATCTATTTTAAATTTTATTTTTTTCCTCCCCTCCTTTTTATTATTTTCAGTGCTTCTCACGATTTTCTATGTCTAACCATTAATTCAAATCACATCACTGTTTCTCGTATTTCAATTGTTTTCTTCCCTTCTTCTTGCTCTTTCTTCTTTCTCTATTCTTTTTCCTTTTCTTTTTCATTTCAGATTCTTTTCATCCATTCTTCATTTTCATACCGCCATAGTCCAGAGCTCCTTGCCTTCGTTTTAGAGACGCTTGCAGGGTCATAGAAAAGTGAATAGATTAAGATCATATGACTTGTAGCTGCAAAGGATAAAAAAGGTGAACTTGCATAGCCAAAAGAAGATGGTGACCTTTCTTTCTTTTTTTTTCCTTCTTCTTCTCAGCTCCATAGATGATAGTTTCTTCTCTTTCAGTTTCTTGTTTATTTTTTTAATCCACCAGGTTAGTCTGCCAAACCCAACAAGTTGTCCAGTTTATACCCGGTTCATACCAGTTCAAAATTTTTCTAGTTTAAGCGACGAATCGAACCAGACAAGTGGCTGGTTTGTCGATTTCTAGTCTGAACCAGCCAGTCCGATCTGGTTTGGTTTTGCGAACATTGCTAAGGGGTGATAGGATTAAATCCCACCTCTACCTCCTTTTAAAAAAATTCCCTCCCACAAAAGAAAAGCCCTCTTTGGTGGCCATCTCGCTAGCAGGTGGAGGGACACTGGCTGGTCTCCAATAAGGGTTGGGTTTTTTTAAAGGGCTTTTCTATCATTTATCTTAATTTCAAAAAAACAATTTAGGTTTTCCTCTCATTTTGGCATTAAGAAGTGTTAGCTTCCCAAAATTTTATAAAACTAATTTTTTTAATTGTTCATTTTTTTAAAAGGATTAAAGTGCAAATATACCAATAAAATATTCTACCGGCATCACACACCGTAAACTTTTCTTGGGTGAAAAAGTACACAATTTTTAAAATGATGCAAAAATGCCACAACTATTAAGTTAACTAATGTTGGTGTTTAATAAACATGTCGGCTAAGAAAATGATGCAAAAATATATATGAACTTTTCAAAATGGTGAAAATACACATGAAGGTTCCAAGACCCATGGTATTTTTGTATCATTATGAAAACTTCATGTATATTTTTGCACAAGTTTCTTTACCCATGTGCTTGCTAAATGGTCAATGTTGGCAATTGTCCCGTCCAGTCTCGGTTTTGTCCCGATCCCCTTGGGACTAGGACAGAACCGAGACGGGACCGAGACTTCCTGCTCCCCCTTTTTTTAAAAAAAAATACTATAATTTTTTATATGAATTTTTTATGTTATAATGCTTATTTTTTATTGGGCTTTTGAAGATAAAAACATTATAAAAATTATTATGTAGAAAGCTCAATTATATAGTATAAAAAAGGCGTAAAAACAATACTGTAAAGAAAAAGTGCCGTAAAAAAAATTATATAATGACTTTATGAATTATTTTATTGAGGAAAGAGATTTTGTTGAGATAATACTACAATTTAAGAGCTAAAATCACTATAAAAATAATAATAATTATTGACAAGTACATTAAATAATCTAATAATAGTTATTACTAAATAATTTTTAAAAGAAAAAAAAACCCACGACAGGACAGGACAACCCCGTCCCCTGTCCTATCTAGTTTCAAAAAATTTTTGTCCTGTCTCGTCCCATCTGATCCCATCCCGAACCCACCAGGACTAAAATGGGATTACCAGGAAAGGACAAATTGAACACCTCTATTGGCAACTTATAGTCATGTCATTTTTGCATCATTTTAAAACTTTATATGTATTTTTGTACCTAAGAAAAGCTTATGATGTTGGACATATATGATGATATACTTCATGGGTAGATTTGTACTTTAACCCTTTTTTAGAAGATAATTTTTAATTTAGATACCAGTGCTTGAAAATTTTAAACCTAGAACATTAAAATTATATTTATCTGATATAAATCCTACCACATTGATGATTATCACTTTATCATAGTGCTCCCCATTGTTATGATGAGTACAAAGTTTTACATATTTTATGGATAGAACTTGCAAAACTACAAATGTAATTAATGCACTGTTGAAACGAGAGAAGTAAAGCAGCAAATTAACTTTAGGTTACACACATTTAGAGACGGAGAAGGTATTGCATTATAGTACAACTTTACAATGATACAACATTATAACCACCAGCTTGGAGCCATATATTAACACTTGACCGAACTACTGGCTACATACATCAAATAGCTAAAATTATATGCTATACATACATACATACATACATACATACATACATACATACATACATACATACATACATACATACATGAGACACATACACGCAACGTTTTCCGCACTTTTGGAGACAAGCAATACAAAATCTTGAAAAATTACACAAAATTTCTCAACCTATAAGGTCACGAGAAATAAATTTAATCTCTAAAAAATCTCACAATAACTCTGTAATTTTCAGTGTAGAAATGACAAGTTTATATTGCCTACTCGTCATCGAAAATTTTTTATGATTGCAGTTTTTCATTGAGCCCTCATAGTAATTTTAAAAAAAAGTATTGGTTTTCAAAACTTGAAAGGAAATCTATAGGAAAATATGAAAGTTCATGGATTTTATCTAATTTATTAGTTAAGCATGAGAAGAAGCAAGCTGATTTATGAAAGCCAAAGCATTACTGGTAAGTTGAGCCACCTGCACAATTCGGCTTCTCACAGTGTTCTTCAAATTTCCATTAACTCCTTGAAACCCATCAGTGCAAGTACTCTCATCAGTCAAAGCAGCAGAAACCCAGGTCTGAACATCATTCATGGTGACCTCAAAGTTGGAGTCTCCGAGTTGACTCATCTTACCAATGGACTTTCTGAGTTCATCCACCGAGTCACGCAGCTCCTCCAGGCAATCTCTCATCGCCGCGGCCTCCCTTGGCTTCATTATCCCATAGCTCTTGGACATCGTCGAAATCATCACCGACGTCGCCTTTGCCGACGCCAGAGTCACGTTCAGGGCGGCACTGGTCAGGAGGACGCGGTTGGTTTGTATGAAGCCAGCGTGCTTTGATAAGGAGGCAAAGCAGAGCCTTGGGTAGGCTGTGGAATTACAAGATGTTCTGATGAAGTATGTGTTCGCATCTTGGTAGGGTTTTTCAGAAGTAGATGATGAGATTGAGATTATTGAAAAAAATATTATGAAGATGGAGATGAAGAAATGGTTTGTAGAAGAAGAAAATGTCTTCATCTTTCTCAGAAAATGGGATATAGGAGGAACCAAGGATTATTATTGTGGCGGTGAGGAAAAAAAGAGAAGATGTGAGCAATTTATAGAACACAAATTAAAATGTGATTTAATGGGTTTTATTATTATTTACTACTACTATTATTATATCTTTACGTCGTGAAAGTGAAGTAATGGGGACATTGAGAAAGATATTTTGCAGAAAAGATATTGTTTTATAAAAGATCTTCTCGACAAATAAAATACTAGTATATAATAAGAGATCTAATAATTGATCTGGTGATTCTTTTGTCCTTGAGAATTTCATTTCGTCTTTCTTAGCAGTAAACGCCTAGCTCCCTCCAGCAGTCTTTATATATAAAATACAATTTTTGTGGTAGGCATGATCTTATTTATGAGATATATTTAGGGAATATCTGAAATTTTCAAAAACATATTGTATCATTCCATTCATTATGTCTCTCACTCTTTCTCTTCATAAAACAAAGTGCTACCTTTGGTCCTTAGTCCTTAATAATATTCATATAAAAGCTAGTTGAGAATTGAATTTAATCATAAATATAAGATATTATTTCATTTTCTCTCTAAAATTTATAATTTTTTTCTAAAATATCCTATTAATTGTAAAGGGTCTTATCAAGGGATGTTAGAACTAATCTCACCCAAGAGGGGGGTGAATTGGGTGAGTAAAAAAAATTCTTGGAAATAAAAAAATATCGGAAACAGAGAGATAGAATTAAGGAAGATTTCACCGCAAAGAGAAAACACAGGATTTATACTGGTTCGGTCTTAACCACTTGACCTATGTCCAGTCCTCAGAACACCTCTGAGTATTCCACTATCCTCCAAGATTGTTCGGGCTCTTGGTGCCTCAGTACAATAAGTAATTGAATCACTCAATCACTCCCCCTTACTCCCGTAAGGATACAAACCCGCTCAAGAGTCCACACTCTTGAGTATCACTCAATAGTAGTTAATAAAGAGTAGGAATCGACTCTCTTACAGAGTGAAATTTAATGATAAACACTGATGCTCAATAGTATTGAAGAAACAAAGTATTGAATGCTAGACTTAATAATCACAGATGGTAGCTCCAGTATTCAATTCTCTCATTAATGCTTCTTCGCGTCTTTTATAGTTGAGATCATTGAGTATCCGTTAGACGGAAGAACTTCTAGTCGTTGTGACTCCGCTTGCGTGTTTAGCCAATTCCAACGGTTCCGCCACTAATGCGTCTGAGCTTTCTGACACTACGGGTTACAGGTTACGTAATCTCGTTGAAGAGCCGTTGTAATTTCTCTTAGTAATCTGCATCCATATTTTAAACTTAAACAAGTAAGAATAATATGGTGTAAGCTTATAAAGATGAATGACTAATTGATTACTCAATGATTCTAGATGAAATGAATTATCCGTAAAAGTTGTAAAAGGAAATTCTGGAAATGGTTAATCGAAGAGGTGATCGATTACTGATTGATCGATTTGGTTATCGAAGAAAAAACCAAAAGAGAAACATTCGATTAGTTGAAGATGTTTATCGATCAAATGATGGAGCAATGGTTTATCGATCAGGTGATCGATAAAGGGCAACAGGAAATCTTCGATTGATATGTAAATCAGAGTTCCTTTAAATATGCATTACTTATTTCAGTAATCATGAGGATTGTGCAAGCAGAAACAACTTGAAAGTGAGTAGTCAAGTGAGTATGTGAAATGTTATAGCTTGCTGGAAATAAACTGACAGGAATCAAATGATCGATTAGATTATTGAGTAAAGGTTGATTGATCAATTTATCGATAATTCAAGTGTTACAGAATTAAAACTTTAGTGTATGTTGATCGAACACATTATCGATAAAAGTCAAGTATAAAACTTTTCGTGAGAAACAAGGATATTCAAGATTTATCGAATAGGTGATCGATCAAGACATGTTCGATCAGATTATCGATAAATAGTGATAGGAAGAATTGGTACTAAAGCTGTTTATCGATCATGTTATCTGAAAACAGGGTAAGTAGGGAAGCCTTAATTATCGATAAGGTTATCGATAACTTAGTTCTAAAGAAAACTCAGTAGAAGCAACTGGCACATAGATTATCGATCATGTTATCGATAACTTGATGATTGATAAAGTTATCGATTAATAGTCTAAAATCAGTAACTGCATTTAAGAGGGTTAAAGCTCAATTTTCGATCATATTATCGATAATAAGGTGATTGATAATGTGATCGATAAACAATGCTAGAAACAATATTCAAACAGTAGAGTGTCTTACCATTTATTGATGTCGTTATCGATAATGCATTTATCGATTACTTGATCGATAAGATCAGTCCAGATTCACTTCTTTTTGTCTGTCACTTGTTCAATCATCTGAGATTATCGATTAAACTATCGATAACCGACAGTTACCTTCTATGACTTTCACGTTAACGATGATCGATCATTTTATCTGTTAATGAATTACCGAACATCTTATCGATTAAAATACTTAACATAGATTTGATTTATACTGAACAATTATCTGACAGCTTATCGATAATCATTTGATCGATCAGATGATCGATCAACATACCTAACCAATTTTAATCTAACTTTGTTATCATCAAAACCATAATCCTAACAAGGGACAATTTCATGCACATGATGAAATAGGGTAATTTAAAAAAATCAACAAATATTTATTATATTTAACTAATTTAACTAATTATTTTAATCTTCCTAAATTAGTTATTTAGTTTTTATATTAAGGAGGGGGAGTATAATACTTTTTAGGCTAAAGTATGCTTTTTGTCCTTTAACTTTATACAAAGTTTCAATTTAATCCCTTAACTTTAAAAAATATACATTTGGTCCTTTAACCCTCAAATCATTAGGCTTCAATGATAATTTTTTGTAACAATCATGAATATTTTAAAAATTAAACTTAATATGTTAGCATTTGAGAATATTTTATCAATATTTAAGATTTTAATGTCATCATTTTTAAAAAATTTAGAGTTAAAAGACTAAAAATATACTTTTTAAAATTAAAGGACTAAATTAAAACTTTATACAAAGTTATAAGAGCAAATGTGTACTTTAAGCTACTTTCTAAGAGGTATATGATATACATGGTGTATCAAATGTAGGATTATATAGACGCAAGCCTTCTGTTTTAACCGCTTCCTAGGTCCCACAGTGTTTGACCACTTCATATATATTCTTTTCTATTTTTCTGGGAAAAAAGCTTGTGCAGCGTTACTTAAATGTATGTTTTTTTTATTTCATGTGAATTTATAATTATGTTAAATTCTCTAATTATAGAGTCATATGTCTTTTTATTTTATATGAATATATATTTAAATATTATTAAATATTTTTTAAAATAAAATATGTGATCGCATGTGATCAGAGAACTCCGACTTTTATAGAAAATAAATGGATTGGCATGGGAAAAGGCAAATGAACCTGGCACAGGCATTTTTGAGATAAATGATGACTTTTATTCCTTTCCTCATTCCCTGTGGAATTAAAAGCATCCAACAAATTATTCCATCAATAGACTGATGGAATTAATGTTGCTGTAATACTGTGTTCGTTACGGAAATTAAGGTAAGATTACATATTTGTCCAAATTCTTCGCTTGAATAGTACTCGCTGTTTATATCTTTTCCCTCCAATAACTCCAACGAACCAAACACGCTCTGCTAGTGTTCATACTTAGAAGTAATAGTGCTAATTTTTTTATCGTAAAATTTTTATATATTTATCAAACTCACTTTTGTCCTATCATACACACACCCCTTTAAGTTACTATTTCAGAAAAATATCCAGTTAGAATTTAAAAAAAAAAAAAAACGAAGGATGGGGTCCTTGGTAAAAGATATTGGGATATGGTGCTTAATACTCAACACTTGAAAGTTTTCTTAACTCTTATATATTTTGAAAATTTATTTTTGTAACAAAAATATCCTAATCATTATTTGATCATAGTTTGACAGTCAAACTTAATAATTAATACGAGTAATAGATAACTTTCAAGGTAGAAATATTGTGATATAAAACTTCAAGGACATAAAGAACCAAAAAAATCTTTCAGGTATTTAATATTTATTTATAAATACTTTTGAGATATTTAAATATTTTATTCCAATAATATTTAGGAGAAGAGTCGAAAATTTTATAGCTGGGTCCTATAAAACGTGTGTAAAGCGTTTATTTTTTTTGGGACGTATAGCAGACATGCAGGGCAATGATTGGAGAGGAGTCGGGTTCTCTGCTTTCTTTGCATTGATACAGCGACTGGCATGTGGGTACGGAGGCTATGAATTATTGGGACGTTGTCCGCATATCTTTTTATTTATAAATCATTTTTAATGTATTTATTTTATACTGATCAAGAAAGACTTTTAACTTATTAATTTTTATTTAAAATTTAATAAATTTTTAATTTTATTCCTATTTAATATATATTATACCTCATATAACCAAATTTAACACAATAATAAATAAAGGATAAAATTATACATCTATATAAAAAAAATTTCTGAGTGTCCTATAAATATGATCAAAAAATGTATTCTCTCTCTACCCTGTAAATAGGACTAGAGAAGCATATTTTATATATGAAATTCTCCAATCACAAATAGTCATGTGTCTTTTTTTTATATGGGTTTGTAATTTAACTAATGATAAAGTTTTTGAAAAGAGAACATAAAATTATGTGTGATTAGATAACTTGACATAATAGATATAAAGAACTCGACCTAGATATTATCTTTAAGTAATTATTGATCACTCCCGTGTCTATCATAAAAGCAATTTCTAGAAAGAACAAATAGTTCTTATTATAAATCATTAAGTGAGGTATTAACAATAGTACACATAATATAAAATCTATATAATTAATTTGATTAAATTAATAAAGTTAGGAAAGTTAGTTAATTATGAAAAATATGATAAATTTTTTCTAAAATACCATAATTATCTTGCTTAAGATCCTCCCTCCCTCTCCTCTATACTTGATTATGATTGAGCTAATATCAATAGGAATAATTTAAAAAAATTAATAAATATAAGAAATAAGTTTTATATTTAGAACTAATATTAACTCAATACTTATGTTATACATTAAGGACCGGATGAGTGCCTTTTAAGGTTGTCCAGGCTTGGAACTTGATGCAACTTTTATGCTCCACTTTTCAAGATATTGTTGCTGTAAAACAAAGAGAAAAGATTTTTTTGCCCAATTCATAAGTAATTTTATTAAATTTTTATATGAATGTATAATTTTTCCATTCATTTATTATTGTGTAAACTTTGCCCTCATGAGATATATATATAATATATGTTAAATCAGGACAAAATTGCAAAGCTATTAAATTTTAAGGCAGAATTAACAAGATTTAAATTTGTTTTTATTTCAATAAAACATGTTAAAAGTAACTTATAAATTAGACCAAATGAGTATGGTTTATTAATTCATTAGTGTTCAATAAAGATTGATGTTTTTTTTTTTCATTTTCAAACAAATTTAATGACTTAAATTTTTGGATTAAGGTGCATCCAGTACTTTAAAGTATTTTATAGTGCATCTAGCATCCTGCAGTATTTTTTTTTAGGTGGGTCTAGAATTGTGAAGTATTTTTTGATGTATCCAATATCTTAAAATATTTTTTAGGTGCATCTATTATCTAAAAATATTTTTTGATGCATCTAGCACCAAGGCAAAAAAATACTTTCAGGGTGCTAGACGTATTTAAAAAATATTTTATAATATTGGATACATCACAAAATACTGTTTTTTTATTAGGAAAGGAAACGCTACAGCAACTACCCACTTCAGTTCAAACAAGAAACCAAGTTCGTATCATCCTCCTGAATCAAATGTCAAGCACCATCTGGCAGATTCTGCAGGATCCTCAAATCATGCATCAAGGTTCTGGCCTCCTCAGCAATAGCATCAGCAACTGCGTTGGCCTCTCTGTCACACAGAACAAGCCCCACTTTCCAGCTTCGCAGTAGCATACCACGAAAAATACTTTACGATACTAAATGCATCATAAAATATTTCAGAGTGTTGGTGCATCTTAACTCTGAATTTTTTTTTTATTCTAATAAAGTAGTTGGAGATATCTTATTCTCACAAGGATAGAAGTGATATGTATTAGAAATAATATATCTACCCCTTGATTTTTTTGCCAGGAATATATCACTTGATGGGTACTTTGCAAATTGCAGCCACATATATTAAACGAGAATTAAAGGCTTGCCACTAGCAAGCTACTTGCAACTTGTAAGTACGTTAATTACGCCCCTAGTTGCACCTATCCGGGGGTGCTCATTTGAAGGATTACATTTATTTTTAGACGAGATTTAGCCGACTTAAATTTAATTAATTTACATGGTTTACATTTATATTTTTTTTTCAAATAGAATATGTGAGTTGTGTAATGGGTGCCAAGGACTATGGGAAATATGATAAGCTTTCGTGGTTAAAAAATACTTACAAATTATCACTTGTATATCTTTATTACAAATTATTATCACATCTGTCTTATCTTTAATTTCTCTCTTTTCAATAAAAATTAAAAAATAATTATTAAATACCTTCCAAATAATGTATACTGGGGGTGTTTGAATAGAAACCAAACCATGATTTTAGAAGTGCTTTTATGGTTTACGAAATAAATATGTAGAGGAGTTTGTCTCGTTTTGCGGAAAAATACTTTTGAAAAGCACTTTTGAGGATTGTTAAACACCCCCTTAGAGCCAAAAACTTTCCCTGTAAATAACTTGTAATAAGGAACAGGCCGGGACCTACTAACAACATTCTTATACCAGTAGTAGTGCAATTCAAACCTTTGCCTTTGGGGGATATGATCGATTTATATCTTTATCGAGCGGATTAATTTTTATTAGCTTATTTTTTAATTTTTAATGTAAAAATTTTAAAAAAGACAAATAGTTAAAAGACTATCTTTTAAAACAAATTTAGGAAAAAAATAAAATATTACAAAATATTATAGTAAAAAGATCTGGAACGTGAAGTTTCATTTTAGATAATCCAGATCTAGTGAATGACAAGATGGGCATAGGATGTCAACTTGCAAAGTTCTAATTGTGGATAAGCTTTACACACACACACACTCCAATTCAAATATTAAAAAACAAAGAAAAAATTTCCATCAATTATTGTAATCTGAATATGTTCCCCTTAGAAAGGAAAGATTATGTTGAAGGACTTTGGCAGTAACGTAGAGAGGCTGTTTCCAAGATTATCGATGTCCATTGTGTCCTCACCTTCTGCATCACTAATCTGAAGCATTAATTGGTTGCACTTTGCAATTTACCCATAATATCAATAGTGCCTAAATTTATAAATATATAATGGCTCTAAAGTTGAATGACACAATTTTGAGAAGAGAGACCTTTGCATTTCATAGATATAATATTGTTCCTCTTCTCCAATTTTCTCGTGCTATTTGGGTGTTTCTTAAGAAATAAAAGTGGGCTACAAGCCTAGATCACATAGAGTGGAATTTTAATCAGGACAATTCTTTCACTAAACCACAAAATCCCAAATCTGAACCACGTTTTGCTAGAGGATTCGTAGGGCAATTTAATTTTGTCATTCTTGGAAAACAATATAAGAGAAAACATTTATGAGTATGTTTAGAATAACTTATAAATAATTTTTTAATTATGATTTACAGAATATGAGGTAAATATATAAAAAACTATTGTCTTAACTTGCGTAAAACGTACTTATTATTTTAAGGAGAGCCTCACAGGTCAACTTGATCGGACTGCACCCTCCTCTTTTATTGTTTTGCATTACAAAGCCAAGCTTAAGCTGGTACAGGCGGAAAGGGAGGGAAGGAGGGAGAGAGAGTTTTGGGTTCTTTATCCAATAGCCTCTCAGTTACATCTGTCTTCTTATTTGTAGACTAACCAGCATATCTCCCATCACTGAGTCGTTTAACAGAAGTGGGCATTTTTACTACTATAAGCAGTAAAAGAAATTATTCAAATACTACACTATTTATCAAGATGCTACACTAGAAATCATTGTTGCTAAAACGATTTTAAATTTACAAGGAGGTCATCCATGTTGAGAAACACATATTTTTTTAATTAAAAGAAAAACTCTTCTCCAGGCTAAATGAATTTTGCCACGCTGCCGTCCACTAAAATGACAAGATGATCAGTTGAGTGAGAAGGAATGGAATGAGGAAAAATATTCCAGAGTGTAGCTCCTTTTTCCTTTTTCATTCAAGCAATCGTCAGTAAGTGCCACGTGGGTGTATGGGTCCAGCTTCTTTTTTCCATTGCTTTCTACTATATAACTATATAATTCAAGGACAGATGTTTCGCTTTTGGGTGTACAAGTGTATCAGCATATATACAATGCAATGCTTATGAACAATAACTAAATTAAAATTAAATATAAATATAAATAATTGATTTTGATTTACTTTTCGTTAATGTCATGAATCAATGTGAATACTTGGTTAATATCCCTTTTTAGAGACATACATAAAATCTAAAGGACTGGATTATATGGTAGATTGGATTATTTGGTGCTCCTTTTGTTGTTTCTTATAAGAAACAACCACCATTTTTACCAAGTCCTTATTTATAAGAAATATTTGCAAAATGTTTCAAATTTTATTAGTTAGTTTCCTATTGTACCCTAATTGATTACTTACTTTAATGCTCAACTAGTGTAAACCTGCGATGCACCACTAGTGTCAATGATTAAGTATATCAGGTTTATTTGGAATGTTATGGGCAGCTAACAATAAAACTTAGGATTGATTTGTTTCATACAATGAAACACCAAGTACTAAGCAGTTATATATATATATATATATATATATATATTTTAAGATTTGTTTAAAAATTAAAATGAGCAAGAGATAGCCAAAGAGAAAGATCTTAGTTTGTAAAATGTAAAGCCATAAAAGCATGTTAAAATCTTCTAGCGGGAACCATCAGAATGAATGTTCTCTACATCCTCACCAATGTAGAACTTGAACTCGTCACTACATGGAAAAGCATGATGGAAATTGATTTGTGTCATATTTTTCTAGTTCCGAATAGTTCTCTGATCACCTGTATGTTATGAATATTGTAGGTTAGAAATCATGTGAATAATTAGTACGGGGAATACAATGTATTCTAATGATGGTAAGAAATCATCATATGCAAATTTATAATGTCTAAATGATTATGATCGAATTTTGACTTATTTTAAATATGTGTTAAATAATTATGGAAATCTTAAGATGTACGTGCGGAATGAAAAAAAACGTGTGTGTTCAAATTATGTACGGAGTCCACAATATATCCTCCGCAATTACATATCCAACTGAGTTGGAACCAAAATCATGTCAACAACAACTACATCTTAAAAATTGATTAGTAGTGATTATCAGTGAGACGGATAACAAACCACACATGCAGTATTTAAATCGAAGACGCACCATTTAGTGAACCTACTTATTCCCAACCAAAAAAATATTCATGGTCACTGTTTCTTTTCATGAATAGCATAAAATGTCACCTTGGTCACATTTTTGTGGCCGTGAACAACATTTAACGTTAACAAAATAGCAAAATAATAATCATAATGGAAATTTCTCCCCATCACCCTCAAAAATATTAATATTTTATTATTGATTAAAGTATACTTTTAGCCTGTTAATTTTACACAGGGTTTCATTTTAGTTCCTTAACTTTAAAAAGTAAATTTTTAGTCTTCTAATCCTAAAACCATTAACAAAAAATGATGACATTGAGTTGTTAAACATTATTAAATGCCAATATATTAAGTTTAATTTTCAAGATAACCATTACTATTACAAAAAATCATCATTTAGGACTAAAAATTTTAGGGTTATTAAAATATTAAAAGTATACTCTGTAAAGTTAATTAAGGGACTAAACTGAAACTTTACATAAAGTTAAAAAACCAAATGTATACTTTAGTTTTTATTATTTTAATGGTAATATTGTTAATATTAAGACTTCATCATGCCCCCCAAAAAAATCCTTATGGAACCTAGAAGCTGAATATCGAAATTACTACCACCCTGTCATAGTTCTTTGCCCCTTGAATTGGAAAATATTGTTTATTCTATTTAATTAATAATCACAAATTAAAAAAAAATTTACTTTGTTTTCCCATACTCTATTGTTTATTTTGCTTCTGCTTCCAATTGAAACATTAAGATAATTATTTGGTTAGCATCAATTTTTTATTAGCCTACTTAAATTTTAATAATTCAATAGTAAAATTTTTAATATCAAAACTTCTTCCCATCTTCCTCTCACCGAAAAAAGGAAAAAAACCTTCCGTATCCTTGAAGTCATGCTAGAATTACCATCATTGTGTCGTAGTTCTTTGCCCCTTGAATTCAAAACAAATTGTTTAAACTTTTTAATCAATATTCCATCATCAAAGGAAATAAATTTACTTTGTTTTCCCATGATCCATTGTTTATTTTACTTCCAGCTCCAATTGAAACATTAAGATAGTTTAAATGACCACCTATTTGGTTGGCATCAATTTTTAATTAGCCTACTTAAACTTTTATAATAAAAACTTCTTCCCACTGTCCCACCCAAAAAAAAAAATCTTTACGTAGCCTTGAAGTCATAGTTCTTTGTCCTTACATTTAAAAAAGTTGTTTAACCTCTTTAATCAATATTTCATCATCAAACCAAAAAACATTTACTCTATTTTCTTGTGCACTGTTGTTTATTTTACTTTTACCTCCATTTGAAATTTTAAGATAGCTTACATGACTACATATTCCTTTGGTATTAATTTTCAATTAGCCTACTTAAAATTTAATAATTCAATAGTAACACTGTTAGTATCAAAGCTTCTTTCCTTCATCCCCCAAGAAAAAATCCTTACATAGCGTTGAAGTCAAATTCCGGAATTACTATCACAGTGTCATAGTTCTTTGTCCCTTGGACTTATTTCAAATATTTGTGTTAGATGGTTATGGGCATCTTATCAACATATGAGGAATGACAAAAACATTTGTATTATTATTCAGCCAAATAGGATACGGGACACATTCAAAAAGATAAATAATTAATTGTGCTAAATTATATTTTATTAAAACACAATCAATTATTATTTTCATTTGAACAACAACTATTTATAAAATAAAAAGGATTTTCGAAAACTGAAAAATGGAGTAAAGAATTAACAATTGTATTAGCCATTAACGCGATCAAAAACTTATAATCAAAACTTTGTACGTGACATGTGAAAAAAGTTGCAGCACTGATGCATTACAAAAGTTTGAATTGATAAAACATCTTATGGACCATCAAGAATTTCTTAAATCCGGATGCCTTGTCATTTTTCTCCTGACATTCGCCTTTAAGAAGTCGTTTGCGTTGGTGACCAGTAGCGTATGATATAGTAGTAATGTTCTGTATTAAATAACCATGATGTTACTTTTAAAATATGCCATTTTAAAGAGTATATCTTGGGAACATGACTCTATGTTGCAAACACTTTCATCATATATCCACTTGAAAAAATGCCTACTAATACAATGATATGTCAAATAGGAAAGCGTATGATATAGTAGTAATGTTTTGTATGAAATAACCATGATGTTACTTTTAAAATATGCTATTTTAAAGAGTATATCTTGGGAACATGACTCTGTTGCAAACCCTTTCATCATATATCCACTTTAAAAAATGCCTGCCAATACAATGATATGTCAAA
The DNA here is from genome assembly GCF_004799145.2 of Neltuma alba. Lineage (NCBI taxonomy): Eukaryota > Viridiplantae > Streptophyta > Magnoliopsida > Fabales > Fabaceae > Neltuma > Neltuma alba. The sequence continues at coordinate 406,955 of NW_021636216.1, forward strand.
TAGAACTTTTCCTACATTACCACGAACCAAGCATTCATAATTCGAATTTGATGTCTTAACGGCCCATATAATAAATATGACTTTAGTTATATTTCCTAAAATAATGATGACAATGGATATTATAACTTAAGAGTGAAGGGTGAAATTTACCCATTCTAATATCAAAAGAAGCATAAGCACCATGATAAAATATTAGATACAAAAATACCAATGAATTTTTTAAAATGGATCAAAAATTCCATCATTGTTAACTTACGCTAACTGTCATTACTTTTACTGGTGGGCCCCACATTGTTGTCCATGTGTACTGTGCTACATGTACTATGCCTAATGAAAAGATGGTAGGTCAAAAACTTTTATTCCACGTGTTAATCCAATCACCATATAATTTATATTATTTTAATAATCTTTGTAATATTTTATATTCTCTCACATAATCACCCAATTCCTTCTCTCTTTCTCTCTTATTCTCCCATTTTTCTTTGGCCACGCCCACACAAGCTAGGATCTTGAAAGAATGACTAGAACAACAAGAAGGAAACATTATGTCTCACCAACATCACGATCACTCATGAAGGAGGACATGAGCAAGGTGGTCACAACAAATCATCCTTTGACAGTCCCAATGGTGGTGGCCGTAAGTCTGAAGCTGGCAAGGTGGTCACAACAAATCATCCTTTGACAGTCCCAATGGTAGTGGCCGTAAGTCTGAAGCTGGCAAGGTGGTCACAACAAGTCATCCTTTGACAGTCCCAATGGTGGTGGCCGTAAGTCTGAAGCTGGCAGCTTCAACAAGTCATCCTTCAAGTGGCCACCACAACTCATCCTCTATTAGTGGTTTCAACATTGATGATGAGCATTTCAGCAGGGGTGGCTTTTTCGAAGCTGGACATGAGGAGTCATCTTTTGGTGGTGACAATGAGCATTTTGGTGGCTTTGGCGGTTTTGATAGTAGGGAAGGTAGTAGATTTAGCGGCTTTGAGGATGCATTTGGAGGTCGGTTCTAAAGTAAGAATATGTGGGGAAAGAGAAAAAGAGAGAATGATTGCACACTACTACAAAAAAGTCATTTTCGTCCCTCATATATTGTAAGAGACAAGTGTATATATATATATATATATGAAATTTTTTTTTGTTAAATTTTGAATCTCCAGAGCATAGAGCCATTTTTTCTTTAGATTAGAACGAGCCCTAGCAGCATTTTTCTCTTCTCTTTCACCCTGAGCTTCTTCTTCTCCCTCTTCCTCTCTTCCCCTGTAGTAGCCAAGGTTCTTCTCTCTTCTTCTTCTTGACCAACGACAGCTCCTCCTCTCTTCGTGACACGACAGCTCAATAACATAGTAAACTCCATAGCTAGCCTCTCTTCTCACCAATGGACGGCTCCTCCTCTCCTCTCCTACTTGCTCGATGATGCTCTCTCCTTATTTTTTCATGGCTTTAGCTTTGCAAGATGTAAGGTATGTGCTTTAGTGCTGAATGTTTTGATTGTGTATGACTATTATATGGGTGTTGAAAGTGATTGTTTAGGTTTGTGGGTGTTGAAAATTTTCTATTTAAATTGATTGTTAGTGAATAATAGCTTTTGGAAAGCAATGATAGTGATTGGGAAAGCATTTGAAGATCAAAAGCATGTTAAACTTGTTTAAATATTAACGCACATAAGGTGTTTGTGAAAATATCTAGGAGAGAAATTTTATTAAAATAGGATAGTTAATTAAGAATCCTCGATATGTAATCTCCATGTTGAATTTTAGAAAGCTAGGGGTTCTAAAAATTAATATAATGACGTCCATACATCAAGTGTTGTGTGTAACACCTCACATAATTATATCCATATACCTGATAAAATATTTCATATAAAAATCCATACGTTACTAATACTCCAAACAAGTCATAATTTCAAAATATTTCTGACATAACAACAAAATAAACTATTAAAATTTTATAGTCATGTCAATTAAAAATATAACATAACATGTGCTCAAAGAGCATAAAAGCCTTCACGGCTGACTCCATTGGTGCCTTCTCTTGATTCCTACTAGATCCTTCGCCTGAAAAAATGTTAAGATAGGGGATAAGATCAAACGACTCAGTAACTACTAAAATTCTAACATATATAAGCAAATCGTATATGATAAACAAAAAAATCTATTTGTGTGTGTGTGTATGAAAACCATGGATTTGATACATTTAACTCAATTTCATTTTTGATTCAACAGGATACCAATATCATCTTTTCAATATATCCAAAAAATAATGCAGTATGTTGCCTCCCTTATATCACCGTCCACTCTTATACTGCTAACTGGAGCCATAGGCTAACACATAGTCTTATAGGAACTAATCCATTTTACTGAATTATTCCAAACTCACCGATACTAGAGATATATCTGGCCAAACATATAGAGCTCAAGCTCAGACTATGGCTCCCCTCCTTTGCGAATAAGGAGGTGTCACATGTCCCACGGCTCTAATGAATTCTCGGCCAAAGAAAAACATGGAAGAAAAGGCCTTGACAAGTGCCATCCACTATACACCGAGTGATGGCATACCATATGGTAAGTTATCCATATAGATCTCCTTCTATTCTTAGCCCAACAATGCATATGTCAGATGCAATTAATTATATCATAAATACGTGCTCAAATATATTATTAAAAATAAGATAGTAATAGAATTTCTGTATCATTTAACAGCAACTCATGATAATTCCATAGATATCAATATATTTAAATATTGATCATAATCAATAGTAATAAATCTTAACAAAATCAAGTAATATATCACAATATTTATTTGAAAAATCATAATATTATATTTTAGTATGATATAAAAATTAGTAAATCCAAATATAATTATACACAATTCACATGTACAAGAAAGAATTTTCAGAGTTATTTGGTACTCTTTAGCTTATAAATATTCACACAAAGATCACTCCAAAATTCTCAAGAGTCTACAAAATTACACATAAATATTTATTAATATAAAACTTAAAACTACTTCAAAACTACTCTAAAATTCTAAAACGACCCTCTAAGCTAAATTTACATAAATATATTAGCTCTCCCAAATTTTGCTATTTATAATAATAGATATAATATTATTTTGACAATAAAATTTTCATATAAAACTATTTAAATTTAATAACTTAATTAAATATATCTTTATTACCCAACATATAAATATTTTATATTAAAATTCTTGATTATTTATTATAATCTCATTTAAAACCTTTTCTTAAACTAAACAACTTCTTTGAATTATAAACAAACTGCAACTTTATCTAATTTCACAAAATTCTCAATTTACAACTTTTCAAGCCTTCAAAAATTATTTCAAAAACATATCTTTAACCTATTTAACATTCAAAGTGATTAAAATCTCAATAATACATCAAATAACTCAAATAAATTATTTAACTTAAATATAATCGGTAAAAACATACTGTAAGTCTAAATAACAAATTTTTCAACTGAAATCTTAATTTATAATTCTCAAAATAATCATTAAACAACAATAAAATGATTAAAATTCTTTAATAATGGATCTTTAAATTTCTACGGTCATATATTGTCAAAACTCCATATTTATTCCATACCCAGACGATAAAATTTTCTCTAAACATGATAATGAAACTAATAATATAAAATTCTAAATATATAGAAAATATTCATCAAGAAAATATGATAAAAAGAAGTAGTTTTATGTACCTAAATGATCCCCAAAACTTGTCACGTACTCTGCAACTCAAGCTCACTCGCTTTCTCTTCCTCTCTAGCTCTCGTTCTCTCTTTCTCTACTCTTTCTAGCACGAAATGAAGAGAAGATGGATTGCAAGTATTTAACATCCTTGCATTTAATTTTCTTCCTCAATTTTCTTCTGCTTGTGCCTTATCCTATTTCCCTTCAGCCGTCTCTCACCCCTTCTTTTTCCTTTGCATTAATTACCCCTCATTTTCTACTCTTCATGGAAAAAGGTGGGGGTGGGTTTCTTTTTTTAAAAAACTAATAAAATATTATGTTAATAAAATATTATATTTTCTCTCTCTTTTTTTAAAGTAGTATGTTACGTTGTGCAGAACGTTGCTATAAATTTTGATTTATACCATGCTTTCTACTTATCGCCTAACCATATATGAAACAATTATATAAGCCAAAAGGAAATTAATTATTATGAGAAACCATTATTTGTTGATAATTATTTCAAGTAAGTGAAAGCATCATCATCATAATGAGAATATGAACCAAAAATATTTGACATTTTTTTATAGTACAGATGTTAAATAAATTGTTAAAAGTCATGAAATATTAAATTGAGAGTATAAAGGAGAGATATATACTGAAAATTGATGATTAACCATGAAATACAGGCATTTGGATAAATATACAATGGGGGTTGCATAGAGTTAGATTCATTAAAGGAAGGATACATGTGTGCATTAGGGATTGATGGTATTCAAGATCATTTGGTACAACAATTTCTTCGAGAGAATTGATTTCAATGATAAATGAGGTAAAAAGGAATTAAAATATCTATTTAAATAAGTTAGGATGTTATGAAATTTTCTAGCTTTAAACTTTCTAGTGTTATATGGTTAAGTTAAGGTGTTTAGTCTTTTGCATAACTAAGCTAATTTGGTTGTTATTGTTGTCATTTGCTTTGACCCTTAAATTTGTGATTTGTATGGAAACTGTAAGATGATTTGGTTCTATTGCATTGTTGTCATTGTTACTCTGTTTTGGTTTTGCTTCATACACTCTAGAATTATAGGTTATAATAAAAATTGGTAATGTAAATGATTCCATGTTTCTTATTTTTTAAAAGAAAAATTGCCAGAACAAACAAATATAGCACAACTATATTTGTTTGTTCAAGCTAGGACAGATAAATATAGGCTCTTATATTTGTCTATTCTAGCCAAAATAGACAAATACATAGCACTATTTTTGTTTGTTTTGGTAGAATAGATGCATATAGTGACAAATTTTCATCAGTTGAAAACAGATGAATAAATATATACTATCTACGTCTCCTCCTAAACAATCAAAAAAGGACCTCCAGAACAAACAAAAATAGTAGATTTTGTAATAGTTACAGAAAGAGAGTGTGTAAAGAGAGGGGTCTCCAATCAAATAGTCTGGTATAAGGAGCTTTTTTGTTACTGCTGACAACAATTTCTCTAAATGGTGTTTGAAATATTTAAAGAAGTACCTTTTTTGGCCTTAAAAATGCTTTTCATTATGTAACGAGAGCAACAATTAAATGGGAAACACAACAAAGGTTTAGAAGAAGGAAACACAAAGAAGAAAATAAAGGCAAAGAAACATAAAAAGAGATGATTAAATTGAATTAGTCTATTGCTTCTCAGTCCCTGTTGATCTCAAGCAAATAATTATTGGAAAGATCCTCAAAGAAGTGTTCAGAATTAGCCACATCATGAGCTAAGAATGAAACCAAAGAAGGTGATAGTGGAGAGACCCACCCCAGAGGGCACACCTTCCTGCAAAGAACAACTGCCAAGTAGTCAGCAGTAAAGCTTCCTTCTCAAGTAGAGAAAGAAAAACAGAAACCCGAGCGTGATGCAACTCATTCTAGAGTGTCTTTGAGGAGATTCCATCCAGCCCATTCACAAAGAGCAAAAGAAGTAGAGTTCAAGCAAGGTACCAGATTAGCATTATCAGATTCAAAGAGAACCTGTGAAAGTTCAAGCTCCCCACAAATTAACACAGCTTTCGTAATAGCCAAAAGTTTAGAGTGAAGGCAGAATAAGACTGAACAAAATCACCAAAAGCCCATAGGAAGTTCCTATTACTATCTCTACACACCAAACCAATCGCAGCAAAAAAAATCCTTTTTTAAAAAAAAAAAAAGCCATCACAATTGATTTTAATCCATCTTGGGGGTGGTGCTTTCCAAATGACAGCACAAGGCTGTCTATTGACTCTCAAGTCAGAAGAATATCTAAAGCAGACAGTATTCAGCAACACTTAGCCAAGCCTTGAGAAGCACCTTTTGAGGCTCTAGGGATTTAGCATTAAAGATCACTTCATTTCTTTCCTTCCAAATACCCTAAACCAGCCACACAATAAGAGAAAGGTCAGTGTCCTGCAAACTTTGGTTACAACACAAGATATCATAAAAACTAGGCTTCAAAAGAAGATAAAGAAATTTGGTCAACCCTTAAGGAAAGTGAATAGACAAACCAAATACATCCAACCCAAGGACAGAAGAAAAGCAAGTGTTCTAGTGTTTCAGGAGCTTCAAAACATACTGGGCACAAAGGATTCACAGCACAATGATGACGAAAAAACATATCCTTCGTAGAGGTAGATTTAGAGTAGCATCTCCAAATAAAATGGAGGATTCGAGGCATAGCCTTAATTTTCCATATCCTACTCCAGAAATCATTAGATAGAATGAAGGAGGTAGTAGGTCTTAAAGGAATCTGTTTCTGATAAAGCTTTAGATGTTTATAACCCTGTTTAATTGCAAAGCTACCATTTGTTGCAAAGAGATCAAACTAATTTGTCCTTATGGGAGACAAAATCTAGTTAGATATTGCTAATAAGGGACAGAACGTGTGGAGGTAGCAGTCTAAGAAGCGAGACAAATTTCAAACACCATTTGAAATAAGCATATCAACAGTATCATTAGACTAGATCTCAGGGTTACTAATTTGATTCAAGAATTTACATTGGAGGCCCAGAATCCAATTATCTTTCTAGATACAAATTGACTTACCATTTCCCATAAGCCATTGACTATCTTTTTTCAGCATATCTCGACCTATTAGGATGCTAGACCAAAACCATGAAGCCTTGTATCCTTTTTCTGCTGCTATAAAGGTACTGCTAGGGAAATAAACACCCTTTAAAACCTTATACTAGAGGGATTCCTTGTTTTGAATTAATCATGTAACACCTCAATTTACCACCCAATTTTATGTCAAGTGAGAACAATTGGAATCATTTAATAAGACTTTAAGTTAAAAAAATTTGAATTTTAAAATTTCTTTTCTCGACTTACTATTCATTGTAACCCTAATTTGACCAAATTTTGAAAAATCATAACTAATTCTAAACAAATAAAAATGATATGGTTCCAAGTCCTACTTGAAGCATTCAACAAGATCTTCAAAGCAAAAATACTTCCAGAGTGTCAACTTAGCTCATGTGTGCTTAACTTCTTCATCAAAATGTACTACTCATTTGATTAATTTTTTAATTTTTCAGAATTTATGCCTAACTTTGGAAAGGCATAACGTTTTGTACAAAACTCCAAATTTTGTGAATTACCACTCATTTTAAAGGTAAAAATAAGATCTCTTCATCTACCAAATTTCATGACCAAATTCCTTCATTTGCTTAAAATTTTATGTGGTCAAACTTTGACTCACTTTAGGTCAACTTTTATCCTTTTGTGTTTAATTTGCCATAACCCAACTTTAACCACTCTAACATAATTACACCATAATTAACAGCATATAATAGGTGTAAAACTCCTTCTCAATTAAACATATAATACTCATCATTTAACCGCTACTATGGTAGAAAAGGAAAACTGTTACAACAATCTACCATGGTAGAAAAGAAATTAGCATATATTTTAAAACTAACATCCAAACTTGTGGGCCGAAACCCAAATTTTGATGCATGCATCCCAAAAACATTCAGTTCATTCTATTAGGCCTCCGAGCCTTAGGCCTGAATAAACAAAAGAATCACACATAAGCCCATCTAGTAGTTAAATAAACAAGACTAGAATTTCATGAAACGTCAAAAACAGCCTCCGACCAACAAAATAAGGAATAAAAAATTCTCCAGTTTACAATAATACTCTAACCAACAAAATATTCCAAAATGACCCTAGAGGTGGCAATATACATTCGACCATACATAACACAAGCCAGAGGTGTTATTGCTATTGTAGCTCAAGCCTCTACGTCTATCCCTGGCGGTGCATGTCCAGAGCCTTTACCTGAAAACATTTTAAACCACGGGGTGAGACTAAAGTCCGAGTAACCAAGATTTCCAATTCAGAGTACGGACTACTATGTGCTCGTGAGGTGTCAAGTGGGGCAATTAACATGTAATCTCATGAACATTAGCCGCAAAACTCATGCAAGTACAGTGATGCAACCCATCAACCATATCCCTCACTTTAGGAGATTTTGAAGAACCGAAACCAGGCTATCCCTCACTATGAGGGACGTAAGGAGCCCAATAGGCCTATCCCTCACTATGAGGGATGTAAGAAGCCAACCATCATGTATTAATGGAGGCCTTACTACGTGGTAGTATCAATCATGTCTCTCGCTAAGCCCCAACACAATAAACCATGCTTAAGCATTTTACCAAAGAGTAAGTCCACATTTCAAAAGTACTTCAATAGGTGGCATAACTTCCAAATTTCCCAAAACATTCAGCATCATACAAAACCCCACAAGACAAATTTTCCTTTTCAATATACAAAATACATTTAGATCATAAATTGTTACTCGAAGTGAGAAAATAATAAAACTACTCATAATACCATGATAGCATGTACAAGGAATTGGAAAGTGGTTACCTCTCGCCTGAGCAAGGATTTACAAACCACCAACGATGCCCCATGCACCAATAAGACTTACAACCAGTCTACAAAAGCACACAAACACACAACTACTATGTATTAGTTTTCAAACTAATAATGTGGCCAAAGCAACACTTGGGGACTCAAAATTCCTAACCTTAACCAAAACTCTACCCAACTCCAAAGGGCCAAACCATCTCAGCAATACTCCAAAAGCCACAAGAGTGCATATAACTTTAACTCCCTTCCAAAACATGAATTGGGATTCAAAACCTCAAAGATCTACTCTAGAAATTTAACACCCAGACACCCAAAGAGAACATATCAAGTCCTAACAACATTCTCAACCGATTAGACATTCAATTTAACCCACATTATCATAGCCCAAATCACAAAACTCAAATTCAACCTCTACATTATTATCCTTAATCATAAACCTCTATTTTCCATAAAACCTAACTCCAAAACTTCAAAATCTCCAAGCCTAAGAAAACTACACTGATTAAACACTTAGGCTAACCCATAACAATCATTGAAATTCAAAACAATCAGTCAAAAACCTCAATTCTGACAAAACCTAGAAAAGCTCTAGGGTTTCACTATAGAATTCTCAAAAATTCCAAGAGAAAGAGTAGATTAGAGGTTAAAATCACTTACTTGAAGTCATGGACCCTTAGAAGCACCTCCTTCAAGAAAAAAATTTGAGACCCTAGCAGAGCTCCAATTCCTATATTCAGAAATTTTAATTTTCGCATATTAGACCCCCTTTTGGGAATTTATACACACAAACCCTTCGCTATGGCGAACTAATCCCGAGAGGGATTTACTAGCTTGAAAACCCAATTTCGTTGTGGTGAGAGTTTCCCCATAGGGAACTCTCACTCATCTAGATAACCTTTGCTGCGCGTCCCCCTAACTTCGCTATGGCAAAACCTTCTTGAGAAGAAACTCTCCCTGAACTGCCCAGTTTGTTGTGATGAACTTCTACTTCGCTGCGGTGAACAAATCTCGAGAAGGATTGTTCACCTACTCCTCTAACTCATTTTAATCCCAGCCAAACAACAAGATTTAAGCTTAAACACTAAACTATCCCAAAAATCAAAGATAAAGGGTTACTAAAACTCAATATAAAACTCAGGACGTTATAGTTCTCCCCAACTAAGAAATTGTGTCCCCAAAATTCAAGCAATCACACAATAAACCATATAAACAAATACCAAACACTTACTAAGAAAACAAAAGAGGGTACTCGCGTCGCATCTGTTCCTCCATCTCCCAGGTGGCATCACTAGGACTCATACCCTTCCAGAACACTTCCAGAACACTTTCACTAGCCGAACAGTTCTATTTCTCAACTGTTTATCCTTTACATCAAGAATTCTTTTCGGTTCTGCCTGGTAGGTCAGATTATCATGCAACTCTACCTCCTTAGGTTCTAGGATATGAGACAGATTAGGGTAGTACTTCTTTAATTGGGACATATAGAACACATATGCACATTGGACAAGTGTGGAGGTAAAGCAACCCGATAGGCTACTTCTCCAATTCTCTCCAAAATTTCAAAGGGACCAAGGAATCTAGGAGATAACTTCTTCGCTTTAATGGACCTCCCAATACTGGTAGTATGTGTGACCCTAAAAAACACATGATCACCCTCACTAAATGCCAGTAGTCACCTCCTCCGATCAACATAACTCTTCTATCGACTTTGAGCTACCAACAACTTCTGCTTAATGATCTCAATTTTCTCCATGGTGGCATCCACGAAGTCTGATCCTACCACCGTTCTTTCACTCAGTTTCGTCCAATAGAGAGGCGATCGATACTTCTAGCAGTAGAGTGCTTCATAAGGGGCCATCTGGATACTAGCGTGGTAATTATTATTGTAGGCAAACTCGGCCAAGGGTAGGTGATCAATCCAGTTTCCCTTGAATTCAATGGCACAAGCTCTCAACATATCCTCTAGTGTTTGAATTGTTCGCTTTGTCTGTCCATCGGTCTGCGGGTGATATGTCGTATTGAACATCAACTTAGTACCCAAAGCCACATTCATGGCTTTCCAAAAGTTAGAAGTAAAGCACAAATCTTAGTTTGAGACTATACTCAATGAGAGCTTGACGATCTCATCCATGTACAACTTGGCCATCCTCTCCAAGTATAATTGACCTTATATGGTAAAAAGTAAGCAGATTTCATCAATCTGTCTACCTCCACCCAAATAGCGCTATAACCTTCAGGTGTCCTCGGTAAACCTATAATGAAATTTATGGAAATGCTGTCCCACTTCCATTAAGGAATTTCTAGCCCTTGCAACAAACCTTCAGGGCTTTGATGCTCTATCTTGACTTTTTGACAAGTCAAACATCATAGTACAAAGTCGGTCACCTCTTTCTTCATGTTTGGCCACCAATTCTACTACTTCAGGTCATGGTACATCTTGGTTACACTAGGGTGGATGGCGTAACAGCTTCGATGAGCCTCCTCTAGGATAGTTCTCTTAATCTCCTCATAATGGGGAACACAAATCCTGTTCTTATACTTCAGGATGCCCATATCTCCAAATTCATAGTCCTATACTGGGCCATTCTTTAATTTAACCTGAATCCTTGCCATCTAATCATCTTCCCATTGAGCTGCTCGTAAGTCCTGATAGAATTCATAATCTCCAAGCATTGCACATAGAGTAGCCTATCCTGACCGAAATATTAGAATATCCATTAACTCTTCGAGCAAGAACTATTCCTTTAAGCTCATACAGAACATGTGCACTGGCTTTCTGCTCAAAGCATCATCTACCACATTAGCCTTTCCAAGATGATATTTAATCTCAAGATCATAGTCTTTTAGGAACTCCATCCAAAGACACTGCCTGTTGTTCAACTCTTTCTGATCCACTAAGTATTTCAAACTTTTATGGTCACTAAAAACTTCAAACTAGGAGCTGTACAGATGGTGCCTCTAAATCTTTAATGCGAAAACCACTGCCGCAAGCACCAAGTCGTGGGTCGGGTAGTTTTCTTCGTGTGGCCTTAGTTTCCTGGAAGCATACGCCACTACCTTATTGTTTTGCATTAACACACAACCCAAACCCTTTAGTGATGTATCAGTGTAAAGAACAAACGGTGCTCCAGGGGTTGGAAGAGTAAGCACTGGGGCCGTAGTTAACCCGGTCTTCAACTCTTGGAATGCTGCTTCACATTTCTCTCTCCAAACAAATGGTTGATCTTTTTTAGTCAACTTAGTCAATGGCATAGCAATCTGAGAAGAACCTTGAATGGATCTTCGATAGTAGCCAATTAATCCTACAAAGCCCCACACCTTAGTTACTGATCTAAGGACTTCCCCTTTAAGTACTGCGTCTACTTTTCTAGGATCCATTGCTACTCCCTAAGCCAACACCACATGACCCAAGAACTTTACTTTCTTTAGCCAAAACTCGTACTTTGATAGTTTAGCATATAACTGATGGTCCCTCAAAATCTGTAGTACGATGTAGAGATGCTCTCGATGTTCTTCTTCACTTTTAGAATAAATCAATATGTCATTGATGAACACTACCACAAATCTATCTAAATAGGGTCGAAAGATCCGATTCATGTAGTCCATAAAGACGGCTAAAGTATTTGTTAGTCAAAAGCCATCACCAAAACTTATAGTGTACATAACGAGTTCGAAAGGATGTTTTTGGAATGTCCTTGGCTCGTACCCTTAGCTGATGGTACCCTAAACTCATATCAATCTTAGAGAAAACTGACACTCTGACTAGCTGATGCAACAAATCATCAATTCTAGGTAATGGGTACTTGTTCTTGATTATGACCTTATTTAATTGCCTGTAGTTAATACACAGCCTCAAGCTACCATCTTTCTTCCTCACAAATAAAATTGGTGACCCCATGGCAACACACTTGGTCGGATAAAATCCTTTTCCAAAAATCCTCCAATTGCTTTCTCAATTCTGCCAATTCTGAAGGAGACATTCTATACAAAGCCTTTGAAATTGAGGTGGTTCCCGGGACCGAATCTATGGAGAACTCCACTTCCTACTCTGGAGGTAATCTTGCAACCTCATCTGGAAACACCTCTGGGTATTCCCTTACCACATCTATTTGCTCAATTCCTCTTGCTTTATCCCTACTGATAGAAAAAAAGACAACAAAGGCCTAACATCCTTTCTTCACTGCCTTATCCACTTGGCAACAGACAAAAGAACTGGACCACCAGACATCTTAGCACATAACGCACCTACTAGTATCGTCATTAACCTCCTCTTACAATTGAGAATTGCACTATTAGCCATCAACCGATTCATGCTAATAATCACATTAATATCTTCCAAAGGTAGACAAAACAAGTCTAAGGTAGAGTCTTAATTTTCAAACTGAAGTGCAAGCCTTAGGCACGCTTTTGTAGTTATGATCGTGACTCCCGCAAGAGTAAATACTCTCAAATCATAAGGTAGCTCAACCACAGGCAATTTCAACTTCTGGACACAATAAAGGAATGTGTAGCACCCAAGTCAAATAAAGCAGAAATAGCATGTCCATGAAGTAAAATGTTACCTTAAATCAAGTTTGGGTATGCAGAAGCCTCTTCATTGGTCATGGCGTAAATGCATCCTGGAACAGTAGATCAACCAACTGGAGGTGTTGGCTGGCTCTCTAGACAATTTCTGGCAATATGTCCTCATCTGTGACACCGGAAACACTCCCAGTATTGTCCTGCGTGCCTACCCCCGCATCTGGGGCATGACTTAGTAATATTTAGGGCGGTCACTGATGAATCTTAACGGGAGCTCTGTCCCCTGCTAGCTTGACTATTCTGATTCTAATGCCTTTGCATAAAGCCCCTCTGGGCATTTGATCTCTGATTCTGTCCTTGATTCCTGTTCCTCCCCGAGCTCCCTGAGCTGAATTGATTTCTTTTTCCCACTCCTCCGGTAGGTCCAGGATAATGGGCTACTCTAACTTAGTTTTCAGCCCTCCTTGCTTTTGACACCTCTATGGCCCTTTTAGCTACAACACGCGGCTTCACACACATCTCTTTAAAAGTCTTGACCTCCAACAAGGCCAATTGCTACTTCAACTCCGGCCTTGCACAATTCATTAACTGTTGCGCTAGCCAAAATGAATGGTCTTTTGCCTGTCTGGGCACATACTTCGCCAGATCAATAAATCTCATGATAAACTAATCCTCATGAATCTCCCCCTATTTCAAGGAGTAAAACAGGAATTTCTTTTCTATTCGCAACTCCTTCAGGAAAAAGTGATCATAAAACATCTGTTTGAAGGTCTCCCAATCCAGTTAAGATATGTTAGAAGGTCTTGCACTATTCCATTAGTGCCTTGCTTGCTCCATAAGATAAGTGACCACCACTTGCACCATAAGTAGAGAAAGACAAAGAACAACAGTAAAAATAGTCTCCATCTGCTCGATCCATTTCTCTATATCAGACGGTTTCAAACTTCCCCTAAATTGTGAGGATTATGACGATGCACCTCTCTCCATACCTTAGTGATGTCATTCAGTAGCAGAGGGTAGATCACTCCTCCTGAAGTATCTCCTCCCTAACTAACTTTTCGATACTCCCCTTGTGAGGTATATCTCTAGCTTGATTGCCACCTCGGAGCCCCCTTTCACCTTCTATTGGTCATCCTTCACTATGTGCCTCCATAGTCACATCATTCCCTTAGTCTCTTGATTGATTGACTCTTGCTACTTCCTCGCGAAATCCTCTTCAAACTTTCTTAATCTTTCATCTACCACCATCGTCATCATCTCCCTCATTTGAATAAAAAAGGCCTCATTTTCTTGAGGTGGCCTGTTGCCACCTGGGTCTGTTTGGCACATCCGTACCATTCTTCCTCTTCCCAACTAAGGATAGAAGCCCTCATTAGTAAAGGAAAGAAAGAAAACACAAAACAAACAGGGAAGGTATATACGAAGTATGGATATTGCCACTAGAAGCACAAAATGATTAAAACGAGTTAATATGAGTAAAAACAGAAAGGACCAGCTCAAGGTACCAATTTGTAAAACTCCTTCTCAATTAAACATATAAGACCCGTCATTTAACCACTACTATAGTAGAAAAGGAAAACCGTTACAACAATTTACTATAGTAGAAAAGAAATTAGCATATATTTTAAAACTGTCATTCAAACCTGTGGGCCGAAATCCAAATTTGGATCCATGCATCCCAAAAACATTCAATTTATTCTATTAGGCCTCCGCGCCTTAGGCCCAGGTAAACAAAAGAATCACACATAAGCCCATCCAGTGGTTAAATAAACAAGGCTAGAATTTCATTAAATGTCAAAAAAGGCCTCTAGCCAACAAAATAAGGAGTAAAAAATTCTCCAGTTTATAATAATACTCTAACCAACAATATATTCTAAGATGACCTTAGAGGTGGCAATATACATTTGACCATACATAAATAGGCCAAAGGCATTACTATTATCGTAGCTTAAGCCTCTACGTCCCTCCATGGCAGCGCATGCCTAGAGCCTTCACCTGAAAACATTTTAAACCACAGGGTGAGACTAAAGTCCCAATAACTAAGATTTCCAATTCAGAGTATAGAATACTACGTGCTCGTGAGGTGTCAAGTGAGACAAATAACATGTAATCTCATAAACGTTAGTCGCAAAACTCATGCAAGTGTAGTGATGCAACCCATCAACCACATCCCCCACTTTGGGAGATTTTCAAGAGCCGAAACCAGCCTATCCCTCACTATAGAGGACGTAAGGAGCCTAAAAAGCCTATCCCTCACTATAGGGGACATAAGAAGCCAACCATTATGCATTAGTGGAGGCCTTACTACGTGATAGTATCAATCATATCTCTCGCCATGCCCCCAACACAATAAATCATGCTTAACCATTTTACCAAAAAGTAAGTCTACATTTCAAAAGTACTTCAATATGTGGCATAACTTCCAAATTTCCCAAAACATTCAGCATCATACAAAACCCCACAAGACAAATTTCCCTTTCAATATATAAAATACTTTTATATCATAAATTGTTACCTGGAGTAAGAAAATAACAAAACTACTCACAATACCATGATACCATGTACAAGAAATTAGAAAGTGGTTACCTCTTGCCTGAGCAAGGATTTACAAACCACAAACGAGGCCCCTGCACCAACAAGACTTACAACCAGTCTACATAAGCATACAAACACACAACTACTATGTATTAGTTTTCAAACTAATAATGTGGCCAAAGCAACACTTGGGGACTCAAAATTCCTAACCTTAACCAAAACTCTACCCAACTCCAAAGGGCTAAACTATCTTGGCAATACTCCAAAAGCCATAAGAGTCTATTATAACTTTAACTCCCTTCCAAAACATCAATTGGGACTTAAAAACTTAAAGATCCACTCTAGGAATTTAACACCCAACCAACCAAAGAGAACATATCAAGTCCTAACAACATTCTAAACCAATTAGACATTCAATTTAACCCACATTATCATAGCCCAAATCAAAAAACTTGAATTCAACCTCTACATTATCATCCTTAATCATAAACCTCTATTTTCCATAAACCCTAACTCCAAAACTTCAAAATCTCCAAGCCCAAGAAAACTATACTGATTAAACACTTAGACTAACCTATAACAATCATTTAAACTCAAAACAATTAGTCAAAACTCTCAATTCCAACAAAACCTAGAAAAACTCTGGGGTTTCACTATAGAATTCTCAAAAATTCCAAGAGAAAGAGTAGATTAGAGGTTAAAATCACTTACTTGAGGCAATGGACCCTTAGAAACACCTGCTCCAAGCCAAAAATTTGAAACCCTAGTAGAGCTCCAACTCCCACCTTCAGAAATTTTAGTTTTCACATATCAGACCCCTCCTACGAATTTATACATGCAAACCCTTTGCCGTGCCAAACTAATCACGAGAGGGATTTACTTGCCTGAAAACTGACTTCACCACAGTGAACTCCCCATTTTCGTCACAACGAGAGTTTCCCAAGAGGGAACTCTCACTCACCTAGACAACCTTCACCACGGCGTCTGCTAAACTTCACCACGGTGAAACCTTCCTGAGAAGAAACTCTCCTTAAATTGTCCACTTCACTATGGGGAACAAATCCCGAGGGGGATTGTTTACCTACTCCTTCAACTCACTTTAATCCCAAATCAAACAACAAGATTCAAGCTTAAACACTAAACTATCCCCAAAAATCAAAGTTAAAGGGCTACTAAAACTCAATATAAAACTCAGGATGTTACAATAGGTGTATCCACATAGGTTACAAGTCTCAATAACAAACCATACATCATGTCCTAAATATTGCAACATTTAGGCATAAAGTTCATTATAATGTCTTCAAAATATTCCTCATGATGTGACCACCCCCTTGCCTTTACCAATACCATTTGTAGCCCCTATTAGTGTTATTTGGACATAGAGAGGAATCATATTTCATAAAAATCTTAGTAGCAAATAATTACAATCATAATGTTAAGCAAGCAAAGTAAGTTACATGTAAGTTCACAAAGCATCCATTAGCTTTCATGCCATGCAAGATGATATTATATCATTCCAAAAATCAATACACTAGTGCATTTTGCCAAGGCATACAATGCAACAAGCCAAACACTTTATCATCAAACAAGTTCAACCATAGCATGGCATATAATTAAAGAATTATACAAAATAACAACCAAGCAAGATAACATTAAAATTGTAAGTTCTATGCTACCTCTTGTGTCCTTGAATTACAGGGCCTTCCTTCTTGATTTTTGAGCTTCCACTTTCTCAACAATATTGCCTATCAAACAACAAGAATAAATGTATTTCAAATCAATAACACCATCCATAATACAATTCTTTCTAAAACCCTACCCTTTTAACCTTTAATTTAGGGTTTTAGCATCACCATTCTCTATATAATTCCCATAGGTTTTTCCTACTTAATTTTTCATGTAGAATCCATATTTGAACCTAGATTCATCAAAATTCAACTCCTTCCTTCCTTTTTCAGCTTGGCCGAATGGGTTCCTGAGGGTTCTAAAAATTCCATTTTCAATTTCAATGCTTCCAAACACAAATTTTTCACATAACCCAAAATCACCTTCTAAATCCATTGGAAGCATCAAAATAAAAAAAATCCAACCCTAGGACAGCATTCTCCCCTTGGCTGAATAGTATCCAATTCATGCATCACTTAATATCTTTCAACAAGGTTTAATCATCATCAAACAATAATTTCTTATCCTTTAATCTATAAAACAACTTAATATCAATCATAAATCACCAAAAGGCCTTTCATGTAACATTAACCCTTGGAGTTTCCAACCATGAAACTCCATCAAAATCAAGTTTAAAACCACCAATCTAAAGAGAAGCAAACACTAGATAGAATAATCAAGCTTTTACCTTGATTGGTGACCCAAGAACACTTGGATTTTTCTTGGTTTTTCTCTCTTCCTTTTCTTCTCCATTTGGCCAAACCTTCAGACCCTTAAGCTCCTCTTGCAGACCGAAAAAAAGTGATTGGTGAGGAAAGGAAATAGTATATATAACACTTGTTTCACACTTACTATGTGGTAACCAATTTAACCATTGATTTTTACCATCGGACACGTGGCTTCATCTCTTCTCCTCTTCCTCTCCAAGGCACCATATGTCCCTCTTAGGTGTCTATCTAATTGAATGAAAGTACCACCTCATGGGACACATAAGCTCCCATGTGTAAAAATGCACATATTTTATTCAAAATTCCAATCTTCCAATTCTACCCCTCAACAAATTGTATTATTCCATCTAGGTCCTCACCCTTAATAAATAGGTCCATATAAGTCAGAAAAATGGGGGAAATTTTGATCCCACCAAGCTTATGACTATTGCATTGTGTAATTTCACATAATCAGTCAAATTTTTCTCAGATCCTGTTAAATTCACTGTCTTTAAAAATTCATTTCCTTGCACCAATAACTTCTGTTCGATGAGAAAAGGTTCCCAAATTTTCTCAAATTTTATTTTGGCCTATAACTCCTCAAGTTGAACTTTCCCCCCAAAATTAGCCTTTTATCGATATAATTTTTAGTTTTAAATAATTTAAAGCTAACCTCTACATCTCTAGAGGTTGGGAAAAATTTTAAAATTCATAATAACCATTCAAATAATTTTCCTAATTTTTCCATAAATTATTAAGGTTCCTATATATTTTAAATAATTCAATTGGGCCAATTTTCTTTTAATTAGCAAAAATTCCAAAATAAATTATTTTTATCTTATTTTCATCTTTTAGCCCTCAAATACTATTTTATATCCTTCATTATATTTTTCATGATTTTTGGAGAATTTTCTAGAATTTCAAGTCTACATTCCCACTCTATTCAATATTGACTGGATATTTTAAAAATAACAATCTGGTCCCGGTCTAGTTTCAATTCAAAAGTTGTGTCGTCTATCTTTGGCTACCCTGCTTAACCCATGGTCTATTTTATATTCCTTATTTTCAAGGTTAAAATTATCAGGATGTGACCGCCAAGTAGTTTTTGCTAAAAGTGAGTCATTAAGAACTTCAAAATCTCAAAAGCCCATCCCCCTTTCAGATTTAGCAAGAGTCATATGCTCCTAAGAGCGCTAATGAATTTTGCTCCCTGAATTACTTTCTCCCCACTAGAAATTAGAGATTAAACTATTTAGATCCTTGCAAGTTTATGAGGGAATTTGAAGCAAATCATAGGGTAAATAGGCACTGCATTAACAACTATCTTAATCATGACCTCTCTACCAGCAAAGGAAAGCAAATTTTGACACCACCCTTGAACTTTCTTGCCAACGTTTTCCTTTACTTAAGTAAGGGCTTCCTATTTAGATTTACCCCAAAGATTTGGGATGCCTATATACTTTCCAAGATCAGAAACAATAGGTATGCCTAAAATCTGACTAACTTGGGTTCTCACATCATCAGGGCTATTCTTGGAAAAGATAAGACCTGATTTGCCCAAGTTAGCTTACTGTCCTAAAGCTGCACAGTATCTATTAATCATTAGCACCAAATGTTGACAATTAGCACCACTAGCATTCATAAATAGAAGAGCATCATCCACAAAAAAAGAGTGTGAAAGCATAGGACTCTAGTAGGAAAGTTTAATTCCTTTTAAAGCCTTTTGCTCCATATTTCTATGAAGTATACAAGAAAATTCTTTTGCCGCCAAAATAAATAAATATGGAGAAAGAAGATCCCTTTGTCTTAAACCCCTACCCAGAGTAATAGAGCTAATCCATTTCCCAAAAAGAAAAATATTCAATTGCATAGAGGACACACAAACCATAAACTAAACGAACCCATTTATCACAGAAACCAAGCTTTAGCGTTACTGCTTCCAAGAAGTCCCATTCTATACTATCATAGGCCTTAGTCATATCCATTTTCAAAGCAAATTCATACTTGTCACCACTAGTTTTGTGCTTAAGTTAATGAAAAACCTCATGGGCAATAATAATATTATCATGAATGAGTCTTCACAGGATAAAAGCACCTTGATTGATTGAAATACAGCAATCAAGAAAAGGTTTTAACCAATTGGCTAGTAATTTAGAGATAATCTTATAGGAAAAGTTGCACAATTCGATAGGATGAAATTGTGTAATCATCTTTGCCTTTTCAGTTTTAGGAATCAAGACTATATTAGTTTCATTCAACTTTCCCATATCACCAACTTTATTAAAGAAGGCTTTAACCATATCTATAACATTGTTGCCAACCTCACTCCTTGTTCCCTGATAGAATTTCCCACAAAAGCCATCCAGGCTGAGAGCTTTGGTGCCACCAAGTTGGAAAGTAGCTTCTTTAACTTCCGTATCAGTGACTAGGGTAGTGAGCCATAAATTGCAAGCCTCATTAATTTTACAATCCAAGTAACCAAGGACATCATCAAAGTTACGAGGGCCAGAGGTAGTAAACAAAGAATTAAAGTAATCAACAACACATTCAGTAATGCCATTTTCCTCCTCCACCCAAACACCATCATCCTTCTTCAGTCTAAATATGGCATTAGTGTGCCGTCTCTTAATGGTAGTAATATGAAAAAAACCAAAAATTTCTATCACCAACTTTGAACCATGAAATTCTCAAACATTGCCACTACTAAGATTCTTCTCTTTCCCAAACTTTTTCTAATTTAGAGGAGATAGCTTCATTCTGTAAGAGTTTCTCTTCAATAAAATCACCACTATAACAATCAACAAGTTGTTTTTTCAAACCTTAATGAGTTTGAAACAATTTAAGAAGACTCTATTACTTCAACAAATAAAAGCTTTTTTGCAAGATTCCAGTCTAGCCGGAAAATCCTCAAATTCATCAGCCATACACAATATAAAGAGCCCTAGCTATCTTTAACAATTGTGTGGAAATCATAATGCTCCATCCAGGCTACCTCAAATTTAAAAGGAAAAGGGGTTTTGATACTAGAATAACAAAAATCAATCAGTAACATAAAATGATCCGATCCTACTAGCTCAAGATAGAACACTTGAGCATTAGGGAAACTCTCTCACAGCTTAATATTACCTAAAGCTCTATCAATCCTCTCCTTAATATGAGCATTATTTAGTTGTTTATTACACCAGGTTATTGGTGAGCCTTGAAAGCCCATATCAAGTAATTGACAATCAGAAATCAACTTTTAAAAATTTAAGATTTTTCTAATAGCCTTTGGTCTTCCTCCCCACTTCTCACTTTGACTAGTAAGTGCATTAAAATCCCCCACACAAAACCAATCTCCTTTTATACCTTGAGTAATTGAAGTAATCTTCTCCCATGCCTTTTTTTTCGACATCCTTCTGTAGGCTATATATGAAAGTGGCATGAGTAGGAACAGAAACACTACTAGAGTAGATAGCAGTATGAATAATATGTTTTGAAGAGTGAAGAATTTCAACGATCAGACTAAAATCCCACCACAAAGCTAAACCTCCAATCAAACCTTCTGGATTTTCAATCAAACCCTCTTTAAAACCACATCTTCTTTTTAGTTTTCTAACAACCTTTTCCTTTTGTTTAGTTTTCATTAGGAAAACCAAATGGGGCTTATTCCTTTTAAACACCTTCTTGAGGTTTTTAATTGTCAGAGCTACCCCTATGCCATGACAATTCCAGGAAATGGTCCTTATGGCACCACGAGGGTTGTTTCAGGCCAGCCACTCGTGCCCTCAACAAAATTAACAACAGAAAAATGTTGAGTCTTCACATTCCCACCCAATACAATAGCAAATTCAGAAGAGATCAAGTGAGAGGAAATGGTTAACTTACGTCGTAAGTGCTGTTTAGTTCTTTGAATATTTCTCTCCTTTAGAGTTGTACCCTTGTGGATTAACTCAACATGTGCGTTTGAACAATCCTCTGTAACTTTTTGACACTGCTTCTCGCTTCTTAGAGAGTCCGCATGTAACAGAGATTGCTTTAATTTAACATTACCCAGTCTTCCCATAATCGATGACAAAGGAGACTTCAAAATAAAGGGAACAATGGCTTTGTGAGTTTACTTGTGTATCCACTTCAAGAGAGACAACTTTACCCGATCGAGCCCCTGCCTCCTTCACATTACTTATCACTTGACTTGGGCTAACTGAAGATCTTGTTCTATTTTTATTTCGTGGGTTGATCTTACAGAAATGTTTTACGGGAGACCCAATTGCAAGAGTTATTTGGGCTTTCATAATCTAGCCCAAGGAGTTTTCTTAGTTTTCTTTCTTTTTTCTTTCAAGAATAGAAGAACTACTTCCACATGGCTTTGTTATCTTCTGTGAGGAAATCAGTGCTCTGTCAAGGCCGTTATTCCCACCTTAGTACATGTTGTGCCTCTCATTCTAAGCACACTTTTCAGTCACATGCCCTCTAGCAAGAAGAGCTCCATGCATCTTTCTCCCCTGTCTTACATCAGCTTCATACCAATGCTCGTCAATATTCACAATTAGCTCATCCATAAAATGAGGTGGTGCCGCCTTTATCCAACTACCAAACTCAGAATCCATATCATCATTAGTAACCCTCAAAACAGGGCAACCCACTGTTCATGACCCAAAATACCACAGTTGTAGCAGAGAGTGGTTAATCTTTCATATTTGATCTCAGATCAGACATCTTCCTTCTTTATACATAGAATCCAGCAACTAGTAACCAATGGTTTCTTGGTATTAACAAGAACCCTAGCTCTTACGAAATTGCAAACAATTTTACCGTCCTTTATTGGATTTTTAGCCATTACCACTTTACCAATAAAAGAACCCAGGAGAATGGCATTTTTAGTATTCATGTAGATAAAAGGAAACCCATGGAATTGAATCCAAAATGGGCAAAGATTAAAATCTACCTCTCGATATAGCATTTCATCATCCCAAAGTTGAATATTCAAGAGATGTGATTGTACAGCCCAAAGAAGGCTACAAAGGACCCTCAGGTAATCATCACGCTCAGAAAATTGAAAGAAAAAAATGTTCTTTTCAATATCTAACACTTCTATCTCACCCTTCAAGTTCTATTCCTTCTGCAACACAGAAATCATTGTACCCTTGTTCAGCTCCTTTGACACTTCCAAACAACCAATTAGAGAGCCCTTAAGGCCCGTCATCTGATTTCTTTCCAGGATAATAGCCTCACAAGCCCCAGAAGCTTGGCTACTATCCATCCTTATCTACCATAACCTCCCACCTCCATTGCCGACCAAAAAAAAAAAGCACACTCACACTTGAAACTCTAAGAAAAAACTCTCATAACTATCAAAACTCACAAAAAACACTATCATAATGGGTGATAATGATACACTCCAGTAAAAAGCACACGCCATCACTAATAATAGAGAAGAGAACCACCCTAATGATGGTGGAAAAGCTCTTTCATACAGAGAGTAAAATGACTTACCCTAGTGGTGAGAGAAGTACTATGAGTCACATTTGTTCCATAAAGAAGTGCTTAAAGAAGCACAATGTCAAGGATTGGCTTTGCGTGATTGCGTCCAACAAGGACTGCATTGTCTATGAGTTAAGATACTTTGATATCGCCGAGAAGGAGGGAGAGGAGAAAGACTAAAGTCTAAGTTTGTCACGGAGCATTAATGCACCTTCTATTATTAATCTGTCATTGTGAAGTTTTCTTGGTCTTTGTTTATCAAAATTAGTGGTTAATTTAACCAAAAAAAATAGAGAGAATGGGTATGGAATGAGAGGCTATGTGTTTAGAGGAGAGGGAGAGGGAGAGGATGAGAAGGGATTAGACTTGAGTAGGATGAGAGATAAGATGAGACAGACTAAGTGGGACCCATTAAAAAAGTAATAGCAATCTATGAGAATTAATGAAAATAGTATTTTTGGTCTGTTTTGAAATGTTTATGGGTATTTTTACACCTAACATTTTATTATGGTGCCTGGTGTTTTTTTTTTGATATTATAATGAGTAAATTTGTTATTTCATCTCATTTTTAATTAAATTACTTATTTGGAAAACTAAATTTTAAGCATATAAAATTGAGATCTATACTTTGATTAAAAAAAATCAATAGATGGATCGGAAGTCAAATTACACATGAACTAATCAGGATATACAATAATTTTACTTGTTTTTGCAAGATACAAATTTCTAGCAGACATGATTTATCAATATTATAGACGAGAAAAATTATAAACAAAATACAAACTGGAAAGCACCTAAAATGAAAAAATTAGTTGAGAACTTTTTTGGATCCTAGAATTAGAATACCTAAAAGGGTAAATTTACCCATTATGAAATAGAAAAGGAGTACCAAGCAAATGTCAGGGGCAAAAGTGTCCAATGAAACATCCTTCCTTTAACCCCTCAGAGTACACATTTGGAAGCATTATGGTTTAAGCGATTCATGAAACAAGCCCGTAGATTAAAAATTTACAATTGGTTCTTGGGTTACTGTTTATAGTTAAATTCCAGAGTTTTTGTCCAACTTTGAAAATTCATAACTAATTGTAGAAAAATCGTATTAAGGTGGTTTAAAATTATATTTGAAGCTCTTTCAATTATCTATAAGAAAAAAAAATATAAAATGGACCTAACCCTTGCCAATTTGTACAATTTATTTGTTAAAATTTACTGTTCATTTGGTCAAAACTATACATTCTAGTTTCTCTGCCCTAACTTTGATCAAGCATAACTCATAGCACACGCATCCATTTTAAGTGATCTACCACTTGTATTAAAACTCAAGATGTGCACTTTAGCCATACCAAATTTCATGGGCAGAATCAATCATTTGCTTCACTTCCATTCTATCTCTATTTCGTGGTTCCTTTAGGGATGTTTTATCTCCCTAACTTGCATTAATAATTCATGATTAATTCTTTTTATACATAATACCATTCCATCCTTGCATTAGCCATTCCCATAAAGCATTATAGCCAATTATACAAGCCATCATTATCATTTATCATCACACAACATTAATGTCACATTTATAACATACATTAGTATACAATCTATGCAATGTAATACAATAACTTTCTTCAATTATTTTCCTCTTTCCTTGCTTCACCTTCATACATCATTTGCTTGATCGTTATCATCTATTATGGTTGGTTAAGAGAGGATGAGATTCAAGAGAATCTTAGTAGTAAACATTACCATCAATGTATGGAAGATGGATCCAAGTGTATGACATGCTTACTTGATCTAACTCATGCTTACTCATAGAATATTCTCATGCTCAATGTTTCATACTAACATGCATATCGATAGAAAACATCATTGAAATAAAGCATCATGCTAGTATCACCATCTCATAACATCATCCAATCACATAATATACATCAACACACAAACATGCACATCAAACATACAAAAAAGGCAAGTTTACTACCTTGTATCCTTAAGCTTTCTTCTTGCTCCCTTTTGCTTCCAACCATTAAGGTTGCTTGCTCAACCTTTTCTATTCATTTTTCTTGATGTCTCATGGCCTTAAATGCACCAACACATCATTCCTATTCATTCATTAGAGCCATGGTAATCAACAATATCAATACTTTGTTTTCTTTGAGCTATATTGACTTCTAACTTTTAAGCTTGATTTCCAACCTTTCAAAAATTAATTTCACATACTATTCCTACACAATTTTGCATTTAAAATCCATTTCCAAGCTCAAAATTATCAAAATCAAACTTCTTACCCTTGAACTAGCCTTGACCGAAATATTACCCAAGTTACATAGTTATGAGATTCAACCAATTTAAACATAAAACCACTTGATTCTTGTTTCTTTCAAGCCTTTAAACATTATTCTAACATCAATTTCATCTTGCCCTATTCTTAAGAATTTCGTGCAGCATATCCTCTTAGGGTTTTAAGCTCCCAAAAACCATTAAAATCTATAACCAAGCTCAACAACAATAAGAGTAGTGAAAACTACATCAAAAACTATGAACATAACTTGTTTTAGAGCTTGATCTTACATGGGGTCACTTAGCCTTTTTCTTTCCTTCTTCTTTCTCTCTCTAGAATCCATTTTGTAAGAGTTTTCCCAAGGTTTCCATGAGCTTGGATGAAATAAGGGGGAGGGGTACTTATAAAGTTTAAGAACAAATCCTGGCCATTGATCTTAAAATTGCAAGATTAAATCTTGGCCGTCCATTTTTCCCTCTTTGTCTTGTAGTGACAAGTGTCTTCATGGCATCATGCTTACCTTATCATGCTTACATCATCAAGCCACATGCCTTTAATCCCACTATACACGTGTCTTGCATCTGACCGTACACGTGTCTCTTCCATCTAACCATACACTGGTCTCTTTCATATCCCTCCATCATTTTGGCATTAAAATAGGGAGGAAATTAATATAAAATTTGTGCAAAATACATCCCTTAGGCATTCCTCCACTTATCTTGCCATTTTGCATCGTATCGGGTACTTTTTTGGGTTCTAACTTACTCGGGACCACTGGTATATGTTCTGACACAATTTTCTCACCTCAAATAAGTCCACATGGCATTATATAACATGCCTAAAGAGAAAGTGATGCTCTTCCCTTGTTCTTCCATTAAAATAATTAGTAATATTTATTTCAGAGTAAACTTGACCGAATTCTTCCTACTGGTCCACGACTCCGAGGATTTGTCTCTAGGTGCCAATACTATTTATTCATCACCGGAAATTTCTTTAATTTTTCTTAAGTCAAAAGTCAACTCCTAGACATTTAACTTTGATTTTTCCTGGATAGTGTGTAAATAGGCTTTAAATTCTATTAAACCCAACTTCTTTGCTTTTTGGGGACGGAATTATTTTTAAAACCTATGATAATTCCTCAAGTATTTTCCCCCATTTTCATCCAATTATCTAAGGCCTCCCTATACTTTAAATAATTCATTTAAGATAATATTCAAAATCAGTCAAAACCCTGAAAATTCCACAAAACCCTAAAAATTAAGATCAATTAGCACCCTGAATTTTTTTTTAAACGGCATCTAACATCCTAAAAACATTTTGTGGTGTAATTTTATGACTATGTATTAAAATTGGAGCAATTTCACCCCAATCCTAACAAAGGACAAACATCCATTAATAACAAGAAGGTTTTATTTGAGTAAAAATGGTGATGTTCAATGTTGATGCCACAATGTGTGTCACCACCTACTGTGCCAGTCATCTTTATGCTAGACGTGTTGGTCTTACTAACAATATTGCCAAAATGCGACTCCATTGATAGTAGAAGAAACATTGGTTAGAGAACACCCATAAAAGCTATCCTACATCTTAGTCTCTTCTTAGATCATTAATTCCCATTTCCTTTTCATCTCTCTAGTCTTTGCTTGACTCCCCCAATAAATCTTCAAGGAACATTAATGTCTTCTTCTTCATTAATAACTTCCTTACCAGACAATTAAATGTTCTATGCTCTTTTACTCTCTTTCTCCTTTCCTTTCTCGACATTCTCATATCTGTCCCTTTCTCTCCCTATCTATGTGCTACAACTCTACCGTACGTATGCTTACAAATCTCTGTTTTGAGGGTATCTTATTGTACATGAACCCTTCACGAGTGAGCCGCCATGAGTGCCGTTGTTTGATTACTGTGGCGTCTCTTTCACAGAGTTCTACCTTCCGCGTATTTCTCTCCTTTAAGGTATGATTGTTATTATTTCTAGGGAAAATGGCAAATAAAGACCCCCTAATATGTGAAATTGCTATTTGGATTCTTCATTTTAAAAAATGGCCTCAAAAAACCCGGTCTTTTATTGTAAATACGAAATCATGGTGAAATGTTTGAAATGCCCCTCAGCTATTTGAAAAAGAAAAACCTGTCTGCGTGCTCTTTCTCTCCCATCTACAATAACTTCCCTCTACTCTCTCTACTCTCTTGATTCTCTGCACTCTGCACTCTGTCCATTTTCGCACAAGACGTTGATTCTATTTTGCAATAACAATATCAGCGAGAGGTGTAACATCCTAAATTTTGGGCCTAGAAGTACCAGAATTTGCCTGAAATAGGTAGGCTACCAGACCCTTTTTGGCAAAGGTCCTAGAGATTCCCTGGAAGGACAAAGGGATTCCTAGGGACTGAATCGCAAAAGGAAAGTTTTCTAGGACTGAGAAAAGAGGAAATTAGAGACTTGGAAAAAGTCTTAGGGCCCAGGAATGAGAAATAGAGATAAATGTAGGCCAAAGGTTATATTGGAGGCCTCAATGAGGTGAATTTTGAGGTTAAGCCAAACCAGGGGCAAAATTGTAATTTCGCAAAGTTTTGAGCTGGTAGGGGTAAAAATGGAAATTATGCCCAAAAATCCCAGAAAAATCTCAGAAATGGGAAATGGTATGTTAAGGCCTGAACACTTCAAAAAAATTCCTGAAAATGGAAATAGGGTCCGGAGACCCGTATGAGGCTAAAAATGACAAAAATGCCCCTAGAAGGAAATTGTGGAATTCCCAGGGTTTTGACTGATTTGAAATATTATTAAAAATAAATTATTTAAAGTATAGGGAGGCCTCAGATAATTGGAAGAAAATGGGGGCAAATACATGAGGAATTATCATAGGTTTTAAAAATAATTCCGTCCCCAAAAAGCGAAGAGATTGGCTTTAATGGAATTTAAAGCCTATTTACATACTATTCGGGGAAAGTTAAAGTCAAATGTTTAGAGGTTGACTTTGGACTTAAGAAAAATTAGAGGAATTCCCCATGATGAATAAATAGTATTGGTACCCGGAGATAGATTCTCGGAGTTGTGGACCAGTAGAAAGAATGCGGTCAAGATCACTTCGAAATAAATATCATTAATTATTTTAATTATTTTAATGGAAGAACAAGGGAAAAACATCACTCTCTCTTTAGGCATGTTATATAATTCCATGTGGATTTATTTGAGGTGAGAAAATGGTGCCAAAACATGTCCCAATGGTCCCGGGAAAGTTAGGACCCGAAAAAGTACCCTATATGGTGCAGAATGGCAAGATAGGTGGAGGAATACCTAGGGGTTGTATTTTGCACAAATTTATATTAATTTCCTCCCTATTTTAATTCCTTAATGATGAAGGAAAATGGAAGAGACAAGTGTACGGTGTGATGGGAAAAGAAGGTATTACATGTACGGCTGGATGCAAGACATGTGTACGGTCAAATGCAAGACACATGTACAGTTGGATTAAAAACATGCGGATTGATGATATAAGCATGATTTCATCATGATAAGGTAAGCATGATGTCATAGGACACTTGTCACTGCAAGATCAAAAGAGAAAATGGACGGTCCAGATCAAGCCATACTTGTCACGGCTGGTCTTGTTTTCGATAAATACCCCTCCCCTCCCTCTCATTTCGTCCAAACTCATGGAAACCTTGGGGAAGCTCTGGCAAAATGGTTTCTAGAGAGAGAAATAAGAGGGAGAAAGAAAGGCCAAGTGGTCTCATGCAAGATCAAGCTCTAAAATAAGGTATGTTTATGGTTTCTGATGTAGTTTTCACTACTCTTGTTGTTGTTGAGCTTGGTCATGGATTTTAATGATTTTTGGGAGCTTGGAACCCTTAGGGGAGGTGCTGCACGAAATTGTTAAGGATAGGGAAAGATGAAATTGATGTTAGATTAATGTTCAATGGTTTGAAAGGAACACGAATCAAGTGGTTTTATGCTGGAATTGGTTGAATTTCATGATTGTGTAACTTGAGAAAATGTTTCAACCAAACCTGGTTCTTGTGCCTAGGATGTGATTTTGATGCTTCTAATGTGTTTAAAATGAAAAATTGTATAGAGATAAGATGAAAGAATGAAGTTGGAAGCATTGGAATCAAAACTGGAAATTAAGTGTAGATTTCGGTTTTGGCCTAGAACCAGGGGAAAGAGTTGGATTTTGATGAATCTAAGCTCATATTTGGATTTTTTGGGCAAAATTGTGTAGGATTGGCCTAAGGGAACAATTTTTACAAAGCTAGAACACTATATTATAAATTAAGAAAAAAGGGATTAAGTTTAAGGACATAAGTCTTCCATATTGTGTAATTCTTGGTCCTAATGAGTAATGTGACCCTTATGGTTGTGATTAGGACCTTGAGGCATCCAAGAGAAGGTTTGGATGTGGTTGAGCAAGCAACCTTAATAGTGTGAAGCAAAAGGGAGTAAGAAGAAAGCTTAAAGACACAAGGTAGCAAACTTGACCTTACTTTTGTGTGCCTGGTATTTGCTTGCATGTATGACATGTTTCTATGTTATATGATTTTATGAACTCATGTGTTGTGATTGTGAATGTATTTGAAATATGCCATAGGCCTATGTGTTTTATGATAAATGCATGATGATTTCTAAACATGTCATTATGTTATAAAGATGTTAAGTTACAAGCATGTTATAAATGCCAAGCTTGCCATGTATGTTTGGGGTGGTTATTGTTTGCTACTAAGATTCTCCCGAATCTCACCCTCCCTTAACCAACCATAATAGGTGATATGATCAAGCGAAGGATACATGAAGTGGAAGCAAGGAAAGAAGAAAATATTTGGAGAAATTTATTGTATTACGTTGTACACCGTATATACCGATGTATGTTGTAAATGTGTCATTGATGGTATGTGATGATAAATGATGATGTTGGCTTGTGTAATTAGCTATGATAATATATGGGAATGGTTAGTGTATGAATGGAACGGTATTATGTATGGAAAGTTTTAACCATGAACTATTAGTGCAAGTTAGGGGGATAAGCTATCCCTAATCGAGCAACAAAATATTGACAGAGTAGCAATATGGCAAATGACTGACTCTACTCATGAAATTTGGCATAATTAAAGTACACACCCTGAGCTTTAAAACAAGTGGTAGATCACTTAAAACGGATGTGTGTGCTCAGAGTTATGATTGCTCAAAATTGGACTGAAAACTTTGGAATTTAACCAGTAAACAGTAACCCGAGAATGAATCCCAAGTTCAATCTACGAGTTGAACTGTAACACTTCCAATTGTATACTCTGAGGGTTTAAAGTAAGGATGTTTCAAGAGGAGTATTGTGTGAGAGAAGAGTGTATTTGTTATGGGAGAGGCGAACAAAGTAGCGATCAAGTAGTGATTTGTCGGCATTGTCAAAGGTAGGGGAGGAGGTAGAGGTATCGTAGCATATTTGGTGGCCGTCGTTTGTGGTTATCATAGTTAGCAGTTGTATTCAATGACAAAATATGGTAGTAAGTTTGATGCTTTGGTTTGTTTGTGTTGGTTACTGCATGTGTGATACACTGAGGAGAGGGAATGCGTTTAGGGCACGAAAGTATTTATATGTTTTTTTGTTGAATAAGTTGTAATTGACTGGAAAAAAAATGCTTATTAATGAAAGAACATGTGCAAATGGGTTTGGGTAGGAAGGGAATGACAAGATCAGTTAGGAGGATGACAAGATTAGTTTGGGAAATGACAACACAGGAATGGGTAAAGTGCAAATTGAATTGGTTAAGTGTAAATTGAATTGAAGAGATGTTAAAGTGTTTGTCTGGTTTAAAATGACAACATAAAAGTAGGTATTCAACAAGGTTAGTAATGAAAATATAAAGTATGTTGAAATTACAATTGTGAAGTTAAGAGTAAGAAGTTGAGTAGGGGGATTGACAAGTTGATAATATAAAATAACAATTGTGAAATTGAAAAGTTGGTAATAGGAAATAACAAGTTTAATATAGTGAATAACAAGTTTATATAGTGAGTAGTTTGTAAATAAGAAGGTTGTCATGGGGTCCTAACAAGTTAACCATAGGAAATAACAAGTTTAAAATTGACAATAACAAATTAGGAATAACAAAGCCGACTATGACAATTAGAGAACTTTATAATCTAAAATAACAAGTTGATAATTGTAAATGACAGGTTAATAATTAGAAATAACAAGCATGAGAAGTAGTTGAAAATAACAAGTTTAGTTTGAGAAATTGACAACTTGTTTATAGGAAATTACAAGTTGATGTTTCGAAATAAAAAGTCAATGGTGGTGATGTAAGAAGGCTGTTGCTTAAAAACTAGATTGTTAACAGAGCTGTTAGTTAGTTAGTAAATGTGGTTGTGAACGATTATATATTGAATGTTTTGCAAGAAAAGAAGGATGGCATCAAATAGAGCCTCTGGATCCAAAAAGGCACACAATGGTTGGTTGTTATTTAGAAGTGAGTTTTTGGCCACAATAGCTGACCCTAACATGAAAGCCAAACAAAAAAAAAAGATCCTGCGTCAAATGCATGGAAAGCTCTGTCCTTTAAAGAGAAGATGAGGTATACCGAGGAGGCGAAGAAAACAAGGCCATAAAAGGGAGAACAAGAGAAAAAGAAATGTGTTCCATCATTTCTAACTTGAGTGTCCTTGAAGGGTTTAAGAAAATTACTACACTTTGTGGATAGTAATGAAGACTTAAGGGAGAGGGTTGAGAGGATAGGCTTCAGGAAGCTGTTGAAGGTTGGATTAAAGAGACTACCCCGTGATCTCATTGTGACCATGTTGAGATCATATGACTCACCAATACATCAATTTACAATCAAGGGGAAATTAGAGGGAATAGGAGCAGAAGATGTTGAGCAGCTCCTAGGAATCTGTCATGGTGGGAGAAGGTGAAAACTGAAGTTGATAAGGGTGATGCTATGTATAAGGAGTTAAGAAATGAATATCAGAGAGTGTCACCAACAAAATAATGAAAGACATTGTTTTAAGGGAAGAGGATCATAGATTTGAGTTTTTATTTGTTCTATACATGTTGGATACTTTTCTATGTCCAAAATCAAGCTCAAAAGTGAGTGAGAAGTTGGTCAGAGTCATGCATTACACAATAGATGACTTTGAAAAGTATGATTAGGTTACCTATATTATGGAAAACTTGTAGAAAGATAATGGGAGACTATGTGAAAGCGTATAGGCAGGGCAACAAAAAGCAGGGGAGCAGCATTGTTGGTAGCTGCATATACTTGCTTTTGGTATGACTATTTTGTTTCTCATTGTGTTTGCATTTGATAATCGATGTGTATAACATTAATATTGTATATATGTGGTTGGCTTGTAGCTTTCTTATATGTGAGCATTTTAACCTCAACACACCCATTGGCCGAGGCTCCAGTACTGCAATTGAATACTAGACGGATGAGAAGATAAAAGAATTGACCAGTAAGGAGAGAAAGAGTGTTAGGGGAATTATGTATGGAGAAAAGGCTAGTAAAGTTGTGACGGGAAAAGAAGAGAGGATAAGTGTAGAGTTTTTGGACCCGGTATGTGGTATAATTGGTAAACTAAACTTTTTATTTGCTAACCTGAACTTCTTATCTGCCATAGTTAAGTTGTCATTTCCCAAACTTAAGTTGTGATTCGCTAAAGTGAAGTTTTCATTTCCTATAGTTAGGTTTTCTGTTTCCATGCTTAAGTTGTCATTCGCCATAGTGAACATGTCATTTGCCATAGTGAACTTGTCATTTTGCCATACTTGAGTTGTGATTTGGTTTACTGAAATTGTCATTCGCTATCATGAACTTGTCATTTGCCATAGAGAATTATCATTTGCCATACTTGAGTTGTGATTTGGTTTACTAAAGTTGTCATTTGTTATAGTAAACTTGTCATTTTCTATACCTAAGTTGTGATTTGGTTTACTGAAATTATCATTCGCTATTGTGAACTTGTCATTTGTCATACCTAAGTTGTGATTTGGCTTACTGAAATTGTCATTCGCTATAATGAACTTGTCATTTGTCATAGAGAACTTGTCATTTGTCATACCTGAGTTGTGGTTTGGTTTACTGAAGTTGTCATTAGCTATAGTGAACTTGTCATTTGCCATATCTGAGTTGTGATTTGGTTTACTGAAGTTGTCATTCACTATAGTGAACTTGTCATTTGCTATACCTATACCTGAGTTGTGATTTGGTTTAATGAAGTTATCATTTGCTATAGTGAACTTGTCATTTGTCATAGAGAACTTGTCATTTGTCATACTTGAGTTGTGATTTAGTTTATTGAAGTTGTTATTTGCTTTAGTAAACTTGTCATTTGCCATAGTCTTGTCATTTGCCATATCTGAGTTGTGATTTGGTTTACTGAAGTTGCCATTCACTATAGTGAACTTGTCATTTGCTATAGTGAACCTGTCATTTGGCATACTAAAGTTGTGATTTGGTTTACTGATGTTGTCAATCCATACAGTGAACTTGTCATTTGGCATACTTGAGTTGTGATTTGGTTTATTGAAGTTGTCAATTCGTACAGTGAACTTGTCATTCTTTATACTTAATTGATAAATGTCTTTTGCATATAAGAGTTGAAGAAGTTACACGATCACCTAATGAAGAGGATAGAGGAAAGGTAAAAGATGCTAATAATGGTGGACGAGGAGCTGGTGAAGGTGTAGATCTCAAGATAAGGAAATGACAAGAAGGGTAAATCAAGAGGAAACACTTAGATTGAGACAATGCCTATAAATATCAGTGAGTTTGAAGATGATGAGGAGGACAAGTGCAACAATGATGACACAACTGAGGAAAAGGAGAAGGATGAAGGAGGCAGTGAAGATAGAGATAGTCATGAGAATAGTGACGGGGAGGCTAAAAAGGAGGATGACAGTGAGAATGAAGAGAAGGACGAAAAGGGTGATAGGGATGGTGATGACATAGGTAAAGGGGACAATGAACATAAGGGTGATAGGGAGGGAGATGACATACCGGGAACTAGTTCTCCTATGGTGATGCCAACCAATGTTGAAGGTTATGATACAGAGGGTGATATACCCATAGCCAGTTCCCCTATAGATGTGCCACCCAGCGTCGAAGGTGATGATGCAGAGGGTGACATACTGATGGAGGTATCCCTCTTGGTCATTGTTGAATATGTTGAGTCTATTCCAGAACCTATATTTGTGGAGCCACAACAACTAAGGAGATCTACTAGGGTTCAGTTTAGCAAGATCAAGTCTCCTTAGTTGGAGTTGAAGGGACAATCGAGAGTAAAAAGGCCTATAGACCTAAGGATAGTTTTTTCACCTCAGTCGGTCAAACTGTGAAAGGTGATAAGGGCGAGATGTAAGTGAAAATCTTAGCTTATGTGATATTATTTTTTGACTACATATTGACATAACATATCTAGTAACTGACTTGAATAAGTTTCAATCCTTTGATCAGAATGTTAGATGAAGACATCCCTCGATAATTGCTATATTCACTTGGCGAAAATAACAGAGTCAGTAATAGGGTGATGTCATTGGTCTGTAAGACTATGGTGGAAGAGCAATAGGCAGTTAAAGGGCGTGTTAGGAGGCATATATTTGATACAAACTTTATGGTGAGGTTTCTGTATTACTAATGTACTTTGTAGATTTACAAGTTTGTAAAGGGAAATGAGAGAATAAAGTGTGTTACTGTGAATAACAACTTTATTTTATACATTTCACAGGCCATAATGATCTGTGATCTAAATCGTTGCGTATAACATAGGCAACTACAACTTGATTCTAGGTCCTGCTCTAGTTGGAGCGCATTAGTTCTACTTCACTCTTAAACCAAAGACCCTAAAGTTCAATGTCCTCGATTCTATGCGAGCAAGTTTAGAGCGTAAGAAGACCAACTCTAAGTAAAAGAAGGCAGCCACTTATGACCCTCAAGAAATGGCTATCACAATTTGTGTTAGAAAATATTTTTGACCTGTGCATGTTGGATAGGGAAATGACAGTTTTATATTATTATCATTTTGATGAATATGATATATGTGCATAGGGATCAGATCAGTTTGAAAATATACTTTAGATGGTTAGACTAGGTTTGATTCATAAGATAGGAAACTTGGAAAATGTCTAGCCTGATATACCATAGTAGAATAATTTGTGAGTGTATGCACCCTATTTATGTTATATGTTGTTTGGCAGTGTTGATTTGAGGGGCTTAAACCATTAGGGTGTTGTTGTAGGCAGGAAGGATTGCAGTGTGCATGTGCTCATATGGCTCAGCAAATAGGAGCCTGATGTTTCCCTTTAGTACAATCAGGTAATGTGGTTACCTTATTTATTGTATAATCAACAGTGACTAGCTGTGACTCATCAGGTGATAAATTTGCTGTACAAGTTGATGTGTTCGCTTTTCGGTGTAAGTTGATATGGTGGCTAGTGAACCATGATGACAATGAATGTCGTTAAAATGCGAACGATCTTATCTCACAACCAGAGAAGGGCCGAATGACTGAGAAAAGGAGAAATTTTTTATAGAAAGCATTTAACTTAGGCTCTGTAAATTTTACTAACTTTCTAAATGGATTCATTTTCCCAAAATTTAATGTCGATTATTGGAATGGTTATGATATAGTTGGATTGATGGTATAACAATACTTACATTTTGAATGACTAATTCCCCTTGATTCAGGCCAATAACAAGTTTACTAAGGCGAATGACAAGTTAAATAAGGCCAATGACAACTTTTGATAAGTGACACATACAAATTTGACCTTAAACTGTTAAAATGAATGAATTTTCAGATTTATTTACGAAATGACAAGTTCAGTAAAGCCAATGACAAGTTACGTAAGGCCAATAACAACTTCTGATACATGACTCATGCAAATTTGACCTTAAACCGTTAAAATGAGTGAATTTCAACTTTTATTTATGAAATAACAAGTTCAATAAGGTTAATGACAACTTCTGATAAGCGACTCATACAAATTTGAGATTCTTTGTTAAAATGAGTGAATTTTCACATTTATTTATGAAATGACAAGTTCAATAAGGCTAATGACAAGTTAAGTAAGACCAATGACAGCTTCTTATAAGTGACTCATACAAATTTGATCTTAAACCGTTAAAATGAGTGAATTTCCACATTTATTTACAACAACAAGTTTAGTAACGCTAATGACAAGTTCCGATAAAGTTTTCATACAATTTTAAATTTCTCTGTTGAAATGAGAATTTGGAGATTTCTTTGACAACAATCACTTCTGACAATAGTTAATGACAACTTCACTAAGTTAAGTAAGGTAAATGACAAGTTCCGATAAGGTTTTCATACAATTTTAAATTTCTCTATTGAAATCAGAATTTGGACATTTCTTTGATAGCAACCATTTTTGATAAATAGTTAATAACAACTATAGTAAGGCTAGTGACAAGTTAAGCAAGGCCAATGACAAGTTCCGATAAGGTTTTCATACAATTTTAAGTAAGACTAGCAACCACTTCTGATAAATAGTTAATGACAGCAACCAATTTTTTACAACATTTAATGACAAGTGCACATTAACATGCTCTATCCACTTAATGTTCCTTTGTCACCAAACATAGAACTAATAAAAATGTATGTGCACATCTACCAACACCCTGCTCCCAAAAAAATTAAGAAGAGTGGAGCCTATATGTACCAAAAAAATTAGTTGTCCTATTTGTAAGTTGGTATCAGCTTGGGTTAGGATTTTTGCAAGTCCTCTCTGTATGTCTAGGTTGGTGACATTTAGTGCGATGATATTTTTTTTTGTTCTGGAATTGTGATTCCTTCTTGTTTGTTCTTGGTTTTCCAAGAGGTCTAGTAGTGATTAGGGGTAAAAGCAAAGTTTGGGTAGTAAGATTCTCAAACTTATAGTCATTTAAGTCAGGCATATCAATTGTCACCTCTAAAACTATGCTCCGAGCATAGATTTTCTCTTGGGATGAACGTTTGTACACTCTTTGACATAATCATAAACATTTCCCCTTATGGTCTTAATGGCTGCACAAGCATGTGAGCATGAAATCCTTGACATTTGCCAAGCTTCACAACTGTATTGGTATAGGCCAAGGTCTACTCTTTGGTCTCATGTGATGTGCACATGCATATTCTTCCCCCTCTATAATTCTCATAGTGCATATACCTACTGAGATGCACATGCTCCAACACTTTTGTCTCTATTTTCGGCCTAATGCAATTACTCCACTTAGTCATTGCCATATATGATACATGCATCTTTCTTGCTACTTTCTCCCGGTGTTCATAGATCATTTGGGCCATGTTATGCTTCCTCTCCCTTACAATCCAAGCATTGAAAGATTCAGCTAAATTAGTTGTTTTGTTATCCTACCTTTTATATGGAAACTTGCTCATTGCCCACCTATCCACATCACCTTGATTGATAACCCAATCATATAACTCATAAGACATGGTTCTGAGTTCATCCAGGGTGTGATCAAACTCATTTGCAAGTCTTGCATAAGCCACTTTATCCAGTAGCTTTAGTGCATATCCTTTAAATTTCCAATTGTCCTTCTCCAACCTCTATTTAATTTCATATGTTCAGAACTAAAGTTCTCCTTCATATGCCTATAACAGTATGCATGCCTTTCACCCCTAAATATTGCTTGGACAACTCCTATTATGGAATTATGTCAGTCTGACATAATAGTCAATTGCATTGAACTAACTATTTATTTAATCGTGTGAAAAAACCATGTCTAGTCCTCAGGATTCTCTCCCTTTACCACTGCTATTGCAAAAGGCAATAACCTATTATCCGCATCATATGCCGAAGCTGACAGTAACATCCTCTTATATGGACTACTTAAATAAGTACCATCAATGTATAATATAGGCATTGCACCATCCAAAAAACCCTCAACACATGCACTATATGCAATGAAAACATGCTCAAATCTATTACCAACAAAGGCCCATTCAGCAACAGTTTTGTCATCGGTTTCCTTCAGTCTTTCACATAACCATGGTATTAACATATAGGATTGTTCCAATTAACCATGTATTTCTTCCATTGCCTTTTCCTTTGCTTTATAGGCCTGATAATATGTAAGCCTCACACTATACTCCCTCTCCAATATGTTCCTTATCTCAGTAGGTCCTTTTTCAGCATGGTCCCTTATCTTTTCAACTATTATTGATGATATCAATACAGCACTCCCACCATAAGTCATAATCAGATTGTCTTGCGTTAAATGAATGTGCTCATTGCAAAATATAGTCACACGTAATAAAGGAGTGTTCTTCCCAATAGTATTTGCACATATCTTCTAAAGACACCCTTCTACTTTACACCTCACATTCTTCTTCTCCTTACTATTCTTGACATATCTCGCTGTAAATTCTCTGTAATACTAAACTTGTAAACAGCTTTCCTAAAAGCAACAGCATGTGGAACATATTGGCCCACTCCTACAAACACTCCTGCCCATTTCATACAATTCATCTCGCCCATCAATGTTTCCTCACTCTCTAAACCACTACATATGGTTCTCTGACTTGATCTACCCTCTTCAAAAGTCAGGCATTCACCTCTATTCTCAATATTCACTGGTTCATGTTTATTACCAATGGTCATTTCAGCTTCATTCATTTCTTGTGAAAGTCCTAATAAATTCTCACTCCTACCACCATAATACCAAGTTAGGATCCCTATATTTAAATGACAGGTTTCATTATCATAACAACAACTATGTTAATGAATATGACAACTTCAATTATGAATATAACAAGTCTGTGTATGGTAATTACAACATTAGTAAGTGAAATGACAGGCCTAGATATGGAAACTCCTCTTTTATAAAATAATATGTTTGCATATCTAAATAACAAGTCCGCATATGGTTATTA
This sequence comes from Neltuma alba, assembly GCF_004799145.2. NCBI lineage: Eukaryota > Viridiplantae > Streptophyta > Magnoliopsida > Fabales > Fabaceae > Neltuma > Neltuma alba. The sequence continues at coordinate 446,578 of NW_021636216.1, forward strand.
CAACTTTAGTAACTAAAATAACGAGTCTGCATCTACAAACTATTGGTTGGTAAAATAACATGTCTACATAGCTAAATAACAAGTCTACATATGGTCATTACAACTTTAGTTAGCCACATAACAAGTCTCTATATAGAAACTACTGGTTAGTAAAATAACATCTGCATATCTAAATAATAAGTTCGTATATGGTTATTACAACTTTATAAGAGAAATAACAAGTCTACATATGGAAATCATTACTTAGTCAAATAACAAGTCTGCATATCTGAAAGATAAGTTTAGAAATGGAGATGACGTGTCAACTCAATTCAATAACAAGTTTGCATATAGAAATTACAACTTAGGACTGCAACACCATTAGCTTGATTACAACATTGCTATATGAATTAGCAACAATCTATTATGAAATAACAAGATTCAATTCAAAAACATAATCACTTACATGTTGCATCATTCCTTGCTCTAGGTTCCCTGCCATTCCCTTTCCCTCCTATATACACATGAGCACCGCTGTCATTATATCTAAACAAATTATAGATATCACCATCATCACAAAGATCAATCAATGTACTCTTACCAAACTTAACTTTATACTTAATCCCATATCCACTACCATCATTGCCTATCCAATGTGATATTATTCCACACAACTCCTCTAATGTTATCCATTCTTTTATATTGGTGACCCTTACACTCCCTCTAATATATCTAACTATACCTTCACAATTTGCTTTAAAATGTCCACCAACGTGCAAGTAATACAATAATTCCTTCCCATAACTTCTCTCATTATTAAAATTCATTTTTCATACTAACCTGTAGTAAAAATTTACATTTAGCCAATACATTACATTCACTAATAAATATTTACACATTTATTCTATCAATTTAATCATTTACATAACAAAATAAAAACCAGCGACCTCCTATCTTCCCAACATCACTTTAGGGCTTAACAACTTCACTTTAGGGCTTGACAACTTTAACACTCAAAATCATGGCATCCTCCTTCCCTCCCTCTAATACAATACCTAAAACGTCACACTCAAACTAACAGCCATTATCCCGCCCACACTCTGCCAAACTACTACACTCCTAACCCTTTACCATCAGCACAAACACCGTGCATTGCAAGTGACAGATCACCAATCACACTAGGAAAACAAAAATATCCCACCTCCAACTAACCCTAACCTCCTATATTGTGATATCATTTGTTATAGTCAACTACACCTCCCATTCCCTCCCTTCCTTGAGCCTATCCACCAACATAGCAAACATAAAGATAAAGAATATCATAGTGCTCAACTCTTAGGGGAAAGAATAGAAGAACAGTTTAGTCAGTAAGTTACTTACTTGATTGCCAATGTTGGAAGCTCTTCCATCCCAATATCACACACACATAGGGCATTTCAGCTCCCCCTCCATTAAATTTGCAATATGGGACTAGATCTTTTGCCATAAATTTTTTGTCTCTACCTTCATTAAAGAGTCTGAATTGCTGAGGGCATTTCAAACATTTTACCATGATTTCATATTTGCAATATGAGATCGGCTCTTCTAAGGCCATTTTCCAAATTGAGGGAACCAAATAGCAATTTCACATATTGGGGGTCTTAATTTGCCATTTTTCCTTATTTCTATTCAAAATTTCATTTTTATTTTTCTAGAATAATGAATCTTTTTTGGACATGCTTGTTAAAGATTGATTTGTTTCCTTATTGCCTATAAGTTACAGGTTCCTTTATTGAAAGCACTAGCATTGTAGAGAATTTTTTTTCAGTAGAAGGGAAGTTTCATTGCAGTAAAAAACCTTACAAAGCACAAGGTTCAGAGATTGCAAAGTAGAAAGGAAGAAAAGAATTTACATAATGAATCTAAAAGTATGAAAGCTATTTAAAGAGTACCTAATTATAGAACAAATGCTTGTCAAAGTTCTATCTGTAGTATAAGTTTCTTGTGTAAAGAGATGGTGGTTATGAACTTCTCAAAGTTTCCAACAAGTAATAGAGACCAATTTTCCAAGAATCATCTGAAGTTAGGTTGTAGAGATGAATAGTTAGCTAGAAAGCAATATTTTTCCCAAAGAAATCAAGGCTCGTGTTATTTGGTAGCATTTTCTTCCACATTGATGATGCTAAAGGGCAATCCTTTAAGAAATGATTAATATCCTCTATGCTCCAATGACAAAGGATACACCTATGGTCTAATGTCATTCCTCTTTTAAGCCTTTCTGAATTAGTAAGGAGTTTCCCTTTAACAAGAAGCCAAGTGAATGTTTGTAGTCTTTAAGCTACTAGGAGTTTTCATATTTTGACCCATTTAGAATCAATATTGTTCCACTTCAACGATTCTTTGGCATGATATATTGATTTAGTTGTGAAGTCTCTATTTGCTATTAATTGTCAAGGGCAAGAAAACGATTGGGTGGACTAATTAATAGCATGGTATAAAAAACAGATCAGGCTAGCCAAATCGACCTGGCTACTTGTCCAGTTAGGATGACATGCTAACTCGTAAAAAAACTGACTCAAAGTAACTTGGGGTGAATCAGCATAACCTAAGACTAAACCGGGTAACCCATTAGGCTGGACAGGTTACCTGAGTTACTCTTTTTGCCAAGCAATAACAAACAGTGGAAAGAGAGATGCTACAGAACGAGAAGAGAAGGTGGAAGGAGAAATGTTGCAGAAAACTAGATCCATTGGATGATGAATACAATAAAATAAATAATAGAAGATTAATACCTATAAAAAAGTGGAAGATAGAAGAAGAAAAAATCTGAACAAAGACCTGTGAACGGAAGAGAAGGAAAGGAACAAAGAGGGAGAAATGGAAGAGAGATGTTGAGGATGCTCTGACTCGAGTGCACTTGGAAGAGAAACGATGAGGAAGCTAGGCATGAATAAAGAAGAGGACAAGAAGAGAATAACCACGGTGTAAAAACTGTTAGACATTTTATTTAAATAAAAAAGACATAAATTCATAAGTAAATAAAAAATTTACATATAAACGTACATAATTAACATAAGAGATGCATAAAATAAAAATTTAAAATCATAATCTAAAATTAAATTAGTAGTCAATTCTATGTAGTATATGATGCATAAAGGATGTAAAATACTAGAATATCTAATTTAATATATAAGTAATTTTATAATATATATTTCTAATTTAATATATAAATAATTTATAATATATTTCTCTTATAAAAATAAATAATTTGTGCTTATCTATTCGTCAGATTTACCAAGCCTATGATAATAGATTAATGATGCTCAAGTAATAGGCAAGTACAATTGGTGGGAAAAGAACAGGTAAAAAACTCATTTGTGGAAGCAAAATCTGACGGATAGGCACAAATTGTTTATTTTTATAAGAGAAATATATATTATAAAATTATTTATATATTTAATTAGAAAAAAAAAATTTATATATTAAATTAGATATTTTGGTTATGCATCACATACTACATAGAATTGGCTACTAATTTAATTCTAGACTATGATTTTAAATTTCTTTTATGCGTCTCTTATATTAATTATGTAAATTTATATATAAAGTTTTCATTTACTTATGAATTTATGTCTTTTTTATTTAAATACTATTTTTTATGATTACAGATGAATATTTATTTATGTATATTAACTAAATTACATTATTTTAATTATAACTGATCTAATTCTGAATTGACTCTAGTCTGACTCACTAACTCTTGATCTGCTAACTTGACCAGTTTAGCGACCGGTTCAATTTTTAATACCTTGATCAATAGAAGTTGCGGCCATTTCTCAGTAGCTAACATAAGTCACTCCATTTAACAAGACTTATTTCTTGTTGGACCCCTAAGTAACCCTATATAAACTTCGTTATGATTTTTTCAATTTTCTTACAAAAAGAGAAGGGGAGTAAGGCACACTACATTATGTAGAGAGGTACTAAAGATAAGAGTGATTTTGCTATAGTGATTCGACTAAGATTCAAAAAAATAGATCGGTCATTAAACTGGCTGGGACAGTAGTTAAGGGTCGTGGGTTCAAACCGGGGTTAACTTGAGGTCAAACAAGTTATAATTAAAATAATATTATTTAGCTAAAATATACAAAAATATGTATATTTAATTATAAAAAAGTAGTATTTAAATAGATACCTAGGCCTAGTGATTGAAAATTGTGAGGGGTAGTGCGCAAATCATGCAAGATAAGTTATTCATTTTTCATTTTTCAATGTTAAAATTTCGTACCTCGGGACACCTCTATTCTAATTTTTTTTTTTTTAGATAACAGAAAGGAAAAATTACTATAGAGTCCCAAGCAAGAGATTTTATCACTGTAAAGTCCCTAGAAATGCTAAAATAAATCTAAAGTCCCAAGGGACTTAATTGTGAAAGATTTCAATCATGCAATAACAAAATTACCCTCATTCATTTGAAAGCAAACATTGAAGGAAAATATAAGGGTTTCTTTTTCAATCGCATAACTTTGTCACACCTCGCCTCTCTCCTTATTGCCTCTCGCCTCTTTGATTGTGATATTTTGCTCTACTCCTCAACTCTATGACTCCTTCTCTGCCTCACGCCTATTGCTTCTCATTGTCATTATTAACTTCCCTATTTTTGGCTTCCCATTCTGTAGGTTATAAAATGATGCTTTGTTTTTTTGCTAATTGATGCTTTGTTTCTACTGAAAATAAATGAATATGACAGTTTTTTATTATAATGTGATGGTTAAATATGTTGTTAATGGATACATCAAAGGTTGTCAATATAACTATATGACTTGTCAATGATAAGTGATTGTGACAGGTTGATATAAAGGATGGCAAGTTTGAGTGGGAAGTATTTGTTCTGTTACCTCCATATAGGGAGACAATTTATTAATGATGTACAAGGTGAAATGCAATATGTTGGAGGTGGTGTGAGAACAAGAATGATAAAGGAAGGCATATCATGTGATGAATTTAAAACAATGGTAGCATCAATTGTGGGAAAATAAAGTAATGGAATGGTTATAAACTTCACAATGACCTTTGATGAGTGTATATTTGCAGATCTTGTAGATAATGAAGGAGTGGAACATTTAATTAACTTCAATGGTGACAGTGGTCATGTATATATAGGAGAAAATGGAGATGAAAATTCATAACTAACAAAGAATGTTCCAATAGAAGAGCAATATGTGTAAGTTGCATTATTTAAATTTTGAAGTAGTGTTGCCTGTTGTCAATTGTTCTGCTTAAGTTGTTATTGCAGTGGTCGAAAGTTGTCATTAACAACCCCATGACTTGCCTTGTTGTGTAGGATGAAAGACTTGTTCAAAGGTTCAGATGCATTGTCTATGTCTCTATCCAATGTGTTTAGTTAAGACCTACTATCATTGCCATGTGGTTCACAAATGATGCCAACCAATTTCAAAATTGAATTCAAAAAAGTGGAAGGGTTTTGCGAATGCATGTGACAGTATTATTTTGTAAATGTCATTACACACACCTCAAGTTCTCGGTCATTATGTACATATGCAACCTATATGCTTTTTTGAGTGGGTTGTAAATTTGGTGTAGTTACATTATACATATATATAAAGTGGTAAAGGACATCTAGAAGTAATCTAATATAATATCATATTTTTATTTTGTTGTACTTGTCAATAGGTTGCCATGGACTTGTTGTCACACGTTGTAGAGGTTGTCATTGGCAATCTAAATTAAGTTATTGATATAATATGACAATTTCATGTACTTATAGTGTTTCATGATTTCTTAACACATGATTTTAGTGTTAAAGTTGCGATATGATATTATTTGGTTATAATTTGATGTTATGTGAAGGTTGTGCTATCCCATAGAGTCAGTTATCAGTGACACTGCCGAGGTTGTCAATAGATTCCCTTTGGGTTGTTAGCACTGACCATTGAGGTTGTCCATGGATCTCTGTAATAAACTTTTGTTGTAATTAATTGGGTTCACTTAAAGCTGTTAATTACTTGAAAGGGCTTCCCATTTTATTGTTAAAGTTGTTATATATGATAATAATACTATTTGGTTAGAGGCTGTGCTATCCCACAAAGTCAATGTCAGCGAAACTACTGAGGTTGTCAATAGATTCCTCTTGGGTTGTTAACACTCGCTATTGAGGTTGTCAATGGATTTTTGTAATAAAAATTATACTGTAATCCAATTGGGTTTACTTAAAGCTGTTAATGACTTGAAAGAGCTTCCTATTTTATTGTTAAAGTCATTATATATGATAATAATACTATTTAGTTAGAGGTTGTGCTATCCTACAGAGTCAGTTGTTAGCGACATTATCGAGGTTGTCAATGACTTCTCCTCAAGTTGTCAACACTCATTGTTAAGGTTGTCAATGAATTTTTGCAATAAAATTTTACTGTAATCCAATTGGGTTCACTTAAAGTTATTAATGACTTGAAAGAGCTTTCCATTTTATTTTTAAAGTGGTTATAGATGATAATAGTACTATCTGATTAGAGGCCGTGCTATCCTACAGAGTCAGTTGTTAGCGATACTGCCGAGGTTGTTAATAGATTTCTCTTGGGTTGTGAACACTCGTTATTGAGGTTGTCAATAATTTCTGCAATAAAATTTTGCTGTAATTAAATTGGTTCACTTAAAGCTGTCAATGACTTGAGAAAGCTTCCCATTTTATTGTTAAAGTCATTATATATGATAATAATACTATTTGGTTAGAGGCTGTGCTATCCCACAAAGTCAGTTGTTAGCGACACTATCGAGGTTGTCAAGGACTTCTTCTTGGGTTGTCAACACTGGCTATTGAGGTTGTCAATAGATTTGGCAGAGAAGACTGTGATATATACCTATCATGACATCATAGTTAGCATTTGTTTTTTTAGTATTAATACTCGTATCATTTCTAGACATGATAGGGGTATTAATGAAGAATTTCGTGCTAATCAAAACACACAAAAATGGCATTAAAAAAAAATTTATAACCACTCAATACACATTAACTTAAGTCATTATATTGTCAAATAAAAAAACAAAATGCTATATATGCTACCATCTCCAACATATTGCATTTCACCTTCTACACCATTAATAAATTGTCTCCCTATATGGAGGTAACAAAGCAAATACTCTTGGTTGAACTTGCCATCCTTCATATCAATTTGTCACAATCACTTGTTATTAACAAGTCATACAGTTAGATTGACAACCTTTAATGTATTCATTAACAATATATTTAACCATCACAATACAGGAGTTATAACAATACAAGACTATCATATTCATTCATTTTCAGCAGAAATAGAGTATCAGTTAGCGAAAAATAGAGCATCATTTTATAACTCAGAATGAGAAGCAAAAAATAGGGAAGTTAGTGGTGACAATGAGAAGCAATAGGCGTGAGGCAAAGATAGAGTCATAGAGGCAAGAAGCAGGGCAGAATATTGCAATCAAAGAGGCGAGAGGCGATAAGGAGAGAGGTGAGATGCAACAAAGTTGTGCGAATGAAAAGGAAACCCTTGCATTTTCCTTTAATGTTTTCTTTCAAATGAATTAAGGTAATTTTGTGACTGCACAATTGAAATCTTTTACAATTAAATCCCTTGAGACTTTAGATTTATTTTTGCATTTCCAGAGATTTTACACTGATAATATCTCTTGCTTGGGACTCTATAATAATTTTCCCTAAAAGAAAACCTTCAGATTTGACAGGAGAAGAAAGCACGTGTAGGAAAAGAATAATGTTAAATGGGGAGGCTAGGACATGAGAAAAATGAATGACCTAAGGATGCTTCTTAACCCTTTTGAAGCGCCATTTTATCTATTGCTTCTATTCTTCTTTTCCTCTTGTGACCATCTTCTTTAGGAAGTAAAGGGGGTTTAAGCTATGTAGTTGATATTTATGTCTTCTACAATTTTGCTAGGGAGATGAACCAGAGACAGAGGAAGTCATGACTGGAGCCTAAAGAGAGAGCACAACATCACATACTCCATCAACCTTAACCGTATTCTTGCTTCTTTGTTTTGAGTTCATCTTGCTAACTTAGCTCTGCAATCATCACTCACTATTGCCCATTCTTCTATCTCTCCATCTTTCTATCTCTTAGTCTTTATCTTGGATCAAACTTTGGGCTTTAAAGATAAAGGATTTATTATTATCAGAAAATAACCTTATTCTTGCTTCTTTGTTTTGAGTTCATCTTACTGACTTAGCTCTACAATCATCACTCACTGTTGCCCATTTTTCTATCTCTCTACCTTTCCATCTCTTAGTCTCTGTCTTGGATCAAACTTTGGGCTTCAAAGATGCAGGATTTATTATTATCCAAAAAATCTCTCCCCGTGATTCAAGTTTGCTACACCATACTAGAATAGTCTAGGTAGGTTAACTAGGAGGACAAAAATCTAAAAGGTCTCTCACTCAAATTAGGCATGTGATAGGGACCCAAATTAATAAGAATGGGCCAATGATAAGATAAAATCATTGGCAAGTAATCAATCCAATTGGCATTGAATAAATTGTCCTAACATTGGTTACATATGGCCCTGTCCATACGTATTAGGAGAGTACCTCACCTCCAAATGAACTTGGGTCCATTAAAGCCTATGCCAATGGGACCATGCTGATTAATAAAGGCCTTAAACAAGTTACAACCATAAATTCCCTAATTAGAGACTCCTTTTCGTTCTTCGCTATAGAGGATAGCATTGAAATCTCTATCTAGCATCCATGGGACATTAGAATTCGGTGCCAAATCAGCGAGATCATACTAGAAGAATTTTCTAAAATTAGCTTGATGACTCCTATAAATCACAATAAACAGAAAGGAGATGTTCTCGGCAAGATATGTAATTTTCACGTTTAGAAATTGGAGACGGTTAACTAGGCCATTTACCTCCACCTTGTTGGACTAGAAGATCCAAATGCCATCAGAAAACTAATTCTCTTTATTACTTTGTCTGCTTTGGTGCCTGAGATGCGAGGTCCACTGTCACAAAAGTGTCACTTTTATAGTTAATAACAAAGGATTTAGAAATTGGAAGAAAACCTTTTATCAAAGGCTCCATAGCAATTCCAAGAAATAATTATCATAAAAAAAATCAATTTGAAGGTGCAGGGTTGAAATCTACTCCTTAACAAGTATCGCAGTTGCGTCCTGATTAAAGCCATTTATGGAGACTGAGCTTTGATGTGGGAGGCTTTGGCCATAAATGTAATTGGGCCTTGGTTATTGGGTTTGTGTTGAGGGACCCGATCATTACTAATGATGATGGCAGTGTTGTTGCTTGCATCCAATGCAATAGGTGCTTTCACAAATTTATAGTGTGGGGAATTAAAAATGATATCCTTGCCGAGAATTGTCAAAGGTTTTTCTTTTTGTCTATTGTTGGTTTCCACTCTTTTTGGAGCTATTTGATCCTTACTTTTGTGTCTCATTATAGTGGAGTCCCGATTAGGAAAATGTCTATCAGTGCCATACACTTGATGTCTCTTATCATCCAAAACAGTAGTCCCATTAAGGATGACAAACCTTGATGTTGTAATGATTCTCCTACTACCATGATCATCTTCTTTTTGTCCTCCCATGTCTTGTGTGCGTTTCCCATGTTGTACCTACATTTATGCGCCATATTGGGTCTCCTCATGCGCATCAGTAAAGGGATGTTGTATACAGTCTAGTTGTGGTGGGATTTGCTCTAATGGATTTGGTGCCACAACTGCTATTTTTTTTCTTTTTTAGGGCAAGAAGTTTTAAGGTGTCCATATCTATCACAATAGAAGCAAATGGTTCGGAGGCCTTCATGCTCGACATAAATAATCTCGCTATTAACTTGCAATCTTGGAGGTTAAAGGTTTGGTGAGATCAATGAGGATTGCAAGCCATACAAATTTACCACGGTCCCCTCATTCTGTATTATAATCCACTTAGGGCCCGTTTGGATTAGCGGTGAACAACTATGATTTTAGATAATTGTGAATTTTATAAGTGACACTGGTTATAAGTGACACTAGTTAATCATGATTTCTGTTTGGATTTTTTAAAAAATGATTTTAAGAATTGTGATTATGTTTAGTTTTCATTTATTAAAATTACTTATAGATGTATAATTACTAAAAAGGACATAAAGTTGTTTACATTTTCATAATTATTATATTTAATAATAAATTTCATTAAATATAATTTAATAAATGACATGAATATTTAAATATTATTTTTATTTTAAAATTATTATTATCTAAAATAACTTACAAAATTTATGTGTAGTACAAATATTAAATAAAAGACCCCATATAAATAAGAGATGAATGAAAATTAAAAAAAAATTGATTAGCAATTTTAGTAACATAAGTAAGGAAACTGAATGTTTAATCAAAATTATAACTAAGAAATAAAATTTAAACAACAAAACTAATTAATAAAAATGATAGTTAATTATTTGAGGAGAGATTTTTGGAAGAGTAAAAGCAGAGATATCATTTTAGATGAAATAATAATAATAAATATAAAAATAAGCTGAAAAATTATTGGTCAATATTGCTCAAGAACCTCCAAAACCTTTTTTGACATCATTTTTATTTTCTTAATTTAACGATGCACCTCAAATTAGAATCAGATCAGAATATTATCTGAATATTTGCATCGCATTGTTTCAATCATATGTCATCCATTCAAGTTTTATTTAATTTTTTTAAAAATGTCTTTTAGATAAAATTAAAAGAAAAACAGTTTTATATCGTATGCTTTTAAAAAAAACAAAAAATTAAGATAATTACCATTAGAATGATTATTAGCAAGGTTGTTTTCGGAAAGGATGTGTGTCAGGAGTGGATGGAACAGAGAGAGGCACTGAATGAGAAAAGGGTATATTGGAAAAAATTTAATTGTTGAAGATTGATCAAGATTTTTCAAATGCATAAGCTACTTTTTGTTGCTTATTGTAAAAATGCGGTAGGATGTTAAAATCACGATTTATCGGGATTTTATAAAAATTATCCAAACAACTCAAATGTGCTTTATAATCACTTATTTGGATTTAAATGGGCTTATTTGAGATCTTACCACTTAACCAAACATGCACTTAGATGACTTCACGGAAGACACTATCAAATTATAAAATTACTTATCATTGATATAAGGTTGGTTATATTGATAAAAGGTTGGTTATAATGTGATGTAAAATTATTATTAACACAGTTATTATCACTAATATAAAATTATAAAATTACTTATCATTAACTATGTTAATGGTAACATCATCATTTGTCAATGTTGACACTTTGTCATCAATTTATATGTTCATATGAATATTTAAGTTTTGAAAAAAAAAGGTCATTCAATTAATATGTGAGAGGAGCTTACATGAAACTTGCTTAAAAGTAATTTAGTGCCTGTTTGGCAGTGCTTTTACTGAGCTTAAAAGTAGCTTATTTTCACTACAAGCCCGATTGGAAGATTGTGGGTGTTTTGTTGGGCTTAAACCCAAAATTAGCCTATCTGTTTTAAGCTGTGAAATGTGCGTTGCGTCCCAAGCTGGATTATCTAGCTTATTAAAGAGCTTATTTATGCTTATTACAGGTGTGATGTGTCAGAGCCTTTATTTTACTTTGACTTCGGCCTTATTCCCTTATTTCACCTCTTCATCTTTTTTTTCACCTCAGAGCTCTCCCATGAGTGCGAACTGCCTCCCAACGTCCTCCGCTGCGTCCTTGCCAGAACCACCGACACCTGGTCACTGTTTTAATAAATCCTATTGATCATCTACTGTGGAAATGGCTTTATTTGTAACTTCTTTTTCCAAATTCAGAGTTATTTTAAATCATTTTAAATTTAAGATTAATTTCTGTAAAGCTGTTAAAATTAAAACTTCCTCACCTGACAAGATAACTCAAATATGTATTGGAGAATTGGCCTTCTTGAATATATGTTGGAGAAGATTCCTATGTTTTACTAATGCTTCCTCAAGAATTGGTTGGTTTTCTTGAACTTATAATTTTTACTTGAATTCTTGTCTGTACTTTGGACAGATTTTTAATAAGAAAGTCATAGTTCCGGTGATTATTAAGTTCAACAATCGTTGAAGATGAGTAAGCCTAAAATCAAATGCCTAGGTGGTAAATATGAGGTTAGAAGAACTATAGATGAAGAATCCTTTAGAAAAACTATAAGTGAGGGAATATTTGTAACAGAGTGAAATAGGAATTATGAAATCCACGGGAGAGATAGATATTTTATATAATTTAAATAGATAAAAAGAATTTTAACAATCATTGTCAACGTAAATCATCAATTGATATTACTATAAATTTATCCATTGAAATTATGTTTCCTTTTATATTTATAATATATTTTTATTTCTTTGATGTTTTCAAATTTAATTCACTCAATCGATTTCATTTCTTGATATTAAATTAATTTAAATTCATTGTATAATGTCAATTCATTTTTTTAATCATGTTTCACTTTATATTTAAAATATTTCTTATGATTTCTTTAAAATTTTCAATTTTAATTCACTCGTTAAATTTTATTTTTTTATTATATTATTTCAATTCAGTTTTTTTTTTCATGTTTCACTTTATATTTAAAATATTTTTTTATGATTTTTCTAAAGTTTTAAAATTTAATTCACTCTATAAATTTGACTTCTTTATATTAAATTATTTTAATTTCATATTATGTAAAATTATTTTTTTAATCATGTTTCATTATTTATTAAAACTTATATCTATTTTGGTTATTTTGTAACCAAACTTACTTTTACTCAATTATAATTCAAACAATCTTTTATTAATCTCACTTTTACAAACTAGTTTTTCTGAACTCCAATCCTAATACAATTCAACTTATTCAATTCTTTTACCGAACTTCATTTTTTTATAAGTTATTTTTTTCAATAAGCTTCTTTTGTAATAACTAATCCAACTGATTTCAATCGTGCTCCCGTCTCTCGCTGCCTTGCAGCGACGAGGAAACTGGAAACTCGGAAAGTCGATTCACGGATCACGACATCATAAGTTTCGGTGCAATTGTTTTTCTGTTAGTCACTGCGATATGGACATTTCACTTACCTCTTTGCTTTCTGAAATCTCTTGTTCATTTTTTCCGTCTTCTCGCTTGACTTCATTTCCCCCTCAACCTTCCCTCGAACCAAACGCCTTCAAGTCATTGCGTTTGCCCCCAAATTTTCGTTCCCGATCCAGAATCTTTCTCAGCAAGTCGTTGCTATGCTGCCAAAAGATTCGTGTGATAAGAGCTGCCCAGAGTTCAGAGCAAGCACATAATGACGGGTTTGTGCTGGAAGACGTTCCCCATTTGACCCATTTTCTCCCCGATTTACAGGTGTTGAGTTTGTTTGCATTAGTTTTCATTAAATATCTTGTCTTCTGCTGATTAGTCTAATATGTAATGCTTTAGCTCATCTGGATTATTCTTGATTGTAATCCTATATTATTCATACTGTTGTTTGCATAAAATGGGAAGTTTGCTTTTATCTGTCTGTGAATTTAAAGGAGAGATCATGGTGTCTAATTGAAATGTTTAGGCTCTGAACTAAAAATACAAATATATACAATATACATGTATTCAAAACGGAATATGCGGGTATGCTTTTTTTTTTTTTTTTGAAAGTTCATTTTTGCTATACATTTGAATCATCTCCTCCCGGCTAGTTAGTGAGAAAGGAAGCATTTTTAGTAACTATTATTTAATTTAATGAAGGAATTCTTGTAAACAAGGAAGAGCGTTTGAGTTGAGGGAAAGACACCGGTAGACTTCGGAATTCAACACATTAATTTTGGTTGTAATGAAATGAATCCTTAAAGTTAAAGGTCTTGCTATTCTTTCAGTAATATTTTTGGCGGGCAATCTTTTCATTTTGATTACAAAATAATCTTTATAAGTGTCTTGATTCCACTTATCCTCTGCTGCTCTATCCTGTACATATGCTCTATGAGAGAATTCGATTGCTATAGGCCCCCTCTGTTTACAAATTGCACCAACTATTATAAACCTAAGACAATTCCATCTAAATGGATTGATCATGCAGAAAATGAATCAATATCCAGAAAAACAACGTATTCCAATAAATTTGAATTCAACAACTGATATGTAAACACAATAAAACTGAAATTACTAATTGGAAACATTAATTTCTAATTTGAAGACTCTATTTAAGAATGCACGCCTGATAGTTAATAATTAATAAAAGGCATCTGAGTTGTGGGTTTTCTCCATTGGGTCCTATTTCAGAAATCTACATGATAAATTTGAATTGAAGAGAAGTGGGTGAAGTGATCATGTGCGGACTGTTTGCTCACTGGCCATAACCTTTTTCTGTTTTAAGCATTGCATATGGGACCTGAATTTCATGCAGAACAACCACATGATTTTCCAGAAATAGAAGTTTATATGAGTACAAAACAATGAATTTGAGAGAATATGAAAATGGCAGCTGCTCTGGATCGGAATTACTTCTAGGACTAGAAAATATTGTTCTTGAACAATTTAGCGAGAATATTGTACTAATGATGGATGATAGTAGTGTTATAAAATTTAGATGGGAAAGAGAGAGAAAGGGAAGAAGAGGAAAATAGGAAAACAGAAGAGGTTTAGAGAATTAGAGAGGCAGAAGAGAGATTGAATAACTCCTATAAGATTGCAAAGCTGAGTTAAAAAGGGTATTGGGGACTTATTCTTAGGCAAGAGTCCTAATAGATATGAATATTAATAGATACCATAATCTTATTTAAATACTCTCTAGATGTTCTACAACAACAACAAGCCTTATTCCACTAGGTGGGGTTGACCACATAAATTGTACGACGTTAATATGCTCTATCAACAACCAAGTTCCTAAGTATGTTATTGATCAGGAGGTCCTGTTCAATGGCTTCATTGAGCGTTCTTCTCAGCCTTCCTCTGCCCCTTTTTATAGGACTCTAAACTGTCTTATCTATCCTTCCCATCGGGGCCTTGGATTGCCTTTTCTGCACATGCCCGAACTACCTCAAACGATGTTCAACCATTTTTTCTTCGATTGGCGCCACACCTACTCTTGCTCGGATAATTTCATTTCGAACCTTATCTTTTCTTGTATGACCATACATCCATCTCAACATCCTCATTTCTGCGACCCCAACTTTAAGCTTTTGTTTTCCCTTTAACGCCCAATATTAACTACCATATAACATAGCTGGCCTTATAGCAATCCGATAAAATTTTTCCTTAAGCTTCTTAGGTACCTTCTTATCGCAAATAACTCCAGTAGCCTTCCTCTACTTTTGCCAACTAGCTTGTATTCTAGGCAAAACATTGCCATCAATTTCACCATCCTTGTGTATGATGGATCCTAGACATTTGAACTTTGACACTTGAGGAATGATTTGATCTCCCATCTTCACCTCCAAATCACCATTGCCTTGCCTCCTTCCAAAATTGCAATGCATATATTTTGTTTTGCTCCTAGTTAAGCGAAAACCTTTCAACTCCAAGGTCATTTTCCATAATTCTAATCTAGAGTTAATCTCTTCTTTTGATTCAGCCATGAGGACTATGTCATCCGTGAAAAGCATTCACTTAGGGATTTTTCCTTGAATAGGGCTCAGTTAGAATGTCTAGAACAATATTAAACAAGTAAGGACTCAAAAAAGATCCCTGATGTAGGCTAATTTTAATGGGAAAGTTCTTTGTCTTACCTCCAGATGTTCTTACACTAGTAGTTACCCCCTTATACATATCTTGTATGGCTTTGATATAAGCAACCCGTATACTTTTCTTTTCTAAAGCCTTCCAAAGTACTTCTCTTGGCACACGATCATAAGCTTTTTCCAAGTCAATAAAAACCATCTGTAAATCCCTTCCTTTACTCTTATATCTTTCCATTAATCCCCTTGATAAATAAATTGCTTTTGTTGTGGATCTCCCTAGCATAAATTCTCTAAATGTTCTAATCTATCTAAAATTCTAAATCCTACTAATATGATTAAATCCTATCTAAATCCTATTAATATCATTTAAATCCCATTTAAATCTTATTATATTTATAATTATAATTACATAACAAGTAGCTTTCTTTTAGATGTGGTGAATCTATTGTTTATTTTCCTTTTCTTTTGTATGCACTCAAACCTTGTTCATTGCAGTTATTTATAACTGCAAGAAGCTTGGGATGCACTGACAGCTTTTCACTTTCTATATTTTATTTCACAGAAATTTTTTCATTTTTATGATTCCCTTTCCATATTTTCTCCATTGAGCTGATTCATGGTGCTTATTTCATTACTTCTTTGTTGCAGTCATATCCAAATCCTTTGCAGAAGAGCCAAGCTTATGCAATTGTCAAGTTAGTCCACTTTTTTTCAGTTTTTATGACATAATTTACGTTTTTCTTTGTTATCGGATGTCTTTTTCTAGTCACAGAAATGTTTGTTTCTTATAGTCTTAAACTAAAAGCTTTTTTCCTTGTTTCTTTTGGATTATTAGGAACACTTTTGTGAGCCCTGAAGATGTGGTTGCACAAAATGTGAGTGACCCAGTGTTTCATTTCTCTTTCTAAAATGCCCTTTCTTTTCAAACGGATGATGACCCTCTCTCTATGTTGTTTTTTCATACCCTCCCTAGATTGTAATTCAGAAAGACAGTCCAAGAGGAGTTCATTTTCGGCGTGCAGGGCCTCGAGAAAAGGTATCATACATGTTATATTTGTCCACTTTTAATATTAATAAATTAATTGTGATGTACTGTAATGCTAGGTTTATTTCAAGCCAGAGGAAGTTCGAGCTTGCATAGTTACCTGTGGAGGATTATGCCCAGGAATCAATACAGTGATTAGGGAAATTGTTTGTGGTTTGAACTACATGTATGATGTTGAGGATATACTAGGAATTGAGGTGATTCCATTGAAACCTATATCTCTCTTTATGTTCTTTGTTTTTGCTAAGTGAACACTTGATGCTCGCTAATTCTTCAAAATCATAACTATTCTCTATTGTTGGTATACTAAGGTCCAAAATCCAGATTTAATCAGGATAATTTGAGCATTAATTATGGTGGACCAGATCTGGCATGGTCAATAGCTGACTGAATCTCGCATTAATTCCTATGCAACAAACTTATGCTAATATCTCTTCCTTTTTGTTTTTCAATATTTTTTCCTTTCATTTTTTTAATAACGATTTTATCACTTAATCTTATGTTGCCTGTCAAAAACATAATGCAAAACTTCTGGTTTTTAATTCTTTTGTTGTATTACCATCTATGTATTCACTGGCCTTATCTATAGGCATGGAAACAAACACAGAGCATAACATGATGTTGATGTAGCGAGATGATTCAATAGAAAGATAAAGAATAACGACACAATTGCCATAGATGAGTTGCTTTGTTGTTTCATTTGAATGGTAGGAATATTATTATAGAGAAGAAGATATTAAAAATCAGGTGGATGACAATATATCCTCCTTAATTGTGGTACAAAAAGAAAATAATAGAAACTTACCAGGCCATCATAATAATAAGGCTTTCCACTCCCTCTACACTATCACTAAGGGGCTCTTTGGTATGCAAAATAGAATGAAATGGAATAAGAAATGAAATAGAAAAAGTAACTGTGTAGTTTAGAAGTGTACTTCATGCTCCTGAAACAATATATTGATAGTAGAAAAGGATACTCACTACTAAGTAATGATACTAAGGGTGTAACATGTTATATATCTTGTCTTTTTTGCAATGGAAAAGGAAGGTTTTTTATTCCTTTTACCAAGTGCGATGTGCTCCCTTATATATACCATCATCGAACACCAATGGGAGGTTATGAAAACAAACTTATTCCTCAACAAATTTTATGGCCAGGAAGATTCTTTAAAATTTTGAGCATTTTCTTCCAGAGAAATACATCATGAGACAGTGTGTAAAGAATATTGCCACAAGTACATCATGAGACAATGTGTGTAGCATATTGCCATTAAGGGTGGATCTATAATCTTGTTATGAAGAAACTTCTTCAAAATCAGAGGACGCACCAATGTTTATCTAAAATTTTATATATAACCTACTTTGAATGGAAGCGGCTGCTGGGTAACGTAGCAGTAAAAGGGCAGCTGTTTTTGGATTAAGCTCACACACAATGGACAATGACAGGGGGTGGATCTGCAGAGTATTTCTGACATTTTTGATGCCACCATTTAAGCTAGTGGAGAAGTTTTTATGACTTTCCTCTGGTGTTCCTCCCGCAATTGCTTCAAGTTTTCTTCCTGGATCGCAGAGATCTCTTCTGCTGTTGTTTTTAGGAGGATATCATATTCTTCATCTTTTTAGTGTATTCTTTAATAAATCTTTTTTAATGGAAAAATTGTCATCTGAAAGCTGCACATGCATATGTATTGTTATGAAGCCTGGATTTCAACAGGATAGCTTTGTACAACGTGTATTCTTTTATTAGTATGGTCTGTTTGGATAATTTAGTTAGTTTGGTTTGCTCTTTGCCTTTCAGAACTTTCATCCTGTGACCGTTAATTTGATACAGTCACCTGAATGATAGAGAACACATATTTATGTTGTTATGTTAGATATATTGTTTCCTTCTTATTGTTTGACGTTTAAATGCTATAATTGTGTAACGTTATATTCCTGCTATTTTTTTGTATTAGCACTTCAGTTTGTGTGACTATAATGCTGCTGAAAACAATTCAGGGAGGATATCGAGGGTTTTATTCAAAAAATACATCGAAATTATCACCTAAAGTTGTTGATGATATCCATAAACGTGGTGGCACTTTTCTTCGCACATCTCGAGGAGGACATGATACCCACAAGATAGTTGATAACATTCAGGACAGGGGAATAAATCAGGTGGTTGTTTATTAATTTGTCTTAATTGTGTTGATAGCTTTACACCCTTTTTTTGGCCAAACCTTGATAGTTGAACCGATCTCTGTATATTAGGTATACATAATTGGAGGTGATGGTACCCAGAGAGGAGCTGCTGTCATAAATGAGGTAACTGTTTTCTGTCACATGATGAAACTTCTTACCTTGAACTGGAAGTCATTGCTTGTTCAATTAGTTCTATTGTATGGAGTAATATGGGCATAATTTTATGAAGGAAGTTAAAAAACGTGGTCTTCAAGTTGCTGTGGCTGGGATTCCAAAGACAATTGACAATGATATTGCCGTAAGTGAAGCATAATAAATCAATAGTTTTATTTCTATTTCTATCTTCTTTTTTTGCAGTTGAAAATTGATTCCTTGGTTTCCTCATTTATGAACAGTAGTTTTTCTTTGGCAGCTTAAAATCATGCGCATGACAACTTATATATTTGATGGCTTTCTTGAATTCTGTAAATTGAACCATGACGAAGTACTATTTTTGAGCCTGAATTGATGCATTTGATGGTTTCTGTAAATTATGCAGATGTTTCATTATCTTATCATTCTCTGGATCCGTAGAAAAACTTTTTATCATTGAACTGCAATTTGCATAAAATTTATATGCCATTTTGCTGTATGCTTTGGCAGTGTAGATCTGTGCTTTAAATAATGGAGGAATTCTTAGTATCATGGAATTTGAAGAAGCCAATGTCATCAAATATATATTATTTCGTTAAGTTTGAAACATTTTATTGCATTAAAATTTGACGATAGTCTTTTTCATTGCACCGTAATGCTATTGGAACTTTCTTAGCATTAGACCATCATCATGTACGAATTCCCCACTTTCTGGGTTTGTGTTTTTACAAAATCCATTTGAAGTTGTCTCATATTCAAATATGACAAATGTTCTTGCACTTATTGGCTTTCTAATTTGCATGATTCTCCCATTGAAAATTTCTCTTTCATTTTTTATTTCTTTTCCCTTTTTCAAGCCTTATTCCATCGGGAAGGAATAACATGATGCCATTATGCTCTGTTAACAATCAAATCTTTGGATAAATTGTTAATCAAAAGAGTTTTACCTTGATCCATTGAAAATTTCTCTACCATGTACAATCTCTTTGAAGGACTTCTGTCTCAATTTTTTTCCTTTATTTTTCTGATATTTTGATTTTATAGCGTAACATTTTGTTGGAGCTTCAACAGCTTCTATGAGACATTTTACATCTTCACAATATCAAGTTTCCTTGTAGTCTTCTAGACACAAAATACTAATGAAAGGTCTTAGTTAAATGGAGAGGCAGCTGTGCACATAATCCTAAAGAGGGTGATTAAATGTAGCAAGAGAATGAAAAGTTAAGGTTTCTTATCATAGCCCTTTTGGCAGCAGAAATGTTAATTTCTACATAGGGCAATTTGTTGCTCTAACAAACAATTGGAGTGTTTAATTTGATTCTGCGGACATATTTGGATGGTCTTACCTAACAGTGTACTGTAGTTTTCTCCAGAAAGAAACCCTTTTTTGTTGGGGGAAGTGTAGGGTTTCCCTCTATTATATTCTCACTCCTATTCCTAAATGTAGCATCTAGTTGAGATGTTTGCTTGACTCATAAGACTTCAATTCACTTTGTCTCCTAAATTCATAATTTCTCCCAAGCTATCCCTATTGATTGCATGCATTAAAGGAGAGTTTCCATAACTGGGGGTAGTTTACAATGTAAATGATCAAAGGGGGTATTTTAGGAAACTGACATTCATTTTCTTGCAAACAACTCGCATAACTACTTTTTTTAATCTTTGCAAATTAGTTACCTAACTCTTATGTTGAGGACTGAAGGGAGTATAATAAAGACTAATACAAGCCATGCGGGACTCCAGAATATATAACTAACTTTCATATTTATACTTCATTGTGATGGTTATAATGACTCTACCAAACAGTACTTGTATGTACTATAAATATAGCAATTATACTGCTACTCATTTACAGCTTTCATGCACAAAAAGATTAACATTTTGTACTTTATTAAGAAGTCAGTGATTTGTTCTGGAGAGAAGAATCAGTGATAATTGCTTTTGATATTTTTCTTGTTTGGCTTCAGGTGATAGACAAATCTTTTGGATTTGATACTGCTGTGGAAGAAGCTCAAAGAGCCATTAATGCTGCACATGTGGAGGTTCTAAGTGTTGAAAATGGAGTTGGAATTGTTAAACTAATGGGAAGATACAGCGGTATTAACACTTTAAGAAATGCTTCACTTTGTATTTTTTTAATCTCTCTCTCTCACAATTTCTAAGTCTCAAACAATTATTTAAAATTAATATGCAGAATTTGAGCTTTATATGATGCATGATGCATTAGTATTAGATCTTTAAGCATCTTGTTTCTTTTTCCAGCGATATACTTTACAACCTTCCATCTGCAGGTTTCATTGCTATGCATGCAACGTTGGCAAGCCGAGATGTGGTAAGATTGATCGAGTCTCACATCTGCTTGATCATTGTCATGAAAGTTTTTAAGCTGGTTCTGCTGCCTTTGTAAATTTTCATTTCATGTGGTAAATAAATTGGATAGATAACAAATTATTAATTCTAGTTCAGGATCTTCTTAGCAAAAGCATGAAATTTAGCTGTTGACATTTTTGGTTAAAACTGATTAACTGTCAGAATGAGGGTTGAAGATTTTCCTCCATGGCTACTCTGCTTGTCCCATGGTTATTTCAATGGCATGTCTCTTTCTGATTGTTGAGTTATGGACTCAGGCCCAACTAGGCCCATTAGCAATTAGTGGAAAAACACTATTGATTATTTTGTTTATTATTCCTTAATTGTGTATATCTTATATATCTAAGATAAGAATAGATAAGATAAGATAGATTTAGATTCTAGGTTTAGGTTTATTTTTCGGTTGTTGCCTACATCTCTTTTCTATATATTTTGACACGGTATGAATTCCTATTTCAAGAAATTTCTGGGGTGCACTCACCTCAGTTTCTACACTCATATATGAAGAGTTGCATAGCTGTTCCAGCTAAAATTTTCTTGGGATTTTGATGCAACTTTTACAAACACTAGCAAATGTGCTAGCTGACTATAAATACAAGATCCAAGGTCCCATTTGGTATGAAACATTGAGAATGAGAGGTAAGAATTGGGATTAAGATTGAGAAAACCCATTAAAAAAGTGTTTAGTTTGAGGGATTGCTTGTTACTTGGGATTGAGCAAACCTATATAGGTGGGATTGGGAAATATCCCTTGTGGTATTTGATTTATAATATTTGATTCAGATGTTCCAGATCTGGTCCAATCATTAAGTTAAATCACCCAAATTGTTCGCATGTTTGTGTTCCAACAGTTCCCTTCTGATCTCTTCATTAAATTCTAGATTCTGTGACAACATTTAAAGTTTTTTTTTTGGTCATCTCATAACGGTTTTTCATGAAATATAACCATGTGACACGTGAATAATCATCAACAAATGTAACAAAGTACGTATCTGAGTTACACTGTGAAAAATGTGTTCCAATATATTCATACTGATTCTGAAGCATATACATGGATTTATAGAGCTGGTAGGAGCTGTACAGAGAAAGAAATCAACTAATAAAAGACAATTAAACCTATAGTTGACTATCTACAACGGTAACAAATCAGGTATTAATGAATGAAATAATCTCTCCTTCAATCCCATGGTTGGATCATAGATATCAATCATATCTAACTTGTGTACAAATTCTCCAAATACTTCCTTGTATAGGCCCTTTGTAAGGATGTTTGCCGTCTGCTTCCAAGTAGGTACGTGTATTAATTTTACTAGACCTCAGTTGATTTTTTCTCTGATAAAGTGTCTATCAACTTCAATGTGCTTCGTTCTGTCATGTTGAACAGGAT
Organism: Neltuma alba; assembly: GCF_004799145.2. NCBI lineage: Eukaryota > Viridiplantae > Streptophyta > Magnoliopsida > Fabales > Fabaceae > Neltuma > Neltuma alba. The sequence continues at coordinate 469,327 of NW_021636216.1, forward strand.
TGTGGGAGAGGTTGATTGTTGCCATACTGTCAGTGTATAAGTTTATTGGGAGTTTTATGTCGATTCTTAGTTCTTCCAAGACTCTTTTAATCCATATTAGTTCACATATCCCATGCGCAACAGCTTTGTATTCTGACTCAGTGCTACTTCTTGAAACCACATTTTTTCTTGCTCCTCCAGGTGATGAGATTTCCCCAAACATATATACAATAGCCGGATGTAGACCTTGTGTCTCCGTGATCTCCTACATAATCTACATCAGTAAAGATTTCTACGCTTGCCTTTTCAGATTTCTTGTATAGTGTGCCCTTTCTTGGAGTCCTTTTTAGATACTTTAAGATTTTACACATAGCTTTGAGATGCTTCTCTTTGGGTGCTTGAGCATGCTGACTGGCTACATTTACTACAAATGCAATGTCCGGTCTGATGTGGGAAAGATAGATTAATTTCCCAACCAGTCTTTGATACTGACCTTTGTCGACATCATTTTCTAAATTTTCTTCCTCCTCTTCCTACTCTTCATCACTTCCTTCTTCATCTTTGTCCTTATTATCGTCCTTCTTCTTTTTCTTTCGTTTTGTTGTTACTTCCATTGGCGTGGAGCTAGGTTTGCAGCCTAACATCCCTGTTTCTTTGAGGAGATCAAGCACATATATTTTTTGGGAGATGTAAATCCCTTTCTTGGATTGAGCTACTTCCATTCCAAGAAAGTACTTCATTTCCCCCAAGTCTTTTACTTGGAATTTAGTTGCCATCGCTGTCTTAATTCTATCCATTTCTTCATGATCATCTCCTATGAGGACTATATCGTCTACATAGACACTTAAGATAGTTTTATTAAGAAGAGTGTATGATCACTTTGTCCTTGAGTGTATCCTTCAGCCTTGAGAACTCTTGTGAAGCGTTTGAGCCATGCACGGGGTGATTGTTTTAACTCGTAGAGGGATTTCTTTAGTTTGCATACCATTTTTGGCTTCATGGTTGGGAAACTACGTGGTGGCACCATATATACTTCTTTTAGATCTCCATTTATAAATGCATTCTTGACATCCATTTGGTAGATTGGCCAATCTAGGTTTGCTGCTAGAGACATTAGGACTCTCACATTGTTGAGCTTAGCTACCGGGGAAAATGTTTCTGTATAATCCGTGCCATAGATTTGAGAGAAGCCTTTTGCTACAAGTCTTGCTTTGTACTTGTCTATTGTTCCATCGGCCTTATACTTTACTGTGAACACCCATTTACGTCCTACTTCTTTCTTTCCTTTAGGTAGAGTTGCTTCTTCCCAGTTGCCGTTTCCTTCTAGTGCATTCATTTCTTCCATAACCGCTTTCTTCCAGTTAGGAGATTCAAGGGCCTCTTCAATGCAGGTTGGGACCTTTATGCTGTCCAGGTTAGCAGTAAAGGCCAAGTACCGAGGGGAAAGTGCTTTGTAGGATATGTGCTATCAGGAGTTTTAGGTCAGGTTCAGTGCCACCTGTACTTCCTTCTTGATCATCAAGAATAGCAGCATTAAATTCCTCAGTTTCAGGATCAGTCACTAGCTCAGGTTTATGAGGTGCATCGAGAATTGTTGGCCTAGTTATATTATTTTTTCTCTTGTAAACTTTGTCAAAGTGTTTTTGTTTCTCACCCCCATTTTTGTTCTCCCCTTGACGAGAATGGTCGTTAGTTTTAAGGATAAAGGGAGTATCATATTCTGTATAGGGATCGAGTTCATCTGAGGCAGAGTTTGTTGGGGAGGCCTCCAATTCGTCCCAATTCTCCTCCTGAATGGAAGGCCAGGAATAGAAAGACTCAGATTCATTAAGGTAACGACACAGCTGATATATAGGTGTTTAGTGAGGGGCTTATAGCATTTGTACCCTTTGTGAGAAGCTGAATATCCAAGGAAAATACATTTGACAGCACGAGGATCAAGTTTGCCTTTGTGATGGAGATGAACAAAGACAGAGCAGCCAAATACTTTGAGAGGGAGGTTGTTTTCAAGGTAAGGAACGTTATGAGTCTTGTGGAGTACGTCAAGAGGAGTTTGAAACAAGAGTTTGCTAGGCATTTTGTTTATTAAAAAGGTTGCAGTGAGAATGGCGTCACCCCAGTAAAACTTAGGAACATCATTAGTGAATAAAAGAGCACGAGCAACCTCAAGGATATGTCGGTTCTTTCGCTCAGCAATTCCATTCTGTTAAGGTGTGTGAGAACAAGAACCTTTATAGATAATTCCATTTGTTTGGAAGAACTTGTTAAAGTTGTGATTGATCTACTCTGTACCATTATCGGTGTGAAAGATTTTGATAGAGGTGTTGAACTAAGTTTTAATCATTTGGTAAAAGGGGGGTAAAAGTGGAGTAAGCATTAGCTTTGTCTTTAAGTAAATAAGTCCAACAAATGTGGGTATGATCATAAATAAATGTTATAAACCATTTGTGTTGTGTGCGGTTTGCAAGAGGACTAGGACCCACACAATCACTATGAATAGTAGTAAAAGGTTTAGAGGGTTGGTAAATATTCCAAGGAAAATGAGCATAGTGGTGCTTAGCAAGTTCGCAAATGTCATAATGAAGCTCATAAATATTTTTATTAGGAAAACTGAAAGGAAACATTTTTATGAGATATTGAAAACTAGGATGACCAAGGCGTTTATGCCAAAGGAAAAGATCATCATCTTGTGGGAGGGATAATTTAGGCACATGAAGAATAGAATGAAGAACAAGATTTCTAGAGATGCGAACATCTCCAATGCCAGCAATAGAAGATAAGGATGCATCAGCAATTTTTACACACAGAGAGCCATCACACGGTGTATAAGAGCTAAATAAACTACAATCATCAGTCATATGGTCAGAGGCACCTGAATCAATTATCCAGCACTTGCCGATGCAAAGCATGTAGGAAATTACTTTTATTAACTACACTGGCTGTTGGTTATGGGCGTGATGGCTGAACGGATGAGGGAAGAGAGCTGAGTAGTTCTGTCAGCTTGGAGAGTTAGTCATTGGATGAGTCTGGTTGATCAACTCCTTTTTCTGCACTAGCAAGATACCCACGGCCTCTCCCACGTTTTGGTTTCCGGTTATTAGGCTTCCTATGTAAGGCCTAACATGTGTCTTTAGTGTGCCTAATTTTTTTGCAATGGTCACAGGTCGGCTTGGGCTTTTGGTGTTTAGTGTCGGTATTGTGAGAGAGGATTCAGGGGTCGTTATGGGAGTAGTAGCAGCTGGCATCATGACTCGGTGATACAAGTCCTCTCGTTGTATCTCTGCAAACGCCTTGCGGACAGTGGGTAAGGAAATGCGGCTAAGTATGCGACTTTGGACAGCATTGAGGTCGGGGTTAACGTCGGCAAGGAATTCAAAGAGGCATTCTTTCTCGACATTCTTCTGACAGAGGGTAGCGTCGGCCGCGCAATGCCAGGTGTTGTCAGTGTGAAGGTTGAGTTCTTACTAGAATGCCGACATGGTTAGATAATAATCGTTGAGTAGTCCATTACCTTGCTTAAGCTGCCACAGTTTGGTTTTAATCTCAAAAATTTGAGACCCATTTTCTTTGTCAGAATATGCCTCCCAAGTTGCGGTCCAGATGTCACATGCAGTGGGTAAGAACATGAAGCTTGCTTGATTGCCGACACCATCGCATTGATTAACCATGAGGAAACCATCAAGTTTTCCATTTTCTAGAGGAGCAAGGCGCTAGCGTTGGTGGATAATGGACAACGGGTCGCTGGTGAGGTAGCCAATCTTGCCGCAGCCTTCAATGGCAAGCTTCATGGATTGTGCCCACTCACGGTAGTTGTCGCTAGTAAGTTTTTCTGGAATGATCAAAACAGAACTCCCCTCCAAGCCATGTGTTGGATGAGAGTGCATGGAGCCATTGGGCTCCAATGTCGACTTTGTCGACTCGTCAGTCTCAGGTGATTGAGACATGAGAACTGCGCAGAGATTAAACAGTGCTGAACACCCATGATAGCTCTGATACCATGTGAGTTGCACTAAAAACTGTGTTCCGATATATTCATATTGGTTCTGAAGCATATACATGGATTTATAGAGCTGGTAGGGGCTGTATAGAGAAAGAAATCAACTAATAAAATACAATTAAACCTATAGTTGACTATCTACAACGGTAACAAATTAGGTATTAATGAATGAAATAATCTCTCCTTCAATCCCATGATATTTGGGATTCCCACAACTTAAAACAAGATCTGGATGGAATAGGACATGAACCCCAACTGTCAAAATGAACTGACTCAAAATGGGATGCAGCTTGGTTATGGATTCTAGACAAAAGGGGAAGACGGTGATGTTTAGCAAACTGGCAATATTCATAGTGCAAAGAGGTCATGAGTGGAATTTGTGGATAAAGCTTTTTCAAAGAAGATAATAGTGGGTTACCTAAACGATAGTGTGTCTTAAAGGGATCGAGAATGCTAGAGCAAGTAACTGAATTGGAAACTTAAATGTCAAGAATGTAAAGACCACTAGACTTGTAGCCTTTACCAATAATGTGCTTCGTTGTAAGATCTGGGAGCGAGCATAGTCAGGACAGAATGTGATAAAACAATGTAGATCATGGGTGAATTTGTTAACAGAGATGAGGTTGAAGGCAAAATTAGGCAAACTTAACACAGAAGACAACTAAAGTGAAGCTGTAGGATTAACATTACCAGAACTAAGATGAGAATGAGACCCTATAGCTATTGTAAGGTGTGAAGGGTTGACATGTGATTGAAAGGTGAAGAGATTCAGATTTCTTATCATGTGGTCTATGACACTAGAATCTATGATCCATTCGGATGATGAAGAGAGAAGACACTTAGTTGATTTACCTAATTTGGCAATAGCTGAAGATGTTGATGTTAATGATTGTCGATATGCACAAAACCAAGCATGCTCATCACAAAAAACCAGAGAAGTTGGTGTAGAATCTATTAGTGGCAGCTAGAACCATAAGTCAATAACCAAAGGTACTTCAACAAGAGACGAATTTTCACACACAACATTGAGGGTACAAATCTCATAATCTCCACTACTTACTACTCCTCACATCAATTGGGTTGCTTGTAGACACAACCAACAATACCAAAATCAAACTGACGAAATCACCATCTTGGCACTCAACAAAAATTATTACATCCTAACAAAAGCAAAACTCAGCATGTGAGCTACATTTGTAATTTTTTTGGCTCAAAATCTAATGCCCTTCCTTCCTCTCAAATTTAAAATATATATGTGTGTGTGCGTGCAAATAACTTTTGAGAAATTTAAAAAACTCACCGTTCAAGCATGGATTCTGGGGGAAAAAAAAATCACGCTTTAGGCATGGATCCTTTCTAGATCAGCAAAGATGATAATAAACCATCAATATTCTTCTTAAAGGCGGTACTTTGTAGGTACTGCAAGGTTGGGGATTTTTTTTTTTTGGGGGGGGCCTCTTTCTTTCTGTGTTCTTTTTAATCTTTCTTCTTCGTGTTCTCTTTCTAGTAGTTTTCTTTCAGGGAAGTCTCACCCTCACACTGTCTTTTAGTTCTTTAAATTGCTCTCCTTTCCAAATTGGGGAAGGGCAAGGAAATCAACAAAAAGAAAATATCTGACCGTGTGTCAACTGTAACAGGATTGCTGCTTGATTCCAGAGTCCCCCTTTTATTTAGAAGGAAAGGGTGGTCTTTTTAACTTTCTTGAAGAGAGACTAAAACAAAATGGACATGTAGTTATTGTGATAGCTGAAGGTGCTGGCCAGGAATATGTTGCTTCTGAACTGCATGCATCAGCTGATAAGGATGCATCAGGAAACCAACTACTTCTTGATGTTGGCCCATGGTTATCCGAAAAGATCAAGGTATTTTGTGTCATCTTTACTTGCTGTCATTGTATTTGTTGTTCTCCTCTTATGGATGTTTTTTTTGGCAGATATGTATGATAACTTCCATTATAGAGGGCTAGAGAGTGTGCGAGGTTGGTCAATTTCTTTGGGAGTCAATTCCATAATTTTAACAATTGAGATTATGATCTTAGTGTCAGATTAACTCGTAAGAAATTCTTCTGTCTTATTGAACAGTTGAGTTTATCCTGTTGGGAATTGTATTCTTATCCGTAGATGCGTTCTGTAACATAAAAAAATGGTAACTATAATAGAAAAGAAAAAAGGAAAAAAAAAATAAAAAAAAAAAATTTCTTCAAAGTTCAATTATTTCCCTTTAAATATGTTACTGTTTAAGTGGCGCCCCAATCCATTTGTTAACTCTCGCTAAATTCTCAAAAGTTTTGGCATAATTTGGACCAAGCAACATAAATTAATTATTAGTGCTAAAATAAAGATTGATGAATGTGATGGAGCTTGGACCTTAGATCGAATGCGGTATTTCCAGTTAATTACTTTTCCTTGATTAGAGATTTACCGCAACTAAATGCAATAATTTCCGTGTTAGATGAGCAGTTGGTCTTATTTCTCAAGAGGACAGGTTGTGATTATTTCTTGTATTTAATTTTGGTACTAATCAAATTCTATATATCCATTTACTGTTTATCGCAGAATCATTTTACAAACGTTAAGAAGATGGCTGTAAATATGAAATATATAGGTAAATTCTTTTTCCCTTGAATCTTTCCTTTCTTACATTTTTATTGTGCCAAGAAGTTCTTGTTCTTATAACTATTATTTGCTAATAAAAATTATTATTTTTGGGCAAAACATGTATACTTAAACTTCGCATCAGGTTACCTAATCAATTAGCTACACATTATTTTTACATCTTACTAACACAATTCTGAGCGCTATTAACTTAACTCTTGGATGACAATGATAACAAGTCTTATCCCACTAGCTAAGGTTGGCTACATGGACTGCACTTTGCCAATGTGCTCTTTTGAAGGTTTCTAGTGATCAGGAATATGTGCAGCAGCGACAGACAAAACAAAGTCAGCTCATCATCTAGTGTGTAAGTAGTGTATAGTATCAAGAGTGTGAATAGTGGGCCTAGTCCTTACACATCATTTTCATCTTCTATTAACTTAATTCTTAAAACCAAAAAGAAAAAAAAAATGAAAACAAAAGGTCCTTACACATCATTCTTATCTTCTATTAGTTGCAAAGTGTTAAATTGGCCATAAAGTTTACTCTTTCCTCTATGTCAACTCCCCCCAAAAATTGAAGATCAAAAGACTTGTACCTTTTTCTGGCCATCCCTTGAATACTTGCACCTGCCTGTAGAGTTCTGCATAGGAGCATGTAGAAAAACTGTGCTTATCACATTTATTTGGACAGTACGGTCATATGGCTGATTCTGACGAGATGAATACAAAAGGTATATGATGAAGATATAAAATAACTTTAGAGGTGTGAGAACATCCCCTCATGTCCCTGCAATCCTGTCTTCCATGGCGCGTAAACTGCATTTTGAAAGGGGATGATGAAGCCAACCCTTTTAATGTGGCCCCAGTGGATCCCCTTTTGAGTTCGTTTCCTTCACGGTAGATATGGGTGCTTGTTTAGACTATATACTGTTGAGGAGTGTTAATGACTATTACCCTTACAATTATAGAACTAGGGTGGATATGGAGACTTCCTTTATGATTTTTTTAATAGAAAATTAGAGGTGAATTATTGATTTTATTGACTAGTCTAGTGTGGTGCAAATATGATGTACATTTAAGTAGTTATTAATTAAAGGATTTATTGTAAGTATATAATCTTGAGTACACAGGTTTTGTCCCTTTTGTTTTAGAGACTCTTGAGGGGGAAAGAAACAAAGAATGTCAATGTTATAGTTTGTCTTTCAAACTTGTGAAATTCATTGGTATGATAGTGTAGAAATCGTGAGATTGTAGGAATTCAATGTAAATAGTATAGGTATGTGTTGTTATTTAATTTATGATTGTCTATTCTCTAATTTTTAGCCTTCCCATTTAATCGACCATGATGCTCCCTAGTGTATGGGTTTTCCCCAATTGGGACGGATAGAAACACAGAAGAATTATTTCCTCTTCGTATAGTTCATGGTATTAGAGAGCCCTTCTGGTGGCTAAAAGATGATTATTTTACTCATCCACCTGGTGGTGTTGGTTGGTGTTAACTCAGGATGACTCATGAATAGGTCCTTGTGCATGAAGGAAGGTAGGCAAAGATTGATTGGAAGAACCATTGCATTGTTAGTGCGAAATCTTTGTACCCTCATCTCAAATTGGCATTGTAGGACATGAGGAATACAAAAATTAAAAATACGCTTTTGTTTTAACATGTAGATCCAAGTCACTTAGGTGCAATCATCAATAAAGGATACGAACGAATGGAATCTGACATAACCCCAGAAAACAGTAGGAAGGAAACAGTGGTTCTGATTTAGCAAAATACTCTTCCCCCTCCATGAGAGAAAGTAAGCTACAATTTGTAACATAACATTCAGTCACTCATATTCCACAAACAACCTGGCATTCGGGAGACTAGCACTATTCACCAAACTCTTGATACATCTCTCTCGAGAACTCTCAGCTTATAGTCAAAAAGTGATGCACACCAAGATTAAATTTGGCACTTGGAATATTGGGACGCTAAATGAGAAATCTATGGAGGCAGTAGGAGTTATGAGGGACAGAAGGATTAATATTTTGTGCCTCTAAGAAACCAAATGGACTGGAGAAGTTGCCAAGGAACTTGGAGAGTATAAACTTTGGTACACAGGAAAGGTGAATGCAAGGAATGGTGTTGGTATTGTCATTGATGGAACATGAAAAAAAAATACGGTAGAGGTTAGAACATTGAAAAAATACGGTTATTTTAGAGTAAGTATTGGAAGGAATACTATCAATATCATTAGCACCTATACACCTTAGGTTGGGGCAGAAGCACACTTTAAAGATAAGTTTGGGGAAGATATGGAGGGGTTGGTTCAAATCATACCACTCGAAACTCTTATCGGGTAGGTATCTTAATGGATATGTCGGTAAGAAAGTAGGATAATTCAGCGGGGCTCATGGTGGTTTTGGTTTTGGGGAGCTTAATAGTGAAGGACAATCTATTCTTGACTTTTTTCTTGCGTACAATCTCAAGATTGTCAACACTTGTTTTAAGAAGCAAGAGGAGCATTTAATCACATACAAGAGTGGTGCCTCAAAATCACAAATTGATTTCTTTTTTATTAAGAATCCGGACAGAAGATTGTGTACTAATTGCAAAGTGATTCCTGGAGATGGGGTGACTGCCCAACATAGAGTACTTATCCTTAATGTACGTTTTAAGAGTACCAGGCAAAAGTACTATCAAGTGGTAAAACCCAGGGTTAAGTGGTGGCAGTTAAAGGGTGAGAAGAGGGAGTTATTCAAAAGGACCTTTTTGGAGGAAGGGATTTGGGAGTTGCAGGGAAATGCAAACATGATGTGGAAAGAGATAGCTACAAGGGTTCGTATGGTAGCTAAAGCAATTTTGGGAGAATCCAAAGATCCTGGTCAGAGAGATAAGGAGACTTGGTGGTGGGATAAGAGTGTGCAAGAGAAAGTCAGACAGAAAAGAGATTGTTTTAAGGCCATATATTTGTGCAATTGTGTAGAAAACCGGGAAAAGTATCATTTGGTTAAAAAAAAGATGAAGAGAGCAGTGAGCGAAGCACGTACTAAAGCTTTTGAAGGGTTTTATCAAGAGGTAGGAACAAAGGTAGGAGAAAGAAATATTTATAAGATTGCGAAGCAAAAGGAGAGGAAAAAGAGAGATCTAGATCAAGTAAAATGTATAAAGAATGAAGATGGTAAAGTCCTAGTTACTAATGGTGATACTAAAGATAGATAAGAGGCTTACTTTTACAAGTTGTTTAATGAGGGAAGCAATTATGCGATTCAGGACTTGTAGGACTTACTAATTAACGAAGATAATCGGAATTTGACTTTTTACTGCAGGATCCATATCGGAGAGGTTAAGGAAGCTCTCAAGAAAATAGACAATAGTAAAGCTGTTGGGCCTGATGGTATCCCTATTGAAATTTGGAAATGTTTGGACGATAAGGGTGAGGTGTGGCTAACCAAGCTTTTTAATGAAATTTTACGCTCTAAAAATATGCTGGATGATTGGAGGAGAAGCATTTTAGTTTCTATTTACAAGAATAAAGGGGACATTCAAAACTGTGCAAGCTATAGAGGGATAAAACTTATGAGTCATACAATGAAGTTGTGGGAAAAAGTGACGGAATAAAGGTTGAGGTTGGAGACTTCTATTTCAGAAAACTAATTTGGATTTATGTTAGGGAGATCCACAATAGAAGCAATCTATTTACTAAGGGTATTAATGGAAAGATATAGGAGTAAAAGAAGAGATTTACATGTGGTTTTTATTGACCTGAAAAGGCTTATGATCGTATGCCAAGAAATGTAATGTGGAAGGCTTTGGAAAAGAAAGGTGTACGGGTTGCTTATATCAAAGCAATACAAGATATGTATGAGGAGGTAACTACTAGTGTAAGAATACTTGGAGGTGAGACAAAGGACTTCCCCATTAAGATTGGCCTACATCAGGGATTTCTTTGAGTCCGTATTTGTTTAATATTGTTCTGAATGTTTTAACCAAATCTATTCAAGAAAGAATCTCTAAATCCATGCTCTTCGCGGATGACATAGTTCTCATGGCGGAATCCAAAGAAGAGATTAACATTAGATTAGAGTTATGAAGGATTTTGGAGTCGAAAGGTTTCCGCTTAAGTAGGAACAAAACAGAATATATGTATTGTAATTTTGGGGGAAGGCAAGACAATGGGGATTTGGAGGTGAAGATGGGGGATCAAATCATTCTTCAAGTATCAAAGTTTAAATACCTAGGATTCATTATATATGAGGATGGGGAAATTGATGGAGACATTTCTCATTGAATACAAGCTGGCTGGTTAAAGTAGAGGAAGGCTACCAGAGTTATTTGCGATAAGAAGGTACTTGAGAAGCTTAAGGGAAAATTTTATCAGACTGCTATAAGACCAGCTATGTTGTACGGTAGTGAATGTTGGGCAATAAAGGGAAAACAAGAGCACAAAGTTGGTTAGTAGAAATGAGGATATGAGATGGATGTGTGGTCATACAAGAAAAGGTAGTATTCAAAATGAAAATATCAGAGTAAGAGTCGTTGTGGCACCTATCCAAAAGAAAATGATTGAAAATCGCTTAAGATGGTTTGGACATGTACAGAGAAGGCCATAAGAGGGCTAGTGAGGAGAGTAGATCAGACAATATGGAGTCCCATAAAAAAAGGCAAAGAAAGACCGAGAATAACACTTAATGAAGTCATTGAACGAGACCTCCTGATCAACAACATATCTAAGAATTGGATGTTGACAGAACACGATGGCGTTGTGTGATTCATGTAGCTGACTCCAGCTAAAGAGATTAGGCTTGTTGTTGTTGTTGTTGTTGTATTAGATGGGACCCCATATATCACTGTATTAAACTGGAAGATAAGTTTTGTTTTTTGTGTTTTTTTCCTTTGGTAGGACGTGAAAGATAAGTTTCTTCCATTACTAATAAGAAATGAAGATCGTTTATGCTTATCAAAGCCAAATATCATAATGAAAAGACTCAATTCCAGTCCTTCAACAAATAAGGGAATGTTATTTTGATAACATGAAATGAAAGATGACTGAGTCAATGATGATGAAGCAGATTTGGTCTTTATTTGAATTCATGTCTTTTGAAGAAAGAGGAAGATAACAATCGTTTAACTCAACTGCATGCATCACTAGGAAATCCATATTTTTGTTCCAGTTGAAATGAGCGATGATGTTGGACATGTATAAGCTGACTTAACTAGTCAGCTAGCCACAACCATCACCCTGAAAGCCTATAAACATGCATAGACTCTCCTGTAACCTACTATGGAGACTAGGTAACAGTTGATAACAAGTTTGCTTGCACATCTAAAATTATTTTGGGTGCAAATTGGAATTCTATTATGTGGCACAATTTTCATGATTTCTATAATTATTTTTAACTTATATTTTGAATGGTACTACATTTTTTCCGGTTAATTTTGAAACACCTTCAACTTGTTCCTCTGTTCAACGCTTGAAAACCGTGAAGAGGTCTCTGAATGTATGCTGACAATAGTGTTTCCTTAAACAAGTATGGTATTCCTTGAGGCTCTACAGCTTGTAAAATAAATATTTCATCCATGTTCAACTACTAACTCCAGCTATATTACCAACGGGAATGTGCTTAAGATATGCCTCGCATTCACACTATGGCATGACAGGTGTCATCATCTTATTCTACTGAAGTTCGGTGTCAGATTTTAGTAGAGGTTTCTTCCTCTGCGTTTTCTTGGGGAAAAGAGGAAAGGCAGGCCTGGTGGGTTTGTGGGGGTTTTCTCTTATGGGTCTATAAAGGAATCATAAAGCTCGAGTTAAAGATTCTGGGGTTTCTCCCTTTGGCTTCTTTTCTTTCGATTGAAGAGGATCTCTTGTCCTTTGTTTTTGTAATGTTCTATCTTATCTTTAACAATCTTTTAGTATATCAAAAAGAAAAAATTATCCTTTTTTTTTTTTTTTAAATAATGCAGATCCTACATACATGATTCGAGCTATTCCAAGCAATGCATCTGACAACATTTACTGCACACTTCTTGCTCATAGTGCTGTTCATGGAGCTATGGCTGGGTACACCGGCTTCACAGTGGGACCTGTAAACAGCAGGCATGCCTATATTCCAATTGCTGTAAGTGGTTCTTCCTATTGCCTCATGTTCTAGTTTGAGTAAATGGATCGTCATTGCTCCAAAAGCCCCTTTCTTCCCCAACGACCCCGGTTCACCTATCTAATGGGTTTTTGAAATGATCTTCATTAGTCATGCTAACACATAGTCATCACCCAACGCCTTGACATCCCATTCCTTGATGAAGCTATAATTATTCTGCACGTTGTTTGACAATTATACTCAGACGTGGCACCACTTGTAGCGGCCATAGCCCATAGGTTGTTTCTTGCTTCTCCAAACGACAGAAGTTCCTTCATGGTCGATGGAAAAGGATTATGAAAGATAATATTAATTGTCATTGAAATAAGATATATATATATATATATATCTCAGAAAGCCTGCAATTGCACGGGGTGATCTTGAACAGCGACGGCGACGACGATGGAAAAAGTGTTGATAAAAATAAAGATAGAACAATACAAATGTTTACAAAAGCCAATGAAAATAGTGATTCTATGGAAACATATTCTCTTTAGTTTTATATACTACCTCCGGTCTTAATTATAAGAACTCATTTATAGTCTATAAATGAGGTCTTACAATTAAAACCGAAAGTAGTAGTATAATTGTTGATAAGTATAGAAAATAGGATTTTAAAAAGATTGTTAATAGTTTATTTAAGAATAAATTGTGATGAGAATTTAGTAAATTATTTTATTATTTTGTTAGCAAAGCCTAGAAAGAAGCAGCATAAAGAGGTATAAGTAAACAAGAGGGTCTTTGGCCCAAAAAACAAAAGCAAGGGGGCCACTAAGAACTCAGCCAGCTAGACGATGAATAAGACTTCATAATCAAAATCAACATTTTATTAGTTGATTTGGTTACTAAACCAGTAGAAGTACTTGTTCAAGGATATTGGTATGATTGTCTTCCAGTCATGATTAAACTATAGTGATCAGGCTTGATATATTCTAAACACATTGTGTGGAAAAATAACACGGTACTTCTGGTTTTTGGGGTGTTTTGCACGAGTCATGATGTAGTTTGCGATTTCAGCAGCCAGCCCTATCTTTCCATAACGTTGATCAAAATTACTCTTGACTTGACTTGGACCTTAAACTTTTGTGAACGAACTGTAGAAAAAATAATGGTAACAAAATTATTCCCGTCTATTTTTAAATAGGTTGCTCTGTTCACAAATGTCTTAGAAATCTTCATAATCCGAGAACTTCAACAAGGAGCCCTTAAGAGCCTGACGCTTGACACCACTTGATACATCTTGTTTAAGAAAACCGACTCAAACGTCATTTTAAGGTCCCTAGAGATCACCGATTATCAAATTATCATCATGTGAACTACTGTTTCCAATTTCATACCATAAATGGATTTGTGTAGAGTGTGTGGACAGATTTATTGGAAAAATGCTATCATTAATGGTTTTAACGAAGAGCGTATGACCGTGAAGGAGTATCTTGTCTCTTTCTTGATCTTTTCTGTCACTTTGATCCTGTTGCAGCGTGTGACCGAGAGACAAAATACGGTGGAGTTGACAGGTCGGATGTGGGCAAGAGTTCTTTCATCAACAAACCAGCCAAGTTTTGGGACGCCTGAAGATTTGATTCAAGATGGAGTTCAAAAAGAGACGGTCAAGGAAATAAATAAATGAAAACTTCACTCAGTTCCTTGCAAAAAAGATAATTTTAAAAATTGAAAATTGCATCTTAGTTGAGTCTGAAGCATGTATGCTAATATGGTACCTCAGGCTTATCATGTGTTTGATTATATTTTGCCATGCATTCAATCCTCTTCAGTAGCTCATGTTTTGTGGAAGAGGATTTGCAGGAATAATATGTGAATTCTTTTATAGAAAAAAGTGTTACAGAGAACCTTAAATATTGTATTGTCTTTTAGGAAAATTTAATCCGGATAATGCAATCTTTGAAATTCAGAGTAGTTTGGCTCTTGAAGCTTGAGTGTATATGTAACAAAGTTTATTATTATTATTTTTTTCACTCTTCTTTACCTGAATTTTACTTTTGTTCAAATCATCTGGTATGTAGTATTATCAACCAATTCAAATTTGTGTCGAGTCAATCCCTACTTGGGAGGAAGCTTTCCCAACATTGTCTTCGTAACAATGACGTCCCAACAGAAAACCTTGTTCAAGGAATATTGAAGCGATTATAATTGTTACACCCTGATAATTTTATCCTAATTGATGAATGATTTGAGACTGACTAAGGTCAAGTAGTATAGTAGACTGGTAGAGGATCCAGGCTATGAGGAGAAATCAGGATAGGGACATAACGGTCATTTTTGAAAAGATCAGTCAAGAAAGGGCAGTATTGGAAATAATGTCTGAAATTCCTGAAAATTCTCAGAAAATCATGAAAAATAGAAAGGAGGGTACAGAATAATGTTTGAGGCCTAGAAGGTGAATATAGGATAAAAAATAATTTATCAGGGAATTATTTGTAATTTTTGGAATTTTTGGTTAATTAAGAAAAATTAGCCAATTTCCATTATTTAAAATATATGGAGGCCTCAAAAATTCAAGGAAAAATAGGGATAAATTATGTGACATATTATCCTAATTTATAAAATTACTTCCCATCTTTGGAAGTACAGAGGTTAGTTTAAAGAATATTTATTACCGAATTATTATCGATAGAATATTGATTTTTGACGGAATAAAATTTAGAAAATTATAGAGGTAGGAAAAACTTGAGAAAAATCATGGAATATCCTTGGAATGAGAGGAATTTAAGGAGGTGTTGAAATCAAAATTTTGTGACAGTAAATTGAACAGGATTGTTGGAAAATCAGACCGAAAATACACAAATAATCAATGGATTGCACTGAATATTGGATGATTCATTTTTCTCCCAATTTTTAGAGTGATATTTCGGCCAAATTAAGGGGGGAGGACAAAGTTGAAATTTTTCAAATTGTTCAAGGGCATAAAGGGAAATAAGAGACAAAACATTAAAATAATATTTTATTACCACATGAAAATCACATGGTGAATAGGTGTCTTTCCATGTGTCATGATCTTAAGGCTTGTGCTCTAAGATTTGTCCATGTGTAAAGTGGAAAAAAATAGACGGCTGAGATTGCATCTTTTTCTCCAAGGGCATTCTTGGCATTTTGAAAAATTCAAGCCTATAAATACCCCCTCACCCTTCACATTTCAGCCAAGAGGTGTTGCTAGAGAGGGAATGTTTTGCTCTTATGTTCTAGGAGAGAGAAGGAAAGAAAGAAGAGAGAGAAAGGGAGAAAGAAAGATTAAACGCCTCTAATCGCCGATTAAGAACTAATTAAGGTATGTTTACCTCCCTAAGCGTTAATTATTTTTAGTTAATGATTTATTTCAGGAAGATTAGGATTAATTATGGTTTAGTGATAGCTAAGATTAATCATGTTATTTGATTAAAGATTAGTAAGTAATTAAGGTTAGCTACCTTAATTAATTAATGACTAGTGATTAGTTATGTTAATAGAAGGATGATTAATTATGATTAATCATGTTGATTAAGGAATGATTAAAGGTTAATCATGTTGATTAGAGAATGATTAATGGTTAATCCATAAGGGATTAGTGACTTTATCTTAGAGGATTATGTTGTATTAATGACTATGTGACTTGAGGACCTTAATTAAATATTGGATTAAGGATTAAGGGTTAGTGATTAACCAAGAAAGTATGATTAATCATGGATTAAGGAAGAATTCCAAGACCTTAACTGAGGATTAAGGCTTGGTTAAACCAAAGTCAAAGGATTAGGAAAGGTATACAGAAGTTATAAATTGAAAGGCACAAGGGTAGTATTATATTGAGAAAGAATTGTATACTGGATATGGAATTTACCATACCCTTATTGTATGGTTGATAGGCAATTTCTGGAAACCTAGGAGGACCTCAAGCAAAGAAAACAAGGAGGAAACAGTAAGCGTGGAACCGAGGTAGCGTGAACTTGCAATTATTTTGTTGACTTGCATTTGGTGTTTCTGCTATGTGTGTTTATGTGCCATGAGAATGTTTATGTACAGATGATGTGAACTCCTTGCAATGTATGCCTTGGCTCTTGCATGATTGAGTTTTGACTAGAATGATTATATGCTCCATGATATGATGACATGGATACAGAATGGTTATGGCGTGGCATAAAGACTAGCAATGTTATTTTACTGCATGTAGCATGACATCTTATGCATGTTAACCTGATGGTTGTATGTTCAATGCTACTGGGATTTCTATGAAATCTCATTCCTCCTATAACATGATATCCTAGGTGCCACTACTTCTAAGGAGAAGGGAAAAGAAGTAATCATGGCTTGAGGAAATTATGAATTATGTATTGTATTATATGGTTTTAAACCTTTCTTTTCCAAGCCATGTAAGCATATTCTGATCATGAACACATAACATGATACCCTTTTTGGATGTATATTAATGGTAGAGTAGCTTTATATGCGAGTATGGTATGCTTATAGTGAAAAATGAAATGGTGCTGGGATTAGTGAAAAAGGGGGATAAAAATGGTCTAAATTTGACCAATTAAGACCCTGGTCAAATGGTTTACTTTTTCCCTGAAATTTGGCATGCAAATAGATCTTATTTTTCCCTTTAAAATGAGTGGTAAAGCGTCACAATCAGAACTCTGTGCAAGAAGTTATGCCTTTCCGAAGTTAGGCAAAAATCCTGGAAAATAAAAAAAATGACCGAAATGAACAATACTTTTTGAAATTAAAATCGGATGCGTTTCTGATTGAAGTGGAACCTGACGTTATTTTTTCTTGATAGATGATGTTAAGAGCTTCGAGTGAGACTTGGAACGACCTTGTTTTGATTTTTCTAGAATTAGTTATGATTTTTCAAAGTTATGCCAAGCTTAAGGTTACAGTGAATAGTAATGCGGGAAAAGAAATTTTTAAACTCAGATTTTTCAACCCGGTAACCTGAGATTGCGCTTCCGAATATCTTAACTTGGCATAATATAAGGTTGCAAACGTAAGGTGTTACAATAACTCTACAGAATTCTTTCGCTAAATTGAATGTCATGCTTGAAAATTTTTTCCTCAAATAGAAGGGAGATGACTTTTGTAATATTGTTTACACATTTTTTGAATTTAAATTGATATGATTTTCATTCAAAACAGAAAAAAGAAAAAAAAAGGATTTCTTTCCATAGAAGCATATGCTGCATTAGATAATTAGTAAGGGCTGATAAAAGGGCCTTAATAAGAATAATTTTACAGGCCATTTTACCATGTACTCCTCTGATACTTTAATGTATGGCTTTATTGAGAAGTTGATGTTTGTCTTATATGCAAAATTTATTTCACATATTTATTAATTTTTTTTAAATCAACCCTATTAACATTCTCCTAATAGAGGGATGGAAAGATAAAGAAAAATGCTTAGGGTGTTTTAAAAAGAACATATTATATTAACTAATTTAACTAATATCTTTAATTTACTCAAATTAGTTAATTAGGTTTTACATTAAAAATCAAGAGAGTTTTTTTTTCCCATGTTGACAGCCTTTTCTACACTCACAATAATGCGAAATGGTTTATTCTTGATAATTTTATCTTTGAAGTATATAAATATTTCAATGAGTAAACATTTTTTCAATTATTTGTCATATTTCAAATTCTATTAAGTTTTACACTTCAAGCTAAATGTAACCAAGTGTTGAAAATCGAGCTGACTTTAAGATAGCAGTTAAGAGTCAGTGGCCTAACCATAATTGAATTGAGTTCAACCAATCATCATTAAAATAACATAATTTAATAAAATATAAAAATATTTTGTATATAACCTGAAAGAGTAATATTTAGAAAATGTATTAATACTCAAATAAATGAAACATTTAGGAAAATTGCAAATAATGACCCCCAATATATAAAATAGCAATTAGGGACTCTGAATTAGGAAAATAACTACAAAGGACCCGGTTTCAAATTGCAATTATGAAATATGTGTTAAATCTCTGAAATGCCCCTCGCTCATTTGGAAAAAAAAACTTGTCTGTGCTGTCCCCTAATGTACGATAACTTCCCTCTGCTCAGTATCCTCCTGGCCATTCTTTGTACTCTGTCCATTTTCGCGCAGGAGTCTGCTTCCATTTTGCGGCGAGAGGAGTATTGTGTGAGAGAAGGGTGTATTTGCTGTGGGAAAGGAGAACAGAGTGGTGTTGGGTAGTGATCTATCAGCATTATCGAAAGCAAGAGAGGAAGTAGAGGCATCGTCATAGTCATGTGTGGCTATCAGAGTTAATAACGGCATTCGGCGAAAAAATCTGGTGGTAAGTTTAAAGCCTTGGTTTGTTTGTGTTGGTTGCTGCATGTGTGATTCATTAAGGAGAGGGAATGCGCTTAGGGCAGGAAAGTATATATATGTTTTTCTGTCGAATAAGTTATGATTGATTGGCGAAAAATGCTTATCTGTGGAAAAAGATGTGTGAATGGGTTTAGGTGGGAAGGGAATGAGAAGATCAGTTAGGAGGATGATAAGATTAGTTTGGGAAATGACGACATGGGAATAGGTAATAAAGTGCAAATTGAATTGGTTAACTGTTAATTGATTTGAAGAGATGTTCAAATGTTAGTCTGGTTTAAAATGACAACATGGAAGTAGGGGGATTGACAAGTTAATAATGTAAAATAACAATTGTGTAATTGACAAGTTGGTAATAGGAAATAATAAGTTTAATATAGTGAATAACAAGTTATTGAGTAGTTGGGAATAAGGTTAGCATGGGTTCCTAACAAGTTAACAATAGGAAATGACAAGTTTAAAAATGACAATGACAAGTTGGGAATAACAACGCGAGTATGACAATTAGAGAACTTTATAATCTGAAATGACTAGTTGATAATTGTAAATGACAAGTTAATGATGAGAAATAACAAGCATGAGAAGTAGTTGAGAATAACAAGTTTACTTTGAAAAATTAACAACTTGCTTATATAAAATTACAAGTTCATGTTTCAAAATAAGAAGTCAATGGTGGTGATGTAAGAAGGCTGTTGGTTACGGAATAGATTGTTAACAGAAGTGATAGTTAGTTAGTAAATGTGGTTGTGAAGGATTGTATGTTGAATGTTTTGCAGGAAAAGGAAGATGGTATCAGAAGGAGCCTTTGGATCGAAAAAGGCACACAATGGTTGGTTGTTATTCAAAAGTGAGTTTATGGCCACAATAGTTGACCCTAAGATGACAACCAAACAAAAAAGAGATGCTATATCAAATACATGAAAAGCTCTGCCCGCTAAAGAGAAGATGAGGTACACTGAAGAGGTGAAGAAAACAAGGCCACAAAAGGGAGAAGAGGAGAAAAAGAAACATGTTCTATCATTTCTAACCCGAGTGTCCCTAAAGGGTTTAAGAAAATTACTGTACTTTGTGAATAATAATGAAGACTTAAGGGAGAGGGTTGAGAGGATGGGCTTCGGGAGGCTGTTGAAGGTTGGATTAGAGAGACTATCCCATGGTCTCATTGTGACCATGCTGAGATCATTTGACCCGCCAACGCATCAATTTACAATCAGGGGCAAATCAAAGGAAATAGGAGCACAAGATGTTGAGCAACTGCTAGGAATCCGTTACGGTAGGGAGGAGGTGAAAACTGAAGTTGATGAGGGTGATGCTATGTATAAGGAGTTGAGAAACGAATATCAGAAAGTGTCATTCAGCAAAATACTAAAAGACATTGTTTTAGGGGAGGAGGATCACAAATTTGAGTTTTTATTTGTGCTGTACACGCTGGGTACTTTTTATGTCTGAAATCAAGCTCAGAAGTGAGTGAGAAGTTAGTCAGAGTCATGCGTTGCAAAATGGATGACTTTGGAAAGTATGATTGGACTACCTATATTATAAAGGACCTCTGGAAAGAAATGAGAGACTATGTCAAAGGTTATAGGCAGGGCAATGAAGGGCAAGGGAGCAGCACTGTTGGTGGCTGCATATACTTGCTTCTGGTATTACTATTTTGTTTCTCATTGTGTTTGCATTTGATTATCGATGTGCATAACATTAATGTTGTATATATGTGCCTGGGTTGCAGCTTCTTTTTTTATGAGCATCTTAACCTCAGCACCCCTGTTGGTCGAGAGTCCACTACTACAATTGAATACTGGACTGATGAGAAGATAAATAAATTGGCCAGCAAGGAGAGGAAGAGTATTAGGGGAAATATGTATGGAGAAAAAGGCAGTAAAGCTGTGACAGGAAAATAAGAGAGGATAATTGTAGAGTTTTTGGACCTGGTATGTGGTATAATTGGTAAACTAAAGTTTTTATTTCCTAACCTAAACTTCTTATCTACCATAGTTATGTTGTCATTTCCTATATGAGGTTCTAATTCGCTATAGTGAAATAGAGCTTTGTCATTGTTAAGTTATAATTTGGCAAATTGAAGTTGTTATTCGCTATACTTATGTTGTGATTGGCCATATTGAACTTGTCATTCGGTATACTGAAATTGTGAACCTATCATTTACCATTGTGAACATGCTAGTTGCCATACCTTAGTTGTGATTTTGTTTACTGAACTTGTCATTCGCAAAAGTAAACTTGTGATTTCCCATAGTGAAGTTGTCATTTGGCATACATGAGTTGTGATTTTGTATACTGAACTTGTCATTCGGTATAATTAAGTTGTCATCTATCATATGTGAGTTGTGATTTGGTTTACTAAACTTGTTATTCGGTATAATGAACTTGTCATCTGTCATAGTGAACCTGTCGTTTGCCATGCCTCACTTTTTATTTGGTTTACTGAACTTGTCATTCGGTATAATGAACTTGTCATCTACCATACGTGAGTGGTGATTTGGTTTACTGAAGTTGTCATTCTGTATAATGAACTTGTCATATGACATAGTAAACGTGTCATTTCCCATAGTGAACTTGTTATTCTATATACTTAATTGATAAATGTCTTTTGCATGCAGGAGCTAAAGAAGTTACATGAGCGCCTAATGAAGAGGATAGAGGAAGGGCAAAAGATGCTGTTAAAAATGGTGGACGAGGAGCTAGTAAAGGTATAGATCCCAAGACAAGGAGATGGTGGGAAGGGTAAATCAATAGGAAAGGTTTAGGTTGAGATAGTGCCTACAAATATCAATGAGTCTGAAGATGATGAGGACGACAGGCACAACAATGATGACACAATTGAGGAAAAGGAGAAGGATGAAGGAGTCAGTAAAGATGGAGATAGCCATGGGAAGGGTGACATGGAGGATCACAGTGAGAATGAAGATAAGGAGGAAGAGGGTCAAGGGGATGGTGATGACATGAGCGAAGGGGACAGGGAACACAAGGGTGATGAGGAGGGTGATGACAAGCAAACACTTGTGATGGAGAGTACAATACCTACAACTAGTTCCCCTATGGAAGTGCCACCTAATGTCAAATGTTATGATGGGGAGGATGACATACCCGCAACCAGTTCTCACATGGAAGTGCCAGGCAGCGTTATAGGTGATGATGTAGAGGGTGACATACCTGTAACCAGTCCCTTCAAGGAAGTGTCACCCAATGTTGAAGATGATGATGCAAAGGATCACTCACCAATAGAGGTATCCCCCCGGCCATTGTTGAATATGTTAGGCCTGATCCAAAACCTATATCTGTGGAGGCACAACAACTAAGGAGATCTACTAGGGTTCGGTTCAACAAGATCAAGTCTCCTTGGTTGGAGTTTAAGGCACAATCAAGAGTGAAGAGGCCTATAGAGCCTAAGGATATTTTTTTTTCAACTTAGTCAGTCGAGCTATTAAAGGTGATGAGGGTGAGATGTAAGTGAAAATCTTAGCTTATGTGATGTTGTTTGTTAACTACATGTTAACATAACACATCTAGTAACTCACTTGAATATGTTTCAGTCCTTTGATCATAATTCAATAAAGACATCCTCCGACAATTGCTGCATTCGCTTGGTGGAAATAACAGGATGAGTAACCGGGTGATGTCATTGGTCTATAAGGCTTTGGTGCAAGAGTAGCAGGCAGTTGAAAGGTGAGTTAGGAGGGATATATTTGATGCATATTTCATGGTGAGGTTTCTGTATTACTAATGTACTTTGTTGATTTACAAGATTGCAAATGGAAATGACAGAATTAAGTGTGTTACAATGAATAACAACTTGGTTTTGTGCATTTCACAGGCCATAATGATCCGTGATCCAGCTCGTTGGGATCCTAACCAACATGCATGACAAATACTTTCGCATTACATTAGCTATAACATAGGTAACTGCAACTTGATTCTGGGTCCTGCTCTAGTTGGGGAGCATTGGTTCTGTTTTGCTTTCGAACCAAAGACCCGAAAGTTCAATGTCCTCAATTCTATGCGAGCAAGTTTAGAGCGTAAGAAGACCACCTCCAAGCAGAAGAAGGCAACAACATATGACCCTCAAGAATTGGCCATCATAGGCAGTATAAGATGTTCCTAACCTGTGCATGTTAGATAGGGAAATGACAATTTTATATTATTATCCTTTTGATGAATATGGCATATGTGCAGAGGGACCGGTTTGAAGACATACTTCGGATGTTAGACCAGATTTGATTGATAAGTTGGAAATTGTCCGGTCTGATATACCATAGTAGAATAATTTGAGTGTATACACCCTACTCATGTGATAAGTTATTTGACTGTGTTGGTTTGAGGAGCTAAAACTGTTATGGTGGTGTTATGGGCAGGAGGGACTGTGATGTGTATGTGCTCATATGGCTCAGGAAATGGGAGCCTGATGTTCGCTTTCAATACCATGAGATAATGACATGACCTTATTTATTATGCAATCAATAGTTACCATCTGTGACTTGTTGGGTGGTAAACTTACTATGCAGGCTGATGTGTCCTCTTTTCGGTGTGAGTTGATGTGGTGGCTGGTGAACCATGATGACAATGAATGCCGTTAGAATGTGTACAGTCTTATCTCACAACTAGAGAAGGGCTGAATGACTAAGAGAAGGAGAATGTCTTTGTAGAGAGCATTTAAATTAGGTTGTGTGACTTTTACTTACTTTGTCAATGGATTCATTTGTTGAAATTGTATGCCAATTATTGTAATGGTTATGATATAGTTGGATTGATGATATAATAGTACTTATATTTGGAATGACAAATTTTCCTTTAGTCAGGCCAATGACAAGTTTACTAGGTCCAGTAACAAGTTTACTATGGGCTATGACAACTTGTGAAAGGGTTTTCATACAAATTTGAGATTCTATATTAAAAGTGGCTCAATTTGCACATTGATTCACTGAATGACAGGTTGACAAAGGAAAATGACAAGTTCACAATGGCAAATGAGTAGTTCCCAAGATGTTTTTATGAAATGGAAAATTTCTATTGAAATGAGTGGATTTCCACTTCTAATAAATACGGAATGACCTAACACAAATGACAAGTTCACTAAGAAAATTGACAAGTTGACTAACGCAAATGATAAGTTCCGATAAAGTTTTCATGAAATAGAAAATTTCTGTTGAAATGAGTGGATTTTCACTTCTGATAAACATGGAATGACAAGTTCACTAAGAAAATTGACAAGTTGACTAACGCAAATGATAAGTTCCGATAAGGTTTTCATGAAACAGAAATTTTCTGTTGAAATGAGTGGATTTCCGCTTATGATAAACATGAAATGACAAGTTCACTAAGGAAATTGACTAATGCAAATGACAAGTTCCGATAAGGCTTTCATGAAACAAAAAATTTCACAATGGCAAATGACAAGTTCCTATAAGGTTTTCATGAAACGGAAAATTTCTGTTGAAATGACTGGATTTCCACTATTGATAAACACGAAATTACAACTTGACAAATGACAAGTTCCCATAAGGTTTTGATATATTTTCATGCTTTCTCTGCTAGGATTACACTTTGCACATTTCTGACAGCAACCACTTCTGATAAACACATAATTACAACTTGACAAAGCCAAATGACAAGTTTATTATGGAAAATGACAAGTTCCTATAAGGTTTTCACACATTTCCTTTTCTGACAGCAACCACCTGTGATAAACACAGAATTACACTTTGCATATTTTTGACAGCAACCACTCCTGATAAACACAAAATCATAAGTCCACAAAAGCAAATGACAACTTAACTTTGCAAAATAACAAGAACTAACAAGTTCAAATTTCTTTCACAGCAACAAGTTCTTTACAACATTTAATGACAAGTGCACATTAACTTGCATCTTCCACTTAATGTCCTTTTGTCACCAAACATAGAACTAACAAAAAATATATGTGCACATCTACCAACACCCTACTCCTAAAAAAATTAAGAAGGGTGGACCCTATATGTGCTAAAAAAATTAGTTGTCCCATTTATAAGTGGAAGTCAACTTGGATTAGGATTTTTACATGTCCTCTTTATATATCCAAGATGAAGACATCTAGTACAATGATATATTTTTTGTTTTGGAATTGTGATTCTGTTTTGTTTCTTCTTGGTCTTCCAAGAGGCCTAGCAGTGATTGGAGGTAAAAGCAAGGTTTGGGCAGCAAGATTCTCAAACCTATAGTTATTCAGGTCAAGAATATCAATTGTCACCACTGGAACCATGCTCCGGGCATAGATTTTCTCTTGGAATGAACGTTTGTAACACTCTTCAACGTAATCATAAACATTTCCCCCTATGGTCTTAATCGCTGAATAGGCATATGAGCATGGAATCTCTGACATCTGCCAAGCTTCACAGTTGCATTGGTGTAGGCCAAGGTCCACTCTTTGGTCTCCATGTGATGTGTGCACGCATATTCTTCCCCCTCCATAATTCTCACAATGCATATACCTGCTGAAATGCACATGCTCCAACACCTTTGCCTCTATTTTTGGCCCAATGCAATTACTCCACTTAGTCATTGCTGCATATGATGCATGTGAACTTTATTCTTTCTTTCCCTTAGAAACTTTCACTTTGCAATTTACTCCCTGAAGATCATTCCAACTTTTGATGACATTTTTGGAACTTCTACTTAAAGGGGCTTGGTAGCTTATTCTTGAAATTCTTAGCCCAAGTTTGGGATGTTATAGAACCTAACCCAAACTTGACAGAACAAAGCGCTTAGCACTCAGAATAAAAAAAACTAGCTTCCATTACTCATTCGTCTCTTCTCCCATTCAGTTTGCTCATCTTTTTCACTCTCACTCATCATAGTTCACCATATCTTCTATTCTTCTTCTAATTTTCCTTTGTTTCCACCCATGGCTATGGAGATGTTGTAGTCCAGTTGTGATGTAGGAGCTGCATAGCTAAGTCTTTGCTCTCTTAAAGATAGGTTGATTGGCATGAGTTCCAAGAGCCACAAAGGGAAGTGTGGTTTCATCCTTAGTTCTAGCTATTTTATTATGATTTTCTAGGTCATAGAGGTTGTAATTTGGTGACTGAACTACTCTTATTGTGGTTGTAATATTTGTTGGATGATTAACATAGTATTAGATTGGTTATTGTTGAATTTGAGCTTTAATATATGTTGTTACATATATGTTTCAACGCAACTACTCTTTCGATTCTTCATTTTCTATATGGTATTGTGTGAATATTAACTTGATTTTGGTTTGCACTGAGCCAACTGTATTAATTAATCCTAATATACACGCTGAGTGAGTTTAATAGGATTTTATGAGATAGGTGATCATTGATTAAGATCATAGACTTAAAGGGTGCTTTAAAGTTTTTCATTTAAAAAATTTATTGATTTTCACTACCAAAATCATTTTGAACTATGATTGTCAAAGATCTATTTTCAAGAGATTTCATTAATTACTTTCAGCTTGTTTTCTATCCATTTCACTTATTTCCCTAAAAATCAAAAAATATATTTTACTTTGCATTTTTTTAATTTCATAGTTTTAATAAAAACCTCTAATCTTTCCCTGGTCAAATCATATTTTCTTGGCATTTAGTTAACTTAGAATCAATAAATTAAGGCTTTAACGAGAAAACGGCCTAAGGTTATGTCTATAGTATAATCTTTGCTTTTAAATTTTGAATTTACCCCTAAGATATAAGTGATTAGACAAGACATTTAGTTGTTCTATCACAAACAAGCTCAAGTTTTAAAGATATGGAGTTAACAAACAGCTTAGGTTCTATTGAGGATATTTTCATTGACATTGAAAACTCTTCTTCACAATCTTTTCATTGACATTGAAATTCTAGTATGAGACTCTAGTGTAAGGTATTTTTCATAAAACTCAATTACTTATTAACAAAGATTTGAATAGAATATAAAGAGTTTTATTCACAATGATGAATATACAAATCATAGAAATGAATAAGTATTCAATAGAATTTACAACTAGTTAATTATTCAACATAACAAGTCAAATATATATAGATAATATCAATTATGTGTACACACAAAGATTAAATTTTAAACAATGTATATGAAAGCCTTCTCTCTGGAAAGGATGAGAATTTGCAACATTTTGATGGTATGATTTAGTCCAAATCTCTACAAACAATATAGTTTATCAAATACCTATAGCTGGGATGGGGCAATGTGAATTTCTCTTATATGTCATAACCTAGAAGCATTATCTTGCCATTTGATCTTCATGGCTAGTTAAGAAGATAAAGAAATTAATCTAATTAACTTATCAAGTGGGTCTCACCATTTTCTATGTCTCTCTTCCTACTAGATTGAGAACTTGCTATATAGATGATTCATATAATCATCTAATCAAATTAGTTTTATTACCTGGGTTTGATGTGAGACAAGGTTACCATATTAATAGAAGCATCTTTGGAAATATTTGAAGTGGATAAATCTTCTAAGACCATTCTTCCAACTGAAAATGCAGGACGATTAGGTCTAGGAAAAGTCATTGTGTCACTTGCAAGCATGACGATAACAGTAGACATGGTTGGCCTATCTACTGCGTCTTCTTGAACACAAAGCAAACTAATATGTATGCACTTCAAAATATCATTTGCAATATATGAATTTTCTAGCATTGGGTCCATCAATTCCAAACATTTTCCTTCATACCACAAATTCCAAGCCTGTAAGCAAATACAAATAAATTGGGTTATTGCTATACAATCAAAACTTTTTGATGAGATAACATTAAAAAAATAACTTACATAACATAGAAGACTTTGACCATGTTCAGAGAGATAGAAACCACTAATCCTATTCCCACATATAATTTCTAGGAGAAGAACTCCAAAACTAAAAACATCTGATTTCACTGAAAATAGTCCTTCCATAGCATATTCCGGAGCCATGTAACCACTATTTTCAATCAATCCATAAGTTGAGTTATCCATGAACAAACCTTTTTTAAATAATTTAAATACACATTTCAAAGTAAAAAGAAAAATGAAAATGATTGAATTATATCTAACACTTACTATGTACCCATTATTCGTCTTGTATTTTGTTGATTTTGTGCTCCTTCAAAGGTCCTTGCCATTCCAAAATCTGAAATTTTAGGGTTCATCTCATAATCCAAAAGGACATTGCTGGCTTTCAAATCTCTATGAATTACTCTAAGTCGAGAGTCTTCACAAAGATACAAAAGTCCTTTTGCAATTCCATTAATAATATTTCGTCTTTGCTTCCAATCTAGGTTCTTTCTATTTTCTTCATCTGATGAAAATTTTTTTGATAAGATCACATAAGATGAAAAATAAAAACGGTTAGTTATTTTCAAAGAGATTCAATTTTGTTGCATAAGTGATAACAAAACAACAAAAATTGTAACAAAAATATATTGCTATCACTTATTTGTGTCTAAATTTGGCTATGAAATAGTTCTATGTTATATAAAATAAGGATATTACTAAGTGTAATAACATAAAGAAATCTAAAGAAATCTAATTATTTCTTTTCAATGTGGGTTGATTTTGAAGTACTAATGAAAGCCAGAGAATTGACATTAGTCAGTGCAGTTAATTAATCATCTAAGGTATCAATTGATAATGTGATTAGAATTCATGCTTGTAGTATGGATACTCTTAACTAATTTAGAATCCTAGATTAATAAGTTACACATTTAACTTAAATAGAGAGAGGGTAGTTGAATGCTAACAAATAATTATTGGTAATTATATAATTCTTTGATATATAAATAGAGAGAGGGTAGTTGAATTTATGTGGTATATTATAATTCTTTGATGTGAGCTCATAATTTTAGAAACCTTTGTTCTACCATTTGGTGACAATTGAGACATCATAGAAGGGTTATTTTGAACTCTAATGCAAGTAGTGTTGGGCTTCAAGTCTGCTATAATTGCTTATGCTCTTCTTGTGACTTGCAATTAAGATTTACTGTTGTAGGGTATTAGTAAAGGTTATTTGGCTTCTTTTCACTTTGCAAGCACATAAGTTTATCATTTTAGGATGTTAGCTCTAGTTGAAAGGCTTGCTCACTCATTTCATGATTTAAATGCATTATAAAAAATAATAAATTAGTGACATTCATCACTAATCAATTTAACGATAGAATACTATCACTAATCAATAACAATCTTCGCATGATGTGGTTGAGATAATTAAGATTCACTTCTTGTGTCTCTGCATGATTTGCTTTAAAAACTATTAGATTATTTGAAATTCTACATTGATTTAGATAATAACTAAATCATTATATTTAAAGGTGTGTTATTTTATTACCATGCAAAAGGCTGAATTCTTTAACTATCATCTTATATCTAAGATATGCAATGATGTTCTGACCATTCATTGACCTAATCAAGATTCACTTCTTGTATCTTTGCATGATTTTCTTTGAAAAATATTAGATTATTTGAAATTCTACGTTGATTTAGATAATAATTAAATCATTATATGTAAAGGTGTGTTATTTATTACCATGCAAAGGTTGAATTCTTTGACTATCATCTTACATCTAAGATATGCAACAACATTCTGACCATTCATTAACCTAGATGTAAGGTGTGGCTTGAATGACACGTACAACAATCTATAACTTAGAGAAGAATGTTCAAGTTAGTGACATTACTTTCTTACATAATCTTACATTGAGATTAAAATGATATTATGATTATTTTTCCCCTTAGTCTTCTAATCGACCCATATAATATGAGAAAAATTCGTAAAAAGTCCTATTTGAAACTTCTATTAGTGAGAAAGATCTAATTAATTTTTATGTAAAAGAAGTACTAGTACTCTACAAATTTTATAACTAGTACTCTGATTTAGATAGGGAACTCATGCTCTCACAAATATGTCATATACATTAATGGTTGTTGCCATATAAAATTAAACATGGAAGAGATAGAGAGTTTAGAAATCATACTGAAAAGGTGTGAGCCAAGGCTAGAATTTGGCATATACTCATATACAAGTAGTTTTTCATTTTCCTCCATGCAACAACCCAAGAGACTAACAAGATTTCTATGCTGCAATTTTGCTATGAATATCACTTCATTCATGAACTCCTGAGAACCTTGACCTGAAGTTTGAGACAGCCTTTTCATAGCAATTCCCTTCCCATCTGGTAGTGTTCCCTAATGAAAATGTTGATAAGACATTTAAAAGAGATATTGTAGCATCTTGAATTTTTCAGACTTCAAGACAATCAGGAAAAAAAATTATCAAAATTATTAAATGCCTATGAAAATTGGAAAAAATCATGAAGTAATAATTTTGGAGACTAAGAATTTTAGAAAAAAATTTATCCCCTAAAAGTGGCTTAAATAATTTTAAAGTTAATTTTGGGGAATTAAAAATGCCTATTCTCTTGAAAATTCAAGGAAAAAAAAGCAAGAGGATTTTTTTTTTAGTTGGGATTTTTAGGATAATTATTTTATGAGATGAAGAAGCCAATGGAGGTATAAAATCCTTGAAATGAATTAAGAATTAATTTATGGAATTAAGGACTATTTTTTTAAAAAAAATTCAAGAAAAATAGTTAGGAGTTAATTTTCGATCCAAAATTTTTAGAGAAATTATTTAATTGGTCAAAGAAGTTAATGGAGGAAGAAAATTTATCAAAAATACTAAAGAATAATTTCTGAAAGTATTTGGTTATTTAAGAAAAATAGAGAAAGGGATGAAATTGAAAGTAAGGACAGCGGGGTAAAATGGTCCGCCATTTTACCTCACACTACTCTCACGTGCTGCTCCACTCTTATTAACCATCAGGAGGCATCTCCGTCCCCATTTTGACACACTGAACCAGAGAGAGTTGAGAGAAAAAGCGTGGTCGAAGAGGAGGAGGTTGATCGGAGAAGTAGAAGGGACCTTAGAACTCACATGCATGCGGTGACAATGTGTAAGGTAAGGCTCTTTAAAATCTTCCTACCCTTCTTTATTCCATTTTATGCGTTGTTGGAGAGTGGATAGTAGATTAAAAATCTGAGTTGTAAAAGACAGCCGTGAACCGAAGGACAATGGTTGGAAGTTGTAGTTTGAATCTTGATCAAATAATTGAATTTCAGTGTTGCATGTGTGTTGGTTTGTTTCTGTTACGTCTTTTTTAATCCAATGTCCCTGTTTCTCTAAGTTGTTGGGTTGTGGGTGTTTGAAGGAGAGCATGTGTATACTTATGTTTATTAGATTGCATGTTGAGTTTTATTTGAGATGAAGAGGATTTGAATCTGGAAATTTCTGCTACTAAGGAAAGTTGAGTGCTTTTGGAATTATTCTGGTTTTTCCATCATTAAATAGGGGGTTTGTTTGGTTTAAAATGTGTGTGTCGCTGCCCTGTTTTGTTTTTCCTTTCTTTTATGTGTGTGTCGGGGCTTGGCGTGTTGAAATTTAAGTTGGAAGCTGGAAAATTTTCAAGAATTTCAAGGACCGTGAGAAGTTTATGGATGAAAGGGAAATGATTGTGAAGGTGTTTTAATACCCTTCCAAGCTAGACAATAGTCCTAAGTGCCTAAATCATATTTGAGATCTAAAGGCAAATTGAAAGCTGATTTTTTTAAGAAAATATACACGGCACTAATCAACCTAGAGGATAGTAATACTAGCAAGATTAACGGATATTTAACCTAAATACACTACTACAAAAAAGCCCATTTTCATCTATTTTAGAGGACTTTTTTCGTTTGTTTAAAGGGGAACATGGATAAAGGAGACGTAGATAGAAGTTAAATATTCGTCTGTTGAGGAAAACAGACGAATATGTGTTTTACATATTCCTCTGTTTTGCTCAAACAGACGAATATAGTGACTTTTTTTTTAAAAAAAAAGTGAAATTATTTGCATTGTCAGTTTTTACTATGACCTGCAATTATAAAGTGTATGAAGCAAAACCAAAATAGAGTAACAATGACAGCAATTCAGCAGAACCAATTCATGTTACACTTTCCATACAAATCTCAATTTTAAGGGTCAAAGCAAATGACAACAATAACATCTAAATTAACTTAGTTAAGGAAAAAAAATTAAACACCTTAACTCAATTATATAACACAAGAAAGTTTAAAATTAGAAAATCTAATGACATCGTAACTTGTTTAAATAGATATTTTAACTTTTAGAATCCTATACCTTTCTAAAATTTAACATGGAGATTAAACATTAGGGAAACCTAATTAATTATCATATTCCAACAAATTTTCTCTACTGGACATTTTCACAAACACCTTATATGCGTTAATATTTAAGCAAGTTTAATATGCTTTTAATCTTAATATACTTTCCCAATTACTATCATTGCTTTCCAAAAGCTATTATTCACCAACAATTAATTTAAATAGAAAATTGTCAGCACCAAAATACCTAAACAATCACTTTCAACACCCATATAATAGTCCCACATAAACAAAACATTTAACACCAAACCACATAGCTTACCTTGCTTCTTGCAAAGCTAAAGCCATAGAAAAAGAAGGAAAGAGTATTGTCAAGCATACAAGAGAAAAGAGGAGAAGCTATCCACCATTGAGAAGAGAGGTTGGCCATGAAGTTTACTGTGTCATCGAGTTGTTGCATCACTAAGAAAGAGAAGAGAGGATGAGCTATCTTCAGTTAAGAAGGAGAAGATAGAAGAATACTAGTTGTCACATGAGAAGAGAGGAAGAGGGAGAAGAGGAAGTTTGCAGTAAAGGAAAAGAGGAGAAAAAGAGAAATTGCTACTACGGTTCACTTTGATCTGATAAAAAAATGGCGTTGCATTCTAAAAATTCAAAATTTAAAGAAAAGAAGTTTTTGTATGTTACTTAACAGACAAGTATATATCTACACACTCGTCTATTACAGCATAACAAAACAAACGAGTATGTGTGTACAAACATACTCATGTGTTAGAGCATAACAGACGAGTATGTAGAACAGACAAATATGTACACACAAACTTGTTTGTCACGCTCTAACAAACGAGTATGTGTGTACACATTTGTTTGTTCTACCATAACAGACGAGTATAGTGACCTTTTTTCCTCTGTTTTGAAAAACAGACAAAAATGAGAGATGAAAATGACCTCATTTGTAGTAGTGAGAGCTTGCGTAATAGGAACTTGATAAATTAAAATAAAGTTTGATGGGAAATGATTAAAGGTGCCTTAGGGTGAGTTGGAGAAATAAAATTGAATATAGGATAATGAGAGTTGAATCTGAAATTTTATTTTAAGAAGGAAAATAATTGTTGGAATTTGAGGAAGATAGGATTGGAAAAGCATAGATGATTTAAGCATCTATTTGGATACTAAGTACTAGAAAAGATATTGCAAATGGGATTGAAATTATTGTTGGAGGATTTAAGAGCAGATTAAGAATGAATTTGCATTGAGAATAAAAAAGGTAATTAAATTTGGAAAATTTCATATTAAATGCCTTACGTTGTTTTAGAACTTACAAGAAAGATAGTTTGATTTAATGTGGATGGTTAAAGATGTGTTTAAGGATTCAAAGAAAGTGGATAGATTAATAGTTATAATGTTAAAGGGGGATTAATTTAAATCTAGAGAAAATTTCCAGATTTAATCATTAAATGGTTGCTCATTGGGGGGAAGATGTCAAGTTCTTAAATGAGTTAGCAAAGAAGTCATATAGTTGATATATGGTTA
This sequence comes from Neltuma alba, assembly GCF_004799145.2. Lineage (NCBI taxonomy): Eukaryota > Viridiplantae > Streptophyta > Magnoliopsida > Fabales > Fabaceae > Neltuma > Neltuma alba. Next base: position 503,004 of record NW_021636216.1, read on the forward strand.
GATGAATTAATGAGTGTGAAATATTGAGTATTGCCATTGATAGAAAATAGTTGAATTGATTTGAAAGCAGATCAAGTTAAGTGTTGTAATTGAATAAAGAAACTCATAGGAGTTTTAGAATTTAATTGAAAGGTTGTGCAGGGTTAAAGAGATTAAGAATGATGTTTAGTTAGCTATGGAAAATAAGTTATGAGGTAATGTATGAAATAGAATAATACGTTAAGTATTTGAATTCTCACAGTACTAGATTATATAAGTTATTATAAATGTTTAAGATTATTTAACTATGTAGATGTGAGTGTCTTGGCCAAGGTGGTGAAAGAAGTAGGTTCGAATTTTATTTTATTTGATTTCAATAAGACTAAATGTGTAGGTTTGGGGGGGGGGGTTCATTATTTGTCCTCAAATATAATGGATAAATATAATGTTTTTCACTAACATGACTAGTCACTAAGAAGGACAAGTGATTAGGATTATGGAAAAAAGGAAAAACATTTCAAAAGGCAAATTATGACTCTAAAAAGTTCTCCAAGATGAGTAACTACTAAGTAAGGGTAGAATTTAAAGATATTTAGAATTTAAAGGAAGTTATTTAACTTATAAATTATATTTGGACCAAGCATTAATCTACCCTTATGAATATGATAGGTTTTGATTTTTGCTCAAGCCCACTGAGAGAACTAAAAAGGAATTTGTAAGGTTTGAGTTGGAAGGAAGCGAATGAAGTAGTTGTTCTTTCCTACCTTATAATTGTGTTATAATTGTTCCATGTCTGTTTATGCCGTATTGCTATTTTAAAGCATGAAAACATGTAATTCTTATTTCCTTGCATAGATTATTTTAGCCAGGCCTATGAGTATAGCTGATAGACATGGGGCAGCCTCTGCCAAATTATCTGCACAATAAAATATCTCAGCTTATTTATCTATCAATTGTGCATAAATGCTTAACTGCATAACTTCCAAGGTTGTGTTCCACTTTGGCTTGTATTACATGTATTATGTGATCTGCATAATTGTTTAATGGAAATTACTACTATAGGGATTCTTCGGAATCTCACTCTTACTTCCATGTTGTATAGCAAGAGCAAGTAGTTCCAAGAGGTTGTGTAGAAAGAAGATAGGTGATAAGAAGAGTAGGAACGCTTGCTGCTTTTGGTTTATATGTAGTAGTAGTTTCTTTAGGCAACTTATTTATCTATATTTATATATTAGTTATTTTGGTGAGTAACTATTACTTGTTATATAAAGATACTCTTTTGTATCCTCAATACGGAGGGAGCATATAAGTGCTATCGACTGAGATGACAACTATGCTTACATATATTATCGTACTTATATTAGATGGATTTATATTAAAGAGACTTAGGGTTCAGTTTAAGGTAAATTGACCCTGGAACACATAATATTATTAAGTGATAGATAGGGTTAACTAGGTGAATTACTAGTCAAGGTTTGCTTAAAGTTATGAATTTTACTAGCGAATTCCAATATTTTTTCACAGGTTTGAATCCTGCATTGGAATTTGATTTTAAAAGTGTATGTTAAAGAAATTTCTAGAATTTTTTTGGTCAGAAATGTGGCTTTTAGTGGTTCACATATGATAAACAAGAAATATATATGGATTGAGTTGAGGTAAATATATATATTGGGTTGAAACTAGCAAATACAAGCAAGATTATGTCATCCAAAATAATTTTGAATTTTTGCTTATATATTCTTTTCTTTTTTCAGTTAAATATATAGATAATAAATTTAAAATAATAAAGTGAAAATGCCAAACCAAAAATTTCTTCTATATTTATATCACATATGAATTTAAAAAGCTGAATCACCACTACAGGTTTTCAAATATATATTGCTTTTTCACGTGACGGTTAAATCTAAATCCACAATTATCACCTTTTGTTGTCAATAAATAAATTTAATTTCTTGCAAAAGAAAATGTGACAGTTTTAAAGTACAATCATCACCTATTGTTTTTGACCCTTTTGCCTCCCTCTCAGACCATTGAAGTGGTGTAAATGACTAATATAAAAGAGCAGGAGTAATTATCTTTCTTTAACCTAAAGTGCTTAAGTGCAGTAGATATAGTTGACACGCAATCAAAATATGTTTTTTTTTAAATAGAATTTATGGCATCAACCCATAGGTTTTATCATTTTTCTAATTTCTCTGCTAGCAGAATCTGAAAGATTATCTTCTGATTTACTAGAAGTAGAAGAAGAATTAGTAAAAGGTTATAAAACTAAATATTCGAGTATAAAATTTGGTTTTATTTTATGTTGAGTCTTTTCCACTCTATTTAAACCCTTACCTTACCCTTCCTTTCATACCACGAATGTTATATTCTGTTAATTTTAACCCTAAAAATGAAGAATATAAAATAGACCATAGGGTATGCAGGTAGCTAATGGTTAGACAGGACAACTTTTGAACTAAAACCAGACTAGGGATTAGACTGTCATTTTCAAAATATTTAGTCAATATTGAATAGAGTGGGAAAGTATACCCAAAATTCTAGCAAATTTCCAAAAAATTATGAAAAATAAAATAAAGGGTACAGAACAATAGTTGAGGCTTGAAAAATAAAAATAGTCTGAAAATGATTTATTTTGGAAATTTTTGTATTTTCTTAGAATTTTGGCTAATTAAGAAAAAATTAGGCAAATTGAATTATTTAAAATATATAGGGGCCTCAATAATTCATAAAAAAAATTAGAAAAATTATTTTAAAGGTTATTATGAATTTTAAAATTGTTTCTAACCTCTAAAAGTGCATAGGATAGCTTTGAATTATTTAAAGCTAGAATTGTATTGGTGAAGGGCCGATTTTGGGAAAAATTTGATTGAAGCAGTTGTAGGGAAAAAAAAATCTAAGAAAATTAGAGAAACCTTAGTTCATTAAAAGGAAACTAGTGGCACAAGAAAATAAATTTTTGGAGATAATAAATTTAATAAGATCCAAGAAAATTTTAACCGATATTGTGAAATTATACTGTGTAATAACCATAAGCTTGGTGTGAGCAAATTTCCCCCCATTTTTCTTGTCTAAATGGCACCATTTGAGGAGGGTGAGGACCTAGATGGAATAACACAATTTATTGAAGGATAGAATTGGAAGATTGGAATTATGGATAAAATATGTGGATTTTTACATATAGGAGCTTAGGTTTCCCATGAGGTGGCACCTTCGTTCAATTTGGAGGACACATAAGAGGCCACGTGACATGCTTGAAGAGGAAGAAAAGAAGAGATAGAGCTAAGTGTCCTATGGTAAACATTAAGGATTAAGCAAGTTACCACATAACCTAAGACTAAGGTAATTTTATAAATATCATCTCCTCTCCTCTTAAGCTAGTCTTTCAGTCAATTTTGGAGAGCTTGGAGGCAGAACATTTTTGGCCAAGAGGGAAAAGAGAAGGAGGAGACAAAGAACAAAGTGAATCCAAGTGATTTGAACCCTTTAATCAAGATAATAGCATGACTATCCTATCTAGAGCTTGATTTTCTATGGATTGATGGTTTTAAACTTGGTTTTGGTAGAGTTTGATGGTTGAAAAGCCTAAGTTTTGGTACTGCACAAAATGCTTCTTGATGGTTTATGATTGATATTAAGTTGACACATGGATTAAAGGATATGAAATGGTTGTTTGATGATGAACAAACCTTGTTGTTTGAAAGATATCAATTTGTGCACTCTTGGGTTACTGTTCAAACAAGGCTACTATGCTATCCTAGGGCTTAAGTTTTGTTGTTTTGATGCTTTCAATGGATTTAAAAGGAAAATTTGTGTAGGGATATGTGAAGAACATGCTTTTGGAAGCATTAAAATTGAATAAGAAGGGAAGGAGTTGGATTTTGATAAATCTAAGTTTAAATATAGATTCTACATGAAAAAATGTGTAGGAAAAATCTATGGAAGGATGATACTAAAACCCTAAGCTAAAGGTCAAAGGGTTACAGTTTTAGAAAGGATTATGTAATAGAATGGTGTTATTGATTTGGAATACTTTATTCTTGTTGTTTGATAGGCATTATTGTTAAGCAAGTGGGAGCTCAAAAGCAAGGACAAGGGGTCATGTCATTCAAGGAGACGTAGGTTAGAACTTTCAATTTCATGTTATGTTGGTTGGTTGTTACTGTGTGTAATTTGCTAATTATATGCCATGTTTTGGATGAGTTTGATAGATGATAATGTTGTTTGAATTGATGCATTATATGCCTTGGCTAAATGCATTATTGAATTGACTTTTAGAATAGTTTAATGCTTTCTTTCATGGCATGAAAAAAATTGATCGATGACTTGTGAAATTACATGTAACATTCCTTGCTTGATTGACATTATAACTGTAGTTCTTTACTACTAAGATTTCTTTGAAATCTCACTCTTCTCCATGTTCGAAAGGTAAGGAGATGATCATATCTTAAGGAATGATTTGATGACATCTTATGGACTTTATGTTACAATGTTGTAATAATTATGAGATTATTGATTGTTGACTATTTGGGCTTGTAACCTATGTGAATATGCTTGATATATGCTAGGAAATATGGTATAAGCACACTTGAGTTACTAAGGTTGAGTTATGGAAAATTGATCATCTAAAGGATAAAAGTTGATCTAAAATGAGCCAAAATTTGACTACAAATGTTTTTAAGCAAATGAAAGAATTTGGTTATGAAATTCAGCAGATCAATAGATCTCATTTTTAGCTTTAAATAGTGGTAATTCATAAAAATTTGAGTTTTGTACCAAAGGTTATGACTTTTCAAAATTAGGTGTAAATTCTAGAAAATTGAAAATTGACCAAATAAATAGTGCATGTTGATGTGGGAATTGATCATACACGAGCTGAGCTTGCAATTTGGAATTATTTTTTCCTAAAGATCTCATTGAGAGCTTCAAATAGAACTTGGAACCATGTCATTTTTATTTTTCTAAAATTAGTTATGATTTTTCAAAGTTGGGTTAAAATTAGGGTTACAATGAATAGTAACCTGAGAAAATAAATTCAAAAATTCAAAAATTTTCAACTTAAAGGCTTATTAAATAGTTCCAATTGATTCTACCTGTTATAAATTTGGGTAACAAATCAAGGTGTTCAATGAACACTAAAGTCACTTTCCTCCTTAAATAGTTTAATGTTAAGGACCTCTCGCCGTTTGTCTTTATTTCATACAGCCTCCCCTACCTCATTCAGTTTCTCTTGCCCCTCCTCTACCCTTTTCCTCGCATTCTCTACCATAGGACATCCTTCCCCAACTAGATGACATTCTTAGGTGACTCTCATGCATGGATTGTGCTATTCGTAGGCTCATCTTATATTGGTATGACCTCAATCAAAAGTTCAACCTCGTTTTGCACTAGAATGATATTGACTACAACATGGATCATGATGCTTCCTCTCGTGCTTTTGACAACAAGAAGGAGGGTGGAGAAGATTAATAGTTTTCTTTCCTACTTAACTTTTATTTTATGTGTTTTTGTTTTTAGTTAATATATTTTATGTTTTTATTTTTCTTTGGTCTTTCTTTTTTATTTTTTTTAGATATATATAATGTAAGGGGGCATTAGCCCCTAATAAAAAATAAACATTATATGATGGTTTTAAAGAAAAACTATCACTTAACTTAATCATAATTTATGAGAAAGACCATTGAGTATTGTGTTTTCAAAATGTTTTCTGCCTTCTCTAACCACTATATTTTCAAACGTAGTATTAATTATTGTACTCAAAAATCTCTCTTGTGCATATGCCTTGATGAACCCGTAGCTACCCCACAGCCCTCACTCTCATCCAACTATCATTCTTGTCAAACCTATATATGTTCTTTGCTGGTTAAGGTACCTATGCCATCTATGAAGTAGTTTCAATAACATAGTTTTATGTCTTTTTTTTAATGGAAAAATTTTATGCTTTACTTCTCTATTCTCTTTCACTCATGTCTTTGATCATCTTCTTGCTCCATTCTCATTTGCCCTTTTTTCCCTTTACCTTGTATTGAAATGGGGTTAGTTTTGTCTTATATTTTTTCTAGTCGATTTGATTTGTGCATCTAACATTTATGAGAGCTCTTATATTAGTAGGGATTTGTAATTCATTTTGAGGTTCCTGTTAAGGTTAGAGGCCTTTCATTCTTTTAAATATTCTGAGCTATCTAGATGGTTTTTGCTGTATATATGGAATTTTTTGTGTTCTGATTTTGACATTTTTCTTTAAATGATTTATGCTAGATAGAGTATGGATAATGAATGGATATCTATCAGTCATCTAGGCAAGCAATATTAGGATGGGTTAGTTGATTTCATTCATTTTATGGCTAACCATGCTAATAACCCTACTAGGATTCTTTGCCCTTTTGTATAATATGGCAATTTGAAGCGGCTTAATCTAGATGTTTATGAGTGGCACTAAGTGATTCATGAAATCAACCAAAGTTATAAGTACGGGACAAAGTATGGAGAGGTAAGGAATGTGAGCAAGAGTGGCTGGGGGTAAAGTAAAAGGCAAACAACACCTGATTTCGACACAAGTACATATGAGGTCAACCGTCTTGAAGACATGGCCAATACGATTAAAAAGAATTGAAGGGTTGTTTACAAATGCTCGAAAGTTTGAAGAAAGATATGGAGAAGCTTTTGTATGAAGGTTGTACTAACTTCATATTACTTCCTGCAGTCTTGAAATTGTATAAGTTGAAAGTAAGAAATGAGTAGAGTGATTCAAGCTTCATTGAATTGCCCCCGCTTTTGAAAGTAATGCTATCAAAGTAAAATAAACTCCCAACCTAGACTTATGATGCCAAATAAATGTTGCGTACTGCCACCTTAAATTACAAAAAGATTCACCCTTGCCCTAATGATTATGTTTTATTTGGGAAAAAAACACAAATTGTTAACTCATTGTGCCAAGTATAAGACCTCACTATAAGAAGCCAATAGGAAGAGTCCAAAGAAAGTGTTATGATGGTTTTCCATTGTACCTACATTTAGACGCTTATATAACGATGCAAAATGTGCAAGAAATTTAAGGTAACATGGCAATAAAAGGATTAAAGATAGCATGTGATAACTCTCCATTTTAATATATTTAAAAGGTTTTTTTTTGGGTGTGTTTAGTGAGTTATTAATGATATTTTGAATGCTTTTTATGAGCTAATTTGAGAAATTAATTTAGAGCATTATTTGGGGGATTTCATTTTGAATATCATACCTTTCAAAATAAATTAGAGTAGTTGAAAATAATTTGAAGTATTAAAAGAATGTTATTTTATTTTATGTTAATGTCATTTATTTCATTTCCTTTTTTTATTTATTTTCCTTTCTTTCATTTTTATTTATTTCCTTTTATCCTTCTCTCTTGTAGGTACCAAAAAGACAATGCTTGAGGATGGAATTATGAACCTCCAGCCATGAATATGTGCTGCACGAAAGGAGAATTTGGAGCAAGAGATAAGACGTATCATTTGGGTAATGGAATTTTTGCAATTTCACAGCTAGGGATGACAGCATTTTGGAGGATAATGACGAAGGGTTTTGAATTGAGTTTACTATTCATCTTCTTCTGGGAACCAAAGACGCCGAGATTGCAGGGTTCTTCACCTTGGTTGCCATTAGCAAGCATGAACGGAGGAGGGAAGACGAGTGCAATGGAAAGGAGAAATTCACTATTCATTACCATCTTCTTCTTTACCTCTAGTCGACTGGTTCAGTAAAGCAAGAGAGATGAATCAGATCTCTTCTCTAAACAAAGCATGACAGTGAGGAAAGAAGGGGAAGACATCGACTGGTTCAGAGAAGGAAGAGAGACTGACTGGGCCAAATTTGTATAGTATTTTCATTATTTTGGCTAGTATTTGTGCATAAATGCATATCTTACAACTTTTGGTTAACTTAGAGTGATTGCATGGTCTTAGAGTTAATTTCGCATGTTTTGCATGTCTTTGTCATTGCGCTTAGTTAAACTTATTTTCTTAAACCTTTTGATGCTGCACAATGTTGTTTCTAACTTATAGGTACCTTGGAAGATAAAAAAGGAAGTGTAAGGACTCAGCTTAAAGATTCAATATAACCTTTCTGGAATTTTTGTTGTGACTTCATTGTGGGTTCGCCAAACCATCTTAACTGAAGACTCTCTGGAATTTTCAATATGGGTTCACCATGACGAACGAGTGTTTTTTGGTATGCGAAGTTTTAGATTTTTCAGTTTAAATTGGGTTACTCACTCAATAACCCAATCCAAACACTTCATGATCTGACTCTTATCTTCATTTATTCAATTCCTTTCACCCATTTTGACCTAATTCCTTTACTCTATCTTCATCTTTTCTCCCCCATTTGATTTCCCTTTCTTTCCTTTGTCTCTTACCTTTTCTTTCACTCTTCCATTTTCTTCCACATCATTCATCATGGTTATGCACGTGGGCTGTTGTCTGGAGCTTCTTCTATGGCTATGAGTGGCTAAGTTCATCATCTCTTGAAGATAGATGGTGGTTAGAGCTTTGGGTCTTCCATTAAAAGAGTTTTCTAGTAGTATTTATGTTTTGTTGTCTAATACATTTTCAAATTTCTCTGTTATCGATGTATGCTAAGAGACTCAATACAAATTAGCTAAACTGAAATATGTATTAATATAACAAAGTACTTAACTATGATAATCCAAATATAATTGCATTAACCCCTAATGAAGAGAACCAAAGCTTGCCACCTAACCAAACCTTAAAAGATCCATTCCATAGCATTTTATTTATTCTATTCATCCATTTCGTTTTTATCAAAATGACCTAAAATATTTTATTCACTTCATGCATACATGCTTATTTTACCGTTTGTGAATCTTGCATTTTTATCGCTTAAGTTAACTTAGGATTCAATGAAAAACTCCTTGAGTGAAATGACCTAAGGTGTCACATCTCGCCAAATTTAGTATTGATAGAAGATATGAAAAATTTGGTTGAGGGCCAGTAAGGAAAAAAGATTGGCTAAGAAAACTAAGTATGGTGTGAAATCCAAAAAGGGTCTGGACTGGCATTTTCAACTTTATCGATCTAGGAAGGGCAAAATGGAAAATTTTGAGAAAAATTCTAGAAAATTTATTAAAAGTGGAAAATTGGTGAACTAGAGGTTTTGGGACATCAATGGAGGTCCTAAAGGCGAAAACTATGGAAAAAGGAATTTTTATAGAATTTCCCGAATACGAAGGTTTTTCGGGAAAACAACAGAAAATTGAGAAAAAATAATTACTTTAAATAGCTAGAGGCCTTGACAAATCTGAGAAAAATATGAAAAAGCCATGGAAATACTTTTTTGAATTTATAAAATTATTTTTGGGCCTTGGAAGCTCAGGAATTAATTTCAAAGAATTTATTTTTCCCGTAGTGACACCAATAAAGGCCTAATTAGAGAAAATTCAAAATAAATACCTAGAGGTGGCAAAAAATTCTAAAAATTTTCAGATCATGTTCTCATATTAAAAGGTGAATTATCATGGAGAGAAATGAATTCTTGGAGGTCTGAAAAAATTATAGAATGTTACTAGTGAATAGTAACCGATAAAGTTTCAAATTGGTTTAAAATAGTGATTTGGTTTGTGGGCCAATTTTTTGGACCAGTCCAAACCATTTTTGGGGCCCACATTGACCCAATAAGGGCCCAATTTGGTGCAGCTTCCAGGTCCCTCTATTTTTATTAAATAAAATGTGAAATTCATGGATAAATGCTTGGAAAAATCTGGAAATTGGCCACTTGTTCAAATATGACTTCTTCTAGCATTTGATGACTGTCACATAACCCCCATGAGGTGGTAAATTTTGTCCAAATAGAGAGAGGGAAGGCAGATCAGATTTTTCTATATATCCCTTTAGAAAATACAAATAAATGTTGGAAAATCGGAAAAATAAGGGGAGACTCTGCATTGTAACTCCAACTCCATTTGGCTGAAATTCTTGAGTGTTTTAGGCAAGGAATCATCCAACTTACACTAAGAAAACATCAAGGTATGCTTAAACCTTCTTATCCCTAAGCTTTAAGGTAGTTTTGGTTGAGTTTTTGAGTTGAAAAATTCCAGTGTGATGCTGCCAAATTTCAATCTATTCATGGAAGGTTTAGGAAAGAATAGAAACCTTAAATACCAAGTGGAATAAGCAAGATTAAGTGGTGTATGGATTGGTTTTTGGAAGAAAATCCACTTAGGGTTATATGTGCATTTCGGCCTAGCACTATTCATGCATAAACAAATTGTTTGGCTTAATTTGATGATTCTAATGGGTTTAAAAATATATTTTTGTGTGGGGACATACTATTGAGAAGTGTTTAAAATTATTGGAATCAAAAATAGAATTTTTGGAAGTATGTACCCCCTATTCGGCCAACTCAACTTGAAGGGGAAGGAGTTTGATTTCTATAAATCTGATTTGATATTTGGATTCTATATGAAAAATTGTGTAGGAATGGACCAAGAAATGAATGGAAACAAAGAGGGAATAATTATGTTAAAAATCAAGGAAAAGGGGGGGTTTAATTGAGTTTAATATCAAGCATTAGTGTTTATGCTTGAATCATTGATAAATTGGAATGTGTTTATGTATGAATTGATAGGCATTGTGCAAGAGAACAAGAAGGAACCCAAAGGAATTGAAGAGGCTGAATTGTTTCAAGTATAAAAGAGGTAGCTTTGAATCTAATTTGATTGTTTTTCTTGCTTACTTAATGTGCACATGTTGCATGCTTTATGTTACTATGAATTGATTGATTTATACTATGATATGGAATGCTTTTGGATATTTGATATGCTTTGGCCAAATGCAAATTAATATGAACTGTGAATATGTACTAATTTCCTTAATGGAATAATGTGCTATTCATGGTCTTGAAATTAATTTTTATGCATTGTAACATGTCACATTTTGTAGAGCTTGATTGACATCATAATTATGATTCATTGCTACTGAGATTTCTTTGAAATCTCACCCCCCTCAATGTATAAACAATAATAGGAACCTCAAGTGGTTTTGCCAAGAGCAAGGAGAAAAGGATTGGAAGTCATATTGGAAGAAGCTTAAGTTAAATGTCATTGAAGTTATGAGTTGTAAATTATTATGAGTTGTAATGTATCAGTGTAAACAATGTTAAAACATTATACTGACGATTAAGGATACTCTATTCATAAATAATTGACTAAAGAATTATGTCTATGCATGTGTTGCATGATTGGAAAAAGCTAGATGAAAGGAAAAGAAAAAGAAAAGGCAAGAATGGTATGAAAAAGAGATAAAAGTTGACTTTTTCAGAGCAAAGTTTGACTAACGTGATTTTGAGCAATTGGATGAATCTAAATCTGAAATTTGACATACTTATAGATCTCATTTTTATCTTTAAAAAAAGTAGTAATTCATTAAATTTGGAGTTTTGTACAGAAAGTTATGCCCTTCCAAAGCTGGGCATAAATCCTAAAAAACTGAAAAATAAACAAATGAACAGTACCACTTTGAATGAAATTTGGGAATGATGTATGAAATCTGGATACTAATGAGTATTTTTCCTCTAAAGAGCATGTCAAGAGCTTTCTATAGAACTTGGAACCATCCCATTTTGAGTTTTCTAAAATTAGTTATGAATTTTCAAAATTGGCCTAAATTGCTGTGAATAGTGTACAAAAATCTGAAAATGGGAATTGTGAAATTGAAATTTTCCCATACTTAAGACTTGAATAATGGTTTCTAATGGTTCCAATTAATGTACAATATGATAATAAAGGAGGTGTGACAAAGGTTATGTCAATTCTTGGTAAATTTGTGATCTTAACCCCCAAGGCTTGTTAGGATAGGGTTTAATCGATGGCACCATTATTGGGAGTTATTTTTTACTCCCTAGGCTAACTAAGTGTCAATTAAGCTTTGACTGAGGTGTTTGAGACTATAGGTTTATTTTTGAGTTTTTGCATTGTGTTTATTATAGGATTTCCATTTTTAGGTTGTGCATAGTAGTCATATACATACTTACAAGCTTTGAAAACTTAAAAAGAAAGCATATAGATACACAGAATACATACTTCCATTACATTTATGCTTCTCATTGACTTGGTGCTGAGATTGAATATGGTTTCTATCATTCAATTACTCTTGTTGCTCTTTGAGTAACTCAACCATATCTCCAAGTCAATTTTGACTAATCTCTCTTTAATTGTGCATATCTTGAGTGTGAAGAGGTTTTCAAACTTATTTGGAAAAGTTTTGATGAGTTACATGAGTGTCTAGTGCTTGAGTAAAGTATTTGCTATCAAATTCTACTATTCTACTTTTGTCTTTCGTGTTTCTAGATTTTGCACTATAGTATAGATTTTCTTGGTCGCGATGAACTTCTTTGGTGTTTTGAAGATTTGCTCAATTGATTTTGCGTTGCAGCAAAGTAGTCAAAATGAGAAAATTTTTCTATGCCTTCTCTTTTTTTACTTAATCACTTTGTTTTTTTTTTTTTACCACTTATGTATCTTAAGCTTCTTAATTCCTTGTAATTCATTTGGAATCACTTGGCTTTTAATCTTATGGCTTAGTTTAAAGATAATTGTAAATATCAACTTAATCCTCCTCTAGTTTCTCACTCTTTTTCAGGTGATTCTTCATGGATAGGTGAGGCATCTTCTTGTTCCAAATTAGACATGATCTTGGCTCAAATGGAAGGAACTCTAACGATTCTAAACTCCCAAGAATCAAGTTGCCTTAACATTCAGAGCACATATTGGATTGATTGCCATTCATACTAACCATCTCCTAACCTTTCATGTCAACCTTATCATATTTCTCTTCCCCATATATAATGCCCATACTTACTCCATGATCCAATACCTAAACCTTCATATTAACCAACCTCCTCAGTATACCATGAGCTCTTTTCCAATCCAAACATTCATACTCCAACCCTACCTCTCCACCATCTCAACCACTCTATGAACTATCCTTCCTAACCCTTTATCCTTCTACCTACTGGCCTTAATGCTTTTCTTCCATTTCTAAATATGGAAGACCAAACACAAGACCTAAAGAGAATGTATGATAAGTTAAAGCCCCACTTTAAGGAAAGGAAAATTTTGGAGCTTCCAAGGAGGTAAATGAAAGCATAAAAGACATCTAAGACTTTATGAAGGCATTCGTTGACCTTGTATTATGAAAGAAAATAGGACAAGAAGAAGGAGCTCTATGACCTTATGATTTAGAAGAAAAGAAGTATCAACAATTAAATAACAAGAGCTAAATACTACTTTATTTATGAATAGTTCCAAAACCCTAATACCTCAATCCACTAAATCCATACAAGTCTTAGAGGCGAAGCAAGGATATTCCCAACTTAAAAGAGGAGCTACACTCCACACTAGGTTATAGTCTTATCCTTGAGGAGATTGATCTTTCGCTTATTACTATTCTTTTTTATGAAGTCTATGAAGTTAAGAGTGATGATGAGGTGGATAAGGAATTGTTGTTGAATCCCCTCACATTACATTGAAAATGCTCAACCCTAGCTTCAAATAGTTCCAGTTGAAAACACTTCTTGCTTTGTCACTACTTCTTTATGTGGTGAACATGCTTCACTCCTTAGTGCTAGTGCTAGGAGTATTGTGAACTATAAGCATGAATCTGTTAAGAGTGAGAATAACCCAACCTTTGATTCTATTGAACTGTATGATTTTTCTAATGCATAAAGGAAAGATTCATAATTTTTTTTAAAAAAAGTTTATAAATAAAAATGAATCTTTCCCACAAATACTTTCTTGTGATCTTCCACCAGACATATTTGAAAATGGAAGTATTTGTTTCTAAACTTTATTAAAAATTATTCTATCCCTCTTTTCTCTTTTTACTCTTGTGTATATGTAAGTGATGCACTATACCTCAACAAATTTTAGTTAGGTTCCTTAGTTTCTACTAAATATACACGAGTGTTTTAAAAAATTTAAACATATGTTTGACTCCTATTAATGGGTTGTAATGCTTATTTAGATAAATCATCTCCTTGTATAGAATTAGATAGTGCTCTATTTGTGGTATTGTTTCGATAAGAACCGAGACATTCGACACCAAGGAAGGAGCTTATAGGAGAAGGACTATTCATGAAGAAATGCATGTTCCTTATTTTACATGAGAGCTGCTCCTACAAGAGTTTGAAGAGATTAAACATAAGGTTATCCCTTTCTTCACTTATCTTTTGATTGTGTTTGCTTGCTCACTTGCTCAATTTCTTTGAGTTGACTAAAAAAGATAAGTGTGGGGGGACCACACAGTAGTAAAAAGGTAAATTTTTGTGTGTTTTGTTTCCTCTCCCATTTTGGAATTCATTGTATACTACACCTCATACTTAGGTCTTGTATTGGGGACAATACAAGGTTTAAGTGTGGGGGAAGGGTTTAGTTGTCTATAGTTTACACTTACACCGTGTTTGAATTCTTTGCATTTTTAGAAAAATTGAAACGTTTTCAAACTTTCGAGCTAGTTTTTGAGCTAAAAAGATGATTTTTGAAAAAGTTTTCAAAAAGTCTTACTTCAATCAATTCTTGGTTGCATTTTTGCTATGTTAGCAAGTTTAAGTTCTTACTTGAATGTGTCTTATAACTTTACTTTACTTGGATTTTTAGAACTCTTTGCTTTGGTAAATGTTTTCTAAATGCTTATGAAAAGTTTTACATGATCTTAGTTGAATGTAGTTTCTTAATTGATTGTTTTTTAAAGATTGGCATAAGAAACAAGCTATTTGATACATTTTGATTATTAGAATGTTCTTTTAAACCTTGTGAATATGCATTTAAGAGAAACCTAGTTAGAAGGATTGTTAAGCCTTAATTTTTATTTCAAATTGAGGGTTCTATTACTTAACATAAGTATTTTCTAGAACTTGTCTGGGTTCGTTCTTAATTTCACTTGGGCATTTAGGTCAATAAAGATGATAGGGGCATTCTTTTCCCTACCATATTCTCCAAACACAAATCCAATTCACTAAACCTTTACAAACCCCTTTGAGCCCATTGTGATTGAGAGACTAGAACACTTACAAGCTTGTGGTAGGACCTAGGTTAACTGTGTTTTGAGCAAAATCTTCCCTATTGCTGAGATGAGTTAAATACTTAATCATGAGTGTTCTCTTGTGTGCATTTCTTTGTTTAATCTTGTACTACTTTAATTGACTTGCACCTCTAGTTTGTGATTTGTGTTAACTTAGTAATAATAGTTGGTTGAGTCATTGCATCAGTACCATGAGCATGATTGGGTTTCCCTTTGTGTT
Organism: Neltuma alba; assembly: GCF_004799145.2. Taxonomy (NCBI): domain Eukaryota; kingdom Viridiplantae; phylum Streptophyta; class Magnoliopsida; order Fabales; family Fabaceae; genus Neltuma; species Neltuma alba. The sequence goes on from NW_021636216.1 coordinate 518,274, forward strand.
TGACTGTTTTAAGCTTTGGCCAGTTTTTTCCCAGAAATGCAAAGGTCTAAGTGTAGGGGAATTGATTGGACCAAGTTTATATAGTATTTTACATTGCATTTGGAGTATTTTTGGCTAGTGTTTGTGCATGATTACATCTCTTATAGCTCTTGGTTAACATAGAGTGATTGCATGGTCTTATAGTTAATTTTGCATGGTTTGCATGTTTTTTGTGATTACTCTTAGTTAATATTGATTTCTTGGACCTTTTGATGTTGCACAATGTTGTTTCTATCTTGTAGCTAACTTAAAAGATGAAGAAAGGAAGTGTAAGGGCTCACATATGGAGCAATAAAGCTTAGAGATTCAACATGACCTTTCTTGAACTTTCACCGCGACTTCACTGTGGATTTGTCATGGTGAATGATCTTAATTAAAGACTCTCTAAAATTTTCACCATGGGTTTGCCACAACAAACGAGCATTTTCTAGCATGTGTAGTTTCGGATTTTTTAGCTTAAAAATAGGTTACCCATTCAACAACGTGACCCAAACACCTCATGATTTGACTCTTATCTTCATTTATTCAATTCCTTTAATTCATTTTGACCTAATTCCTTCACTTCATCTTTATCACTTCCCCCCTCATTCGATTTTCCTCTCATCCCTTCACTTCTCATCTTTCCCTTTCAATCTTCCATCTTCTTCCACCTCATTCACCATGGTTATGGATGTGGGTTGCTGTTTAGAGCTTCTTTTATGGCTATGAGTGGTTGAGTTCATCATCTCTTGAGGATGGGTGGTGGTTAGAGCTTTGGGTCTTCTATTAGGGGAGTTTGTTAGCTCCATTTATGTTTTGTTTTCTAATGTATTTTTAGATTTTCCTATTATGGATGTATCTATGTATTATTAAGATTGAGCCATGGACTCTATTTGTGTTAAGCTAGACTACATGTATTTGGATTTGGATTATTGTAAATAAGTACTGTAACATCCTAATCTTCATATCCCTAAGATTTAAGTAAATTTTTATTAAGATTGAATAGATAGAGGTTATATATATAAGCAATTAAAATAATTATAATCATATGTATCTCTGTATATATATAAACATATATATGAATAAATGAATAAAATAAAAATGTTAAGAAGTCCCACATTGATTAAATTATGAGAAGATGGATAAAATAACAATGTTGAGAAGATCAACTAAATGATGAGAAGATGGAGCTTGAGAAGATCAACTAAATGATGAGAAGATGGAGCTCTAGGAGCCTATATATAGGTGGTAGCAGGAAAGAGTTAAAAATAAGTTAAATAATTTTTGTACAAAATTAAGACAATCTCAATAAAGTGCTATTTATGAGTTCGTGAACTGTTGGATCAAGTTAAAATTTGGTCAACCAGTTTGAGATTTCACACTCATCCATTTCACTGGTTGAATCTTTAATTTGACCTCTGGGGTATGAGTTAGTAGGGACATTTTAAACTCATTTTTCTAGATTTTGGAAATAAAACCCTAAATAGTAAATTATTGTTTATAAATCTGTTCTTCGTTAGATCAAGCCAAAATTTAGGGAATCAATTTGTGGCATCTAAGGTGTTAAATTCAATGGTAAGATCAATAATTAGACTCTTATAGTGAGAATAACTTAACTCATATTAAATCTATTTCTTTGAGTTCTTTAAGGATATAACATAGGCTATGAATTGAGAGTTTTCCATGTAGATTGTGAATCAGATGATTCTAATAATATAATTTAGTAATTAAAAGATAATATAAGTTAAAGGAACCTAAGAATTGAATCTCAATCCTATGTATATGTTCTTACTCCGAACCTTAAAAAAATGCCTTTTGAGCTAGAATTCTAAGTAACACTTAAAGCTCTTAGAGGGAGAGTTAGAAGCTAGGACTTTGTGATTAGCTTACTCTAATACTGTAGAGATAGCATTTCAATTTTATTTGTAGATATAAATCCTATTATGGCATTTTCAAGTTTGGGTATCATTTGTATTTGACTATTAGCTAAGAGATCTGATAACTAAATTTCTATCTGTTGCATGTTTTAGTATGTATCAGTGAGTGATTTTTATAATTTAATTCTTTTGTGTGAAGTTTTATTTTCATAAACTTAGCTTGTGGAATATTGTTTTCAAGGAAACTAAATAAAGTGAGTTTAGAAAAAATTGATCTTTGAAATATGATGTGTCAGTTAAAGTTTTAATGAATTATGTTTCTTGTATATGTGTATATCCATTTGAATGTTTCGAATCATGTGCATTTGGGATAGATTATAGAGGAGATGATTGAAGTTATTAAGATCTATATACTTGCTATGTGGTATTGGCCTCCATATAGAGTTCTATAGTTGGCCACTATTATTGTCTCACTAGTTCCTCAAAAGACTGCAACACCCTATTAATTTTTCGAGGGGGATCCATGGTCCACCGAGTGCTCTATGATCTTTGACCTATCCACATCACTTGTGTGGTGAGCTTGTGAGAGTAACTAGTCAAATGGAAAGAACTTAGCCCACGGGTCTAGTCGGTAGAAATAAGGAAGATATAAGTGTAGATTTGGGTTTATGGATTGCACATTATATGGAACCTTTGTTGATATTTATATCTTTTGAGCAAATGAAAAGTATGTTATTTCTTATTATATTATCAGCAGCATGAAAATATCTGATTTATATGGTCATTATGAGTTTAACTGTTAAATAAATGTCTATTATTACTAACTCTGTGTATCCTACCGGACACCTTGCTAGCCCATACTAATGTGTGATATAAAGGTTTAGTTGGTGAGACATTATCTTACCCTTGCTGTTTAATATTTTTCAAGTCAAAGCTTTAGAGGAGGAATGTCAGGGAAGGCTTAAGAGGAGTAAAACTACAATAGCAACTTGTAGCACCTCCTTGATCTACGACTTATGTTGTTTCCCATATATTGTCACTCTAAGACAATTTGTGTTTAATTGATTTAAGAATTATCATGTTTTTTGTCTCCTTTTATTTCTTCTGTTGTGGTATGTATGCTGGTAGTTGGTCAGAGGCCTAGGATCATATGTGATTTGTTTATTATGAATTTATTATAAAATATAAATTAAGATTTAATTCTTACCTTTTTAATTTATGAGTTATATAATATGTTATTTATAACCATATTAGATGAGATTGATCCTTTCTTACATAGTCTGCATTTGAATAAGTTAAGAAAAGTTCTTTTATCCATGATAGGATGTATGATTGGCTGCTGTTATTTTCTATCACAGATAACATTGTTATATAATGAGTTGATTTATATGATTGTGATAGATTTGAGTTTATGGTTAACATGGTTTGGCTATATAAAAAATTTAAGTTTATCGGTTTATTTAGGAAGGTTGTTTCAAGTACTTTGTTATAGTAAGGCATATTTTGGTCAAGCTAATTTGCATTGAGCCTTTTAGCATGATCGTGTTGCTTGATTCTACATTTGTGCTTGCTTGGAGTTTTGTGTTGATGGTTGTTTCATTAATTGAGGTGATTAAAAGTTACATGTGTGGCATGTTATTATTAGTTGCATTCTATTAATAAGACCTTAATTAAAAGAAAAGTGTATTAATCCAATTTGATTGCATTAACCTCTACTGAAGACAACCAAAGCTTGCCACCTAACCAAGCCTCAAGAGATCCATCCTATTGCATTTCATTCATTCCATTCATCCATTCCATTTTTGTCAAAAAGACCAAAAATATTTTATTCACTTCATGCATACATGCTCATTTTACCCCTTATCAATCATGCATTTTTATTACTTAGTTAACTTAGGATTCAAAGAAAAGCCAATCATTCTAATAAATATAATATTTTTGTCAAGATGACCAATCATTTTTATAAGAATAGAGTTTGAACAATGGTTAGGATAAAAAATAAAGTTATTTAATTATAAATGGGATAAGGATTAACTTACCTTTATGTATAAATAACTATTAGGTTTTGATTTTTGCCTAAGTCCGCTAAGGAAACATCAAAAAAAGAGGACAATAAGGCTTGTTTGGAAGAAAGCCTACTAGATAGCAGCTCTTTCCTATCTTATGTTTGTGTATTGATTATTGCATGTCTGTTCATGCCATAATGCTATAGTTAAGCATGAGAACATATAATATTTTCCTTGCATGGATTATTTAGCCATGGCCATATATAGCTAATAGACATAGAGCAATCTCTATTTTTTATCCATGTACTAGTTATTTTTGTTTGTCTATCTGTTTATTTGTGCATAAATGCTTTACTACATAGCTTGTAAGGTGTTGTTTCTCCATGGCTTCTTTTGTATGCCTAAGTATGATTTTACATGATATTTGATGGAATTTGCTGCAATAGAGATTTTTTGGAATCTTACCTCCCTTCCATGTTGTACAACTAAACAAGTTGCTCCAAAAGCAAAGGTGTGGTGATTGAAGAAGGTAGGCAGTAAAAGAAGCAGGAATGCCTGCTTATATTTTGTATAAACTTTTATGATATATATATATCTAGATTGTATTTATATATATGTAGATATATTTTGGTAAGTAGTGACAACTTGTATATATCTATGTATCCCTCCATAAAGAGCAGATGATATAACTAAGTGGTAGGTAAGTGCTATCAACAATGATGGCATACATGTAAGTATAAAGTTAGGGATCTATTACATAATATTTATATGCTTGTTTTTGTTCTTTTAAAGAAGCAAGTAATCAGGGCAAGGAATGCTTAAAGCCCTACAAGTTATAGCTAATTTAGTACAGTTATAATATAGTCATTTATATAGATTATTGGTTTAAATAATTTTAATTTGAAATCGGGTTTTATAGTATATTGTATGGTTTTAATAAGGGATTATTATGGAGCCAAACCACTACTAGCTTTATTGAAAAGTTTGAAATTTCTTAGGAAATCCCATTCTTTTTACAAGATTGAACCCTATATTTGGGAAATGTTTTAGAAAAAATATCCTTATGATGAAACCTGGCTTTTAGTGGTTTGTGGTTATTTAGAATAACTTTGTTGATTTTTAGAAGCAAGATGTTACATGTACCTTGTTGGTCATTACATGAAAATATTGAAAGAGTATGTGAAAAATCAAAGTTGGCAGGAGGGTTGTATTGTTGAACGAAATGTCTATGAAGAGGCTACTAAATGTTTTGCCAAATGCTTAAAAATTTCAGTGATATTGGGCTTTCAGTGTCTCAATATGAATGGAGAACAAATAGAAAAGAGATGATGGGAAAGGAAGTTGTTGTTATTTTAGACTAATAATAGGAGCAAGCACACTTATATGTAATGATAGGGTCCTACAACCTAGCTTTCATAGAGCCTAGCTTAGCTTATTTAGTAAATAGACCAAACTCATGTTCAAGCCTACTAAGGCAAATAAGCCAAACAAATTTTCATAAGACCTAGCCTATAAACCTATAGATCTGATCTATTTAGTTTTTTTTTTTTAATTTTCACTTGCCATATAAGAGTTTAGCAAGAACAAGGAAAGAATGCATAGTGACAACAGTTGTTAGATTAAGTAGGAATAAGAAAAACCAATATATTTTCTAAAATTCACCAAGCATAACAAATGGCACGTAAAACAAAATTTTATCTCTTTTAGTTTTTCCACATAAGTTTTGGCAAACTCATTCTACTAAAATTATAATATTTCATCTAGACATCACTAAAATAAACTTACAAAAATTATTATGCTTTTGTAAACAACACAAATCACTCTAAGTTTCACATCACAATTGATTACTAGCCATCTTGAGCAATAAAAAAGAAGAGAGATGGAGTAAATAATTGATGAATGAAATAGGGCTGATTTTATGTTGGAATACTATGTAGACAAGCATAAAGAGAAGCTTAGGAGGGATAAGCCCAATAAACTAAAAAGTTGGTATGCCAAAACATACAATAGACATTTCACAACATAGTTGAAAGAGCACATGTTGATCTAATTATAATGTCCATACAAATAAGTGTTTTCTTACACAATTACATTATCAATGGTTTCACCTTCTATACCAAACATCAAGATGACTGGAGCAAAATGCAAAATAATGGTTATGTCATACTTTGGAGGTGATTGAGCATATTTGGGAGTTGGATTACATTGGATTTTGGGTTCACATATTCAGGTGTAAATGGGTTAACAATAACAATGCCTTGAGAATTGATGACCTAGAGTTGATACAATTGAATTTCAACAAGGAAAGGTATAAAAAGGAGTCTTTCATTTTGGAGTATGAGGCTAGACAAGTTTTTTGTACCTCAGATCCTGTTAATACTAGATAGTCTATTATTTTGTTAAGAAATATAATAAATGATACGGACGATATGAGATATGGAGATAATGGAGTTGAGGATGATTTATTTCATGGGACATTTTTTGGAACATATTTCAATGAAGATGATGCTTTGTGTTCCAAGGACAATTATAATGAAGCAATATGGGTTTCAAAGAGACGAAAACTTCACAACAAGAAGAAAAAATTAATTCAAGTTAAGAATGCATTGTAAAAAAGCTAAGACTAATAGGAAAAGCAAAATAGGCATTGCTACTTGATTAAGAGTAACATAATTGTATATATTTGTTTAATTACTTAGCTTTTACTGTATGTAATGTACTAGTTGTTATCATTTTGGTTTTTGATTCTGTTTTGTTGTATATGTTGGTTCTATGATTGCAACACATGTGGCTGCTAATTAAAAAATAACCCCCTATTAAAAAAAAAAACTAGCAGTCTTAGGTGACGGTTATTTGTAAGAATCATCATGTATTATTATCATATACATGATGGTGATAAAAGACAAATCATTATGTAAAGACACCCATATAGGTCATATGGCCTTATCAGAAGGCTTAAATAATTGATCGTTTTGGACAAAGAACTTACAGACATACTACTGGACATGACAGTTTTGAATTGTGAAGTATTTGGTAAGGAGAATATATGACGCGTATATTGGTGATGGTTAATGTCATATCCCAAATTTTGGGCCTAGAAGTACTGAAATTAGCTTGAAATGAGTAGACTATCAGACCCCTTTTGGCAGAGGTTCCAGAGGTTCCCTAAAGGGACAGAGGGATTTCCAAGGACTAAATCGTAAATGAAAAGTTTGCTAAAACTAAGAAAAGACAAAGTTAGAGACTCTAGTGAAGGCTCGAGGCCCAAGAATAGGAAATAGAGATAAATATAGGTCAAAGGTTATGTTGGAGGCCTCAAGAAGGTGAATTATAGGTTAAACCGAATCAGGGACAAAATCGTAATTTTGTAAAGTTTGGGGCTGGTGAGGGCGAAAATAGAAAGTATGCTCGAAAATTTCAGAAAAATCTCAGAAAATGTGAAATGGCATGTTAAGGCTTGTATGTGAAGAAAAATTACAAAAACACCCTTGGATTGACTTTAAATAAATTTTAAAAATTATAGCTCATTTTAAGGTATAAAGCTAAATTTAATTATTTGAGCTATGAAGAGGCCTTAGAAATATAAGTAAAAATAGGGACTCATGAGTTAAGAGGCTATAAAAAATTATTAAATAGTCTCAACCCCAGAAGGCTAGCAAAATGGCTTTAAGAATATTTAAAAGCCAGTTGTGCCAAAAAAGAGCAATTTATGTTAAATTCAAAAAGAAATGCCTACAGATCGAGTTATGGACTGAGAAAATTCACAGATTTTCTCCAAAATTTAAGGAATTTTATGGTATTTTTGGATGAATTGTTGGAGCTCTGGATTGAATAAAATGCTCCAGTCAAATAATACATAAATTTTGTCCTCTAAATAGGAGACAAAACCAAAGAAAATATTTAAAGGCCATGATGACGGTGTTGAGTCAGCGTGCTGAGTCACCAAGTGCAATTATGACACCTCTGAGTCAGCATGCTGAGTCGCTAAGTGCAATTATGACACCTCTGAGTCAGCATGCTGAGTCATTAAGGGATATTTATGGACAGTATAAAAATCAGAACGCAGTACGATTACATTTCAGACTGTCTTTTGTCCATCTGTTATAGTGAAATCTTTATTATGTGACTCAGTAAGGCTAAGTAGCGTGTCAGTAGAGCTATTTTTTTTATACTTCTCTAAGATGACATCATATGTGTACTTAATTGAGATGAGAAAATGGTACCAAAACATGTCCCAGTGGTACAGGATAAGTCAGGACCTGAAAAACTACCCGATATGGTGCAGAATAGCAAGATAGGTGCAGAAATACTTTTGCATGAATTTTATATTAATTTTTTCCTATCTTAATGCTATAATGATGAAAGGACATGGAAGAGACAAGTGTATGGCTAGATGAATGACACTTGTACGGTTGGATACAAGACACGTGTACAGGTGGATTAAAGACATGTGGATTGATGATGTAAGCATGACGTTATCAAGATGATGTAAGCATGATGTCATAAAGACACTTGTCACCATAAGACAAAGAGGAAAATGGACGGTCAAGATTAAGCCACATATTTTCAAGATCAAGGGCCCAGATTTAGTCTTGTTTTCTATAAATACCGCCTCCCCTCCCCCTTATTCGTCCAAGCTCAAGGGAACCATGGGAAAACTCTTGCAAAATAGATTCTAGAAAGAGAAAGAAGAGGGAGAGAGAAAGGCCAAGTGGTCATATGCAAGATCAAGCTCCAAAACAAGGTATGTTCATGGTTTTTGATGTAGTTTTCACTACCCTTGTTATTACTGAGCTTGGTTATGGATTTTAATGGTTTTTGAGAGCTTGAAACCCTTGGGGGCATGCTGCAAGAAATTGTTAAGTGTGAGGGGAGATGAAATTGAGGTTAAATTAATGCTTAAAGGCTTGAAAGGAACAAGAATCAAGTAGTTCTAGCTTTGTATTAATTGAATTCCATAACTTTGGAACCAAAGAGGATGCCACGGCCTAACTGGTTCTTGTGCCTAGGATGTGATTTTGATGATTTTAATGCTTCCAATGTGTTTAAAATGAAAAATTGTGCAGGAACAAAAATGAAAGAGTGAAGTTGGAAGCATTGGAATCAAAATTGAAACTTAAGTGGCAAACTTCAGTTTTAGCCTAGAACTAGGGGAAGGAGTTGGACTTTGATGAATCTAAGCTCATATTTGGATTTCTTGGGCAAAATTGTGTAGGATTGGCCTAAGGGAACAATTTTTACAAAGCTAGAACACTACATTATAAATTAAGGAAAAAAGATTAAGTTAAAGGGCATAAGTCTTCCACATTGTGTAGTTCTTGGTCCTAGTGAGTAATGTGAGCCTTGTGGCTATGATTAGGACCTTGAGATATCCAAAAGAAGGTTTAGATGTGGTTGACTGAAAGCTAGATGGTTGGGAAGCTTAGGGAGCAAGTTGAAGAACAAGAGAGAACTTATAGTGCAAGGTAGCAAACTTTACCCTACTTTTTATGTGTTTGGTATTTGCTTGCATGTATGACATGTTTCTATGTTTATATGATTTTATGAACTCATGCATTGAGATTGTGAATATGTTTGAAATATGCCATAGGCCTATGTGTTTTATGATAAATGTATGATGATTTCCAAACATGTAATTATATTATAAAGATGTTAAGTTGTAAGCATGTTATGAATGCCAAGCTTGCCATGTATGTTTGGGTGGTTATTTTTTGCTACTGAGATTCTCCCGAATCTCACCCCTTCCTAACCAACCATTTAGGCCGATCAATGATGTACAATGATTGCATGAAGGAGAGCATGAGAAGGAAGGAGAAGAAAGTTGAGAATTATTCATGTTAACGATTGGTTAAGGATTTATGTATAATTCTCCTATTATGTAAATTATAATGTATTTGTTTAGAATGTTTATGACATGAAGGCCAAGTTATGCATGCCAAAACAATAAAAAGAATTAAAAAAAGAATTGTCTAATGGATAAAACGTAGGTCCTGGAGCAGTCAACTCCAACTTCAGTTTGACCTATCAAATGAATGAGTTAAGCAATGAAATTTGGCAAATGTGTTGTACACCTCCTAAGCTTTAAAATGAGATGTAAAAAACCTCAATTGGATGTGTACATAAGGAGATATGAATTTCCAAATTTGAGGCATAGAATCTGGAAGTTCCAAAATTTACCAAATGAATAGGAAACTTCAATAAATAAACTGTACAAATTGGTAAGAGTTAAGTCCAGTTTTATATTTTTTTCCCTGTAGAGAATTGAAAGATCTTCAAATACAATTTTGAACCACCTTAATACGATTTTTCTATTATTAGTTATGAATTTTTCAAGTTGGACCAAAAATCTGGAATTTTGAACCAAGGAGATATGAATTTCTAAATTTGAGACATAGAATCTGGAAGTTTCAGAATTTACTAAATAAACAGTAAACTTCAATAAATAAACTGTACAAATTGACAAGGGTTAAGTCCAGTTTTATATTTTTTTCCCTGTAGAGAATTGAAGGATCTTCAAATAGAATTTTGAACCACCTTAATACGATTTTTCTATTATTAGTTATAAATTTTTCAAATTAGACCAAAAATCTGGAATTTAACTAGTGAATAGTAACCTGAAAACCAATAGCAAATTTTCAATTTGTGAGCTTATTTCGTGAATCACTTGAATTGTAACGCTTCTAAACACGTACTCTGAGGGATTAAAGGAAGGATGTTTCAGTTAACAACCATCATGTATAACCAAAATTAATTGACATTTATCAACACTTCTTCAATAATGAAGGTTCTTTATCATTTCAAAACGGACAAATGTTTTCCTTCTATTATTAAAATTGCTTGCAAGAAGACTTAATTGATGGCTCAAGTTTACTAGTATGCTTGCTTGAATTAGTTTTTAAAATTTGACTCAAGTTTGTTTTTCATTGACCTTGCCCATCAACTCAACTCAATTTGATCAAGCCTTAATTAATATGGAGACGAAATTGCATTGCTAATTAGTTAGTGAAATAGAAATTACATTTTTTGTCGTTAATTGGATTTTTTTAAGTGTGCCTCCAATATTTGCTTGTCAAAATGTTTCCAAATGATGCTTAAACTTTCAACTTAATGCACAATTTAAGGGAGTATAGGAGAAAAAGAGTTGTATTGATCTCAAGTATATATGTAGGATTATTGTCATGTTTATCTCAAGTCAAATTCCTTATTTCTAGAAAACACCTTTCTTCATTGAACATTGAGCAAGCATTACAAAATCAACAATGCCTTTCATTCAAATTCTATTCCTTACAAATTAAGGAAGTGATTCTATTCAAATTCTTCTCTATAATCAATTTCACCACTAGCTAGCACCCTAACTTACCTTAATTTACTACCACAAAAAAGAGTTTTCATGATGTTAATTTACAGCGGTCATTAGAAAAAATGCTGTAAAAAAATGACGGTGATGTTTTTGTAATTATAGGGAAGTAAATTTTACTTTTTATGCCGATTTTTTTAAAAAATCATCATAAAAAAAGTCTATCAAATTTTAAAATCCTCTCCATCGCGTGATAGTTTTCACTTTTTATAGTCAGAGCTCATGGTCTCCCATTACGGTCCCCACTCGATTTTCTCCCTTCTCATGCCTTTGCTGGTGTTTCTCCTTTGCTTCTATTGTCTCCGCCATGCTCTTCCATCATCGTTGTTGTCATTGTTACTATCATCGTCACCATTGCGTCATATTCTTCATTCTTATTTGTGAGTTTTTTTGCCCTTTCTCCTCCATTCTTTCTGTGGGTTTCATATTTTGGTTGCTTTGCTTATTTTCTTTGATTAAAAATATGATGTTTGTTTTGAGTTTAAATAGATCTAATTTTTGTTCCTCTCCTTACTTAAACATACTTTGATACTTGAAAGCTTGAATAGATCTGATTTCTCTCTCCCTCATTTTATAGATTAGAGTTTGACAGCTTGAAATTCATAAATTTTATCAGATCTGAGTCTTTGACTTTACCTTTATTAAATCTTAGTGGCTTAGATCTGGTGGTTGAAGGCAAAGCTAAAGGGTGCTATTATAGTGGGAAAGAATGTACGTTTGCTTCATCAGAATGCTTTTGACTGGTGACAGGTTATTGGTTGATTGATTCTCAAACCCTTTCTTTTGAGACTTTGTTCCCCTATTCCATCCTAATCAATAGGATGAAAGGTAAACTAAAAAAAAAAAAAACTTTTCACGAATAACTACTTGAAAAGTCACATACCACAGTAGTTCTTAAATCGTCATAAAATCCTCTATATTTTCTGTCGACGGCATAGACGTCGCTCTCCAAACCTTAATGAAAAGCTCATTTTAACCACCGTTAAATGTTTTTTTTGTAGTAGTGATTCTTCCTTGTTCTCACATCTCAATTCAGATTAACCCCCTAAAACTCCAATCCTAAAATCTCAAAAAAAAAAAAAATGTAATGAGAATCAAATACTTCATGAAATTACAAGGAAAAAATAACGTAGGATCCCATGGTGTTTGTGATTACTATGGATGAGCTAGCTAGTATGTCATAATTAATGTCATGTTGGTTTGAAAGAGATGTGAAACTTTGTTTGATTGATTTTCTTTTGATTTATAGTTTATTGGTGTTGACTATTTTGTTTTGATGAGTTTGGTACTTTATAAAACATCAAACTATGATTATGTTTTCATAGAGAAGCAAATTCCTTTAAACTTTATTATATTGTTATTAGATTGTATTGCTGTGGCAATTGGGCTTTGTTTCTAGTTGGCTATGATAAATAATATTTTGTTGGCTTAGCATATATGCCAGTAATGGCTCAAATTTTGGGTTGTGGCAATCTACATCAATTTATGTCTACACATATTTAGACATCCTAACTTAATGTAACAAGAATCAAATACTCCATAAAACTACATTAAGCAAATTCCTTAATAAGCCGATTAATTTATAGCTCATGAGACTAGAAGACCATCAAAGTAGTGTGAAACATTATGCTCACTAATCACCAAGAAAAAAAAAAAAAAACTCTCACGAACAGACAAGCACAGAAAACCATTATTTGTGTTTTTTTTTTTTTACCACATTAGTATCATTTAGATGTTCATATAAGTTCAACAATAAAGGCTGAACTAAAATTGTTCGCTATTTTAAGATGTCAACTGTAAATTTAAGCTAGGAAGTCATTTTAATTTTTAAATTAAACATTTAGGAAAAGCAAATAATCAAACCATTTGATAACCAAAAAAATTCCAAATCAAATATATTAGTACCTTATAAACAGGACCAAATCCACCTTCTCCTAATTTAGAATCTTCTGAAAAGTGACGAGTGCTCTGTTGAATGGCAAGCAAAGGGATTGTGGGAAGGTCTTTATTTAGTGAACTGGCTCTGAGAAAGGTCATAAGCTGTAGGAGTGCTCTCCAACCGTGTTTCATCTGCAAGACAGGTATGTAAAGTCATATTTTAAATTGTACAAGCGTATTTGTAGGTGAGATCTTCAAGAATTTTGGTAAAATACCAGTGTACTTAGTGTGGTATGGGAATTAATATAAACCATGAAAGACATTATCGATATAATTCGATTGAGAATTCATATGCCATATATATTGAATCATAATCCACATATATAGGGAGAATACCTTTTCTACTCTTGCTTCGCTTGAAGAGGTAGGAAAAAAAACTTAGTACTGCCACAGTCACTAATACACTTGTGCTTATAATCAAGGCTTTCGACTTGCTAACTCTATTATTGGCTGTAAAATTGACAAATTAGCACAAGATTGTTTGCTATATATGTTGATGTATATTGAACCTTAAAGAATAGAACAAGGAAACAAAAGATAAACTAAATAAAATTTCTATGGACTAAAGTATATAATTGGTCCTTTAAGAGAATGCTTTGTTTTGGTCCCTTAAATTTAAGAAGTATATTTTTAATCTTTAAGAAATGTTTACATGAGTGAGATTTATGTTAACCTTCTTCTTTGCAGAGGATTTAACTTTCCTTCATGCCTAATCTATAACTAGAATCCTCTTTACATAGAATCCTAAATCACAAACCAGTTAGTTAACTGATTATGATCTTAACCAATTAATTGTAATCTTTACTAACCAAGATTATATTAACATATCTCTAACACAAACATTCAACTATATTGATACAATATAGTCTATTTAATTTTAGCTTAGAAAATTGTATCAATTTCTATATAAATTTGTCCGCTATAGTTATGAGCAATGTAATCTTTAGATTTTGTTCACATGATCTCACATCACATGTATTAAAATTTTATTAAAGTCGCAAAAAAATTTTCAAGACCAAATTTGTTATGTGAAGAATTTGTATATTAAACTCATCACACCACACAACCACATAAGTTTATTACTTATATTAAAAAAATCTAGTGATTATGTTTTTTTTCTTAGAACTTCATATCAATTCTTCATTTTTGTTTTCCTCCCATTAATTAAATTTTGGAAGACAATTATAGAAGAAGAAATTATTGAAATTGCATGAAAAATTTTCTGCTTTAGGCTGAAATTTTAAATTGTAATTTTGGTCTTAAAGTCCCATTCTCCAAAAATGAAAGTTATGTTCATCTCACTATCGTAACTTTGGTAGGATTGTGAGGAGATGGTGACTGGCAAAACATGTAATTAGCGTACTTAATCAAACAGGTTGGCGTTCCCACTTGCCAATCTTGCTTCTGCTCACAACATTGAATTGCCTTATTCAACATAGCTTCCAAACACTGCTGGCAACCCTTATTGCTAATTTCTTCACTGCACTGTACCAACGCATACCTTTTCATTCCACCACCTAAGTTAAACTTTCCCCATGCACTCCATCTCTTTGTCTCCTCCGTTGCTTCTCTGATCAGGCTCCTTATGTAACTCTCGGCCTTCTTCCCCTCTGCTGGATCCGACGCCTTCTTCGTTCCTTCCGAGGACCATGACGGGCTTATCTCCACCTTCCCAAAAAGGTTCTCATTAGAGTATCGCAGCATGCAGTAACTGTACCTATGTTGCAGTTGGAGGGATGAGGTGAGAGTGGAAAATGGAGGGCAACTGCTTGTTCGACTCTATTGTTGCTTTCATGTTCTTAAATAATTTTGAAGCGTAACTTTTTAATAAGTTTTGAAAATAATAATTAAAAAAGAATGTGTTTGAATCATTATTTTGGAAAACACATATAAATTACTCAAATGAAGAATGAAAGAGTGATTTTGTATATTTACATGATTATCTTTAATGAAACCATATATTTCTCTGCTTATTTTTTAAACGTGTAGAACAAAAGGTAACAAAACATTTACATGGATATTCTGATTTTTTCTTCAGCACAAATTGTAATGTTTTTTTTTTCAAAACATATAACTGAAAACACAGTTAACAATTTTTTTGTTTTTTCAGAACACAAAAAATTATTCTTAAAACCAGAAAACAAACCGGCCTTCTTGTTCACGCTATAATTTCACAAATGATTCTCATCAACTAACAACGAATGTTGACAACTCATCGCTTAAAAAACAGGAAAATTTTCAATTAGCCCTCTCCATAGGTATACTTAATTTCCACTTGCCCAAAAAAAATCTTAAATTTCACCACACCGCCAAAAACTGAAATGAAATTAAATTTTGTGATTGAAAAGAAATTATTGCCCTTATTTCTATTGCAAATGGCCGATTTTTTTTTTTTTTGAAAACTCATATATTGTAAATTCTCTCTCTTTGGAAAGTTATTATTGTCTTTTCACTTAACGCTAGGAATTAATTTCACTTTACCCCAAATGGGCGTTGTGAAATTTCAAAATTAATTATATTAGGGCATTTTGAAATAACTTTCCCATAACGGGGCTAAATGAAATTCTCCCTAGTAAATAATAATGCTTAAATCTTGAATACATATATAATTTGAATTGCTCATATTTAATTAAAATACCATAAAGAATAAAACAGTTGACAGTAGAATATAAAAATAATTTCTCAATTAAATTTACCAGAAAGTTCCAATTATGAAACAAAAGTTTCATATCTTAAAAACCAAATAAGATGTATAGGCAAATTATCTAGATTATTTTTAAATTATGGTTGATTTACTAAAATATAATTTCAAATCCTAGAAGAAAAAGCAAAATTCAAAGCGGTTATGAGCACATTACAGTAAACTCGAACTCGAACATAGGCGTGCTTAATACACAAGATCGATACCATATTATGGCAGAAGATTGATTTGGGCAACGTTGGAGAACCTCTCTGGTAGCAGTAGTAACACAGAACTGGCAGAAGGATCCAGCAACATCATCACGGCAGCTGTAACGACCATACACGGTGGTGTTAGTGGTGTTTCCGATGGTGATCTTGCTGTATTTGCTTATGGAAGCATCGTTGGACAGCCCTGAGAGTAACTGATTAAGGTTGGCTTTGTAGGAGGCAGTAAGAGCTTGTGGGCTTTTGTTTTGACAGTCATCTCCAACGTAGTACGGTTCCTCTTGAGAAGTACCTGATCTGATGAAGCTGATGGCTATGAAGAAGATAATTGGAATCATTCCAGGAACAGTGGGAATGAGTTTTGATGATTCCATCCAGGGGTCATAAAGGCTGTAGTGCTTTGTATAAGAATATAAATGGATTGTTAAGTTGTGATGAATTGTTCAAAACATGTGTGGATAAGATATTATAAAGGAGGCTTGACTTTAGCAATTAGGTGACCCTGCTCCCACCAAACATATTATGTTGTACTACTTCCGGTTCTTAATATAAGAGTTATATAATTAATTTGGAGATATTAATAAAATTGACTAAGTTGGTTATTTGTCACAAATATGTATTGGTAATTCTAAATTATCTTCTTCAAATGTGTGCATTGGATGATTATAATTATTCTTTGATGAGAATCCCTTACAATCAATAGGGACATTTTAGAAAATTAACATGAGTACATTGATTATCACATATTTTCTCTCCTTCAATAAATTATTACACATATTCTCTCATGTACTCTCTCCATGAATAATGGTACATTTGTTAAAAAAATTACATATTTTACATGCACTTTTATTGCTTTTAATTAATTTTAACCGATATTTTGATCTAGGTGATTTGGTTGGTTGTAACTCATATATATAGGACTGAATGGAGTATTGGTTAGAGGAGTTTAATTAATTACTAATTAAGAAATAGTAGATAGAAAAAGTTAATATTTTAGACAAAATAACTTACATTATGAAAGATACATAACATTTTTAACATATGTTAACGTTCCTCTTTGGTGAGAATTTAACTGTCTTTCACACCTAACCTATAACCAGGGCTCTCTTTACATAAAACCCTAAATGATTAACCAACCAACTAACTCATTATAATCTTAACCAGTTAATTTTGATATTAACTAACCAATATTACATAACATATCTCCAACACATACATTCAAATATATTGATGGAATCTACTCTATTTAATTTTAGCGTAGAGAATTATAGTTAAGATCAATTTTTTTAAGAGAATCATAAATCATATAAATATATAGAAAGCCCTTTTTTTTGCCTAAAGTTATGAACTATGTAATTTTTAGAGTTTATGCCCATAGCCTCACGTCTATTAATCTTGTATTAATGTCACAAAATTTTCAAAGCCAGATTTATTACTTGTGCAAAAATTTGTACTAGACTCACACCACGTACACAACCACACACACATAAAGTCTTGGGAAAATTTCAGTGAAGGACAGCAGAAGGCAATTTATATCAGTCAAGGACCAAAACTTTCTGAAATTTCACTGCAGGACCAAGGGACCAAATTGAAATTAAAATTTAGAGTGAGAATTGTAACGTCCTGAGTTTTATCAGGTTTTAATAACCTCTTTTTGGTTGATTTTGAGGATAGATTAGTGATTTAACCTCGATCTTGGTGTTTGGGTTGGAATTGAGGTATGTTAGAGGAATAGGTGAACAATCCCTCTCAGGTTTTGTTCGCTGCGGCGAACTGGGAGTTCCAGGGGGAATGTCTTTTCGGGAAGGTTTGGTCGCGGCGAAATCAGAGTGACGCCGCGGCGAAGTTGTTCAGGTGAGCGAGGTTTCCCTCTCGGGAAGGTCTCGCCGCGGTGAAGGTTTTCTGGGTGAGCGAGAGTTTCCTCTTGGGAAGCTTTCGCCGCGGCGAAGATTAGAGTTTGCCGCGACGAAGTCAGGTTTTCAGGTGAGTAATCCCTCTCGGGATTAGTTCGCCATGGCAAAAGGTGTCGAATCGATATAGTCGCGGGAGGGTTTGGTTCTGCGAAAATTAGAAAATCTGAAGGAGGAGAGAGAAGCTCTGCTAGGGTTTTGGTGTTGTGGCTGGGGAAAGGTGTTTCTAAGGATCCATTACCTCAAGTAAGTGATTTTAACCTCTAATCTACTTTCTTTCTTGGAATTTATGAGGATTTATGGTGAAACCCTAGAGTTTTCTAGGTTGTTATGGAATTGAGGTTTTTGACCGATTGTTTTGAGTTTAATTGATTGCTTCGAGTTAGTCTAAGTATTTAATCAGTGTAGTTCTCTTGGATTTGAAGAACTTTGAGTTTTTGAAATTAGGGTTTATGGAAATGGGAGGTTTGTGATTGAGGATGATACTGTGGAGATTGATTTTGAGTTTTGTGAATTGGGTTATGTTAAGGAGGGTTAAATTGGATGTTTAATCGGTTTAGAATGTTATTAGGACTTCAATTGTTCTAATGGGATGTTTAGGTGTTAAATTCCTATAGTGGGTCCTTGAGGTTTGAATCCTAAATTGATATTTGGAGAGGAATTAAGGTTTTAATGGATTTTTATGACCTTGAAGTATTGCCTTGGTGGTTAAACCCTTTTGAGTTAGGTAGAGTTTTGGTTGGAGATAGGAATTTTGTGTCCCCAATTGTTGTTTTGGCCATATTATTAGTTGAAAGCTAATACATGATGGTTGTGTGCTTGTGTGCTTGTGTAAACCGGTTGTGTGCTTGTGTGCTTTTGTAGACCAGTTGTGAGCCTTGTTGGTGCACGGGGTCGTATTGTCGGTTTGTTATTCCTTGCTCAGGCGAGAGGTAACCACTTTCCAATCATTTGTACATGCTTTTGTGGTATTGTGAGTGGATTTATGTTTTGTGCTCCGAGTAACAACTATGTTCAAAGTGTATGTTGTATATTGAAAAGGAAACCGTCTTGTGGGGTTTAAATTGATATTGATTGAATCTAGAACTTGTGAAAGATAGGCCACTGAAAGAAGTTAATTGTGAAATGATCATTTACTCTTTGATTACAGTTTGAACATGATGTATTAATTGGGAATTGGTGAGAGTTTTGATTGTTACTACCACGTGGTAAGGCCTCCATTAATGCATAATGGTTGGCTCTTTACGTTTCCCATAGTGAGGGATGGGCCTTTTGGCTCCCTACGTCTCCCAGAGTGAGGGATAGGCCTTTTATGGCTCCTTACGTCCCCCATAGTGAGGGATAGGCCGGGTTTGGCTCTTGAAAATCCCCCAAAGTGAGGGATATGGTTGATGGGATTGCATCATTGCACTTGCATGACTTGTGTGGCTATCATTTATCATATTACTTGTGAACTGCTCCACTTGACACCTCACGAGCACCTATTTAGTAGTACCTTGAATTGGAAAGGTTGGTTGGGACGTTGTCTCACCCCGTGGTTTACAATGTTTCAGGTGAAGATTCTACGCATGTGCCATCGGGAAAAGACGTAGAGGCTTGAGCTTGGTTAGCTTTAGGCCTCTAACTCTTGTATATGTATGGCTAGTATATATTGCCACATTTAGGATCCCTTTTGAAATATTTTAATTGCCCAGCCTTATTGTAAACTGGAGGGAATGTTATCTCCTTATTTTGGGTTGGTCGGAGGCCATTTCTAGTGTCTTGTGAAACTTTGTTTTATTTTCTTGGAAACCATTTGGATGGGCTAATGTTGATGTCTTTTGTTATCCGAGCTGGAGGCTCAGAGGCCTAGTGGATATTAATGAATGATTTCTAGTTGCATGCAATAGAGTTTGGGTTTGTCTCGAGTTTGAATGTTAATTTCAAAAATTGCGCAATTTCTTTCTACTATGGTAGTTTGTTGTAACAGCTTTCCTTTTCTACCATAGTAGTGATTTTATAACGAGTTTATATTGTTTTGAGGTGAAGGTTTTTACAAATTGGTATCAGAGCCAGTTCGTTTCTTTGAAATTGTTTCTTTTCCTAGTGGCAATATACAGACTTCATACATACCTTCTCTATTTGTTTTGTGTTTCCTTTCTTTTCTTTACTAATGAGGGTTTCCATCCTTAGTTGGGGAGAGGAAGGATGGTACGGACACGTCAGACAGATCCAGTTGGTAACGGACCGCCTCAAGAAATGAGGCCTTTTGAGACAAATGAGGGAGATGATGACAACAGTGGTGGATGAAAGATTGAGGAAGTTTGAAGAAGACTTCACGAGGAAGCATCAAGAGTCGATCAATCAAGAGGACTGAGAGAACGAGGTGACTATGGAGGCATAAGGAGAATGAGAAAGAGGGTTTAGAGGTGGTGATCGAGCTGGAGACTTACCTCAGAGGGAGGAGTATCGAGCAGTTAGCCAGGGAGGAGATACTTTAGAGGGAGTGATTTACCCTCCACTACTGAATGACATCACCAAGGTATGGAGAGAGGTGCATCGTCATGATCCTCCACAGTTCAAGGGAAGTTTAGAACCGTCAGATGCAGAGAAGTGGATTGAGTGGATGGAGACAATCTTTATTGTTGTTCCTTGTCTTTCCCCGCTCAAGGTATAAGTAGCGGTCACTTATCTTGTGGAGCAAGGAAGACATTGATGGGATAGTGCAAGACCTTCTGATATATCTCAGTTAGACTGGGATACCTTCAAGCAGATGTTCTATGATCATTTCTTTCTGAAGGAGTTAGCAATTCCTGTTCTACTCCTTGAAGCAGGGAGAGATGCATGAGGATCAATTTATCACAAGGTTTATAGACTTGGCAAAGTATGTGCCCAGGAAGACAGAAGATCATTCGTTCTGGCTAGCTCAATAGTTGATGAATCGTGCAAGGCCAGAGTTGAAACAGCAGTTGGCCCTGTTAGAGGTCAATACCTTTGAGGAGATGTGTGTGAAGTTGCGGGTCGCAGCTAGAAGGACATGAGAGGTAGTAGAGGCAAAAAGGGCTAAGAACCAAGCTAGAACAGCCTGTTATCCTGGTCTTACAGGAGGAGTGGGGAAAAGGAGTCAGTACAGCTCTGGGAGCTCGGGTAGCTCAGGGAGAAACAAGAATCAAGGGCAGAATCAGAGGTCGAACGCTCAAAGGGGCTTTATGCAAAGGCGTCAGAATCTAAACAATCAAACTGGCGGGGGACAGGGCTCCCGTCGAGATTCATCAGTGACTACCCCGAGTGTTACTAGACCGTACCCCAGATACGGGGGCAGGCATGCGGGGCAATGCTGGGAGTGCTTTCGATGCCACCGGTGGGGACATATTGCCAGAAACTATCCAGAGAGTCAACCGACACCTCAAACTGCTGTTCTACTATTCGGGACGTGTCTATGCCATGACAAATGAGGAGGCTTCTGCATCTCCAAACTTGATTCGAGGTAACATTCTACTTGAGGGGCATGTTATTTCTACTTTATTTGACTCGGGTGCTACGCACTCCTTTATTTCTGTGGACTGTGCTCAAAAGTTGAGCTTGCCTGTGGTTGAGCTACCTTATGATTTGAGAGTGTCTACTCCTGCGGGAGTCATTGTCATAACTGGAAGAGCGTGTCTAGAGCTTGCACTTCAGTTTGAGAATCGAGATTCTACAATAGATTTATGTTGTCTACCTCTGAAAGGTATTGACGTGATTATTGGCATGAACTGGTTGATGGCCAATGGTGCAATTCTTGATTGTAAAAGGAGGTTGGTGACGATTCCGGTAGGTGCCTTATGTGCTAAAATGTTAGGTGGTCCAGTTTTGTTGTCAGCTGCTCAAGTAGAGAAGGCGGTGAGGAAAGGGTGCCAGGCCTTCATTGTCTTCTTTTCAATTAGTGAGGATGAGGCAGGAGGAATTGAACAGATAGCTGTGGTGAGGGACTACCCTGATGTGTTTTCAGACGAGGTTGCAAGACTACCTCCAGAGCGGGAAGTGGAGTTCTCCATAGAATTGGTTTTGGGAACCACCCCAATCTCAAAGGCTCCCTATAGAATGTCTCCTTCAGAATTGGTAGAATTGAAAAGGAAGCTAGAAGAATTGTTAGAAAAGGGACTTATCCGACCAAGTGTGTCATCGTGGGGATCGCCTGTTTTGTTTGTGAGGAAGAAAGATGGTAGCTTGAGGCTGTGTATCGACTACCAACAAGTAAATAAGGTCACAATCAAGAACAAGTACCCATTACCTAGAATTGATGACTTATTGGACCAAATAGTCGGAGCGTCAGTTTTCTCTAAGATTGATCTGAGATCAGGATACCATCAGTTGAGGGTACAAGCAGAGGACATTTCAAAAATAGCCTTTTGAACTCGTTATGGACACTGAGTTTTTGGTGATGCCTTTTAGACTAACAAATGCTCCAGCTGTCTTTATGGACTAAATGAATCGGATCTTCTGACCTTATTTGGACAGATTTGTGGTAGTGTTCATCGATGACATCCTGATTTATTCTAGAAGTGAGGAAGAACATTGAGAGCATCTTCACATCGCACTACGGATTTTGAGGGACCACCAGTTGTATGCTAAGCTGTCAAAGTGTGAGTTTTGGTTAAAAGAAGTGAAGTTCTTGGGTCATGTGGTGTCAGCTCAGGGAGTAGTAGTGGATCCTAACAAGGTGGACGCGGTACTTAAGTGGGAAGTCTGAGGTGCGGAGTTTTGTGGGATTAGCTGGATACTATCGGAGGTTCATCCAAGGCTTTTCTCAGATTGTAATGCCATTGACTAAGTTAACCAAGAAGGATCAACCGTTTATTTGGACGGAGAAATGTGAATCAGCGTTCCAAGAGCTGAAGACCAGGTTGACTACAGCTCCGGTGCTTACGCTTTCGATCCCTAGGGTACCATATGTTCTTTACACCGATGTGTCACTAAAGGGTTTGGGTTGTGTGTTAATGCAGAACAATAAGGTGGTGACATACGCTTCCAGGCAGCTGAGGCCACATGAAGAAAACTACCCAACCCATGACTTAGAGCTAGCAGCAGTAGTTTTTGCACTAAAGATCTAGAGGCATTATTTGTATGGCTCCCAGTTTGAAGTCTTCAGTGACCATAAAAGTTTGAAATACTTGGTGGATCAGAAAGAGTTGAACAACCGGCAGCGTCGTTGGATGGAGTTCCTAAAGGACTATGACTTTGAGATTAAGTATCATCCTGGAAAAGCTAATGTGGTAGCGGATACTCTGAGTAGAAAAGCAGTGCATGTGTTCTGTATGAGCTTAAAGGAACAATTCTTGCTCGGGGAGTTATTGGAGATTCCAATTGTACCGTCGAGGCAGGCTACTCTGTGTGTAGTGCTCGGAGATTATGAATTCTATCAGGATTTACGATCGGCTCAATGGGAAGATGATCGGTTGGCAAAGATTCGGGTAGAATTAGAGGATGGCCCAGTGCAGGACTATGAATTTGGAGATATGGGAATCCTGAAGTATAAGAACCGGATTTGTGTTCCCCAGGATAAGGAGATTAAGAGAACTATCCTAGAGGAGGCTCACAGAAGCCGTTACGCCATTCACCCCGATGCAACCAAGATGTACCATGACCTAAAGCAGCAGTATTGGTGGCCCAACATGAAGAAGGAAGTGACTGACTTCGTACTTTGATGTTTAACTTATCAGAAAGTTAAGATAGAGCATCAACGACCTGGAGGTTTGTTGCAAGGACTAGAAACCCCTCAGTGGAAGTGGGACTGCATCTCCATGGACTTCATTGTGGGTTTACCGAGGACACCCGAAGGTTATGATGCTATTTGGGTAGTGGTGGACAAATTGACAAAATTTGCTCACTTTTTACCGTATAGAGTCAATTATACCTTGGAGAGAATGGCTAAGTTGTACATGGATGAAATTGTCAGGCTTCATGGGGTTCCGTCGAGTATAGTCTCGGACCGAGATCCGTGCTTTACTTCTAACTTTTGGAAAGCGGTGAATGCAGCCTTGGGTACTAAGTTGAAGTTCAGTACGGCATATCACCCACAGACCGATGGATAGACCGAGCGGACAATTCAAATGCTAGAGGACATGTTGAGAGCTTGTGCAATTGAATTCAAGGGGAGTTGGATTGATCACCTACCTTTGGCTGAATTTGCCTACAACAACAGCTACCATGCCAGCATCCAGATGGCCCCTTATGAAGCACTTTACGGCCGGAAGTGTCGATCGCCTCTCTATTGGACGGAACTAAGTGAAAGAACGGTTTTAGGACCAGACTTGGTAGATGCCACCACAGAGAAGATTGAGGTCATCAAGCAAAAGTTGTTGACAGCTCAGAGCCGGCAAAAGAGTTATGCTGATAGGAGGAGGAGACCATTGGAATTTTGTGAGGGTGACCATGTGTTTTTGAGGGTCACGCCGACTACCGGTATTGGGAGGTCCATTAAAGCGAAGAAGTTATCTCCTAGATTTCTTGGACCCTTTGAAATTCTGGAGAGAATTGGAGAAGTAGCATATCGAGTTGCTTTGCCACCGCACCTGTCCAACGTACATGATGTGTTTCATGTGTCCCAACTAAAGAAGTACCACTCTAATCCATCTCACATCTTAGAGCCCGAGGAGGTGGAGCTGGATGACAATCTAACTTACCAGGATGAACTAGAAAGAATCCTTGATGTGAAGGACAAACAGTTGAGGAATAAGACCATTCGATTGGTGAAAGTTTTCTGGAAGGGCATGAGTCCAGGTGATGCCACCTGGGAGATAGAGGAAAGGATACGATGCGATTACCCTCATTTGTTTTCTTAGTAAGTGTTTTGTGTTTGTCTGTGTGGTGTTTTGTGTGATTGCTTGAATTTTGGGGACAAAATTCCTTAGTTGGGGAGAATTGTAACGTCTTGAGTTTTATCGGGTTTTAATAACCTCTTTTTGGTTGATTTTGAGGATAGATTAGTGATTTAACCTCAATCTTGGTGTTTGGGTTGGAATTAAGGTATGTTGGAGGAATAGGTGAACAATCCCTCTCAGGGTTTGTTCGCCGCGGCAAACCGGGAGTTCCAGGGGGCACTACCAGAAAAAAAAGCTTTTCACGGCGGTTAACAGTGGCTTTTCACGGCAGTTTTGAAGGCGAAATTGATAAAAGCGACGTTGAAAGGTAAAGAAAACACGGCAGTTTCGAACCGCCGTGAAAGTTGATTTTCCACGGTGGTTTTCTATTTAACTGCCGTGGAAACTCCATTTTCCACGGCGGTTTATAAAAAAACCGTCATTGAAATTTGAATTTCAACAGCGGTTTTTTTATAAACCGCTGTGGAATATACTTTTAACGGCGGTTATATATATAACCGCCATTAAAAATACATATTTTTTTTTAAAATTTTGCTTGATTTTCATTTTTACCACCCTGCAGTTTACAATTCCAAATAAATGTAGGTAGTGCAGATCACGCAGAACAAGATCAATTAGCTAGTTAATATATATACAGCATTGAAATTTCTTTTACACAATTCGAAAATAGGGAAACTGGCCAATATAATAGAACTAAGTGGTTAATTAAGACCAAGAAACACGTATTGGCTAGGTCCAACAATTCTGAAATAGAAGTAACTACTTCTCTGTACATTGGAAATCATGAACATGTACATATAAGAGGGAACCGAGAGAAAACATCTAACAATGAATTTTTTGAGAAATAACCTATCTATTTGAAAGCTAATTTCAATTTTTTTCTACCAATGTTGTTGACAAAGTGTCCCTCATCAAGTTGATGTCATCCATGAGATATGGCTCAGTATTTTGAAATATCTGTTAATAAAAAATAACATAGTAAACTTAGTCAAAAATGTGAAATGAATTGAAGAACGTCATGCAACGTAACTCATCTTTACCTCGTCTAATTTCTCAGTCGTTCCTGTCTCAATTATGTCATTCATGTAGCGGATGACATAATATCCACATTCAACATGTCCTTGTTGACAATGGTACTAAAAAAATAAGATATAAAATTGAATATTAGACATTATTGATTATAAACATTAACTTTAATTCATTCAAAAATGTTTAAAAGTTAGTTCAAAACAACATATACCTTTGAAAGAATCCATGTTGGTGCTTGTCTATTTTGTTTAATCGCCACAACATCAAAAGTATGAAAAGCCCTATCAACATTATAAGAGAAAATGATATTAGAGCATGCTTGTATAAACTTCACAAGTAATAAATATATAAATAAAAACTAACGTGTCGATAACATCTTTGGTTTCTTCGGATAGACTTCCACAGAGTGAATCGAACCAGTAAACTTTGTTGTCAAAAGGGGCACAAGCAATTAGAGTCCAATAATACCTGCAAAAGGCAAACCATGTTAATTATAACCCGACACATACAACTTGTATATCTCAAATACAATAATACACTTACCCTTCCACGTAAGGTGCAAAATATATTAGCTTTCTGGTCTGAGTCATTGTGGTCATAATGTAGATTGACCTTGCTTCCACAGTATTAAATTCTTTCTGCACCCTTTGAGGACACATAAAGCCATATGTTCCTTCAAGTCCTCCGTTTCAACAGATTTGATTAAAGTGCCTGTTGTTCAAGTAAAAAATATTAGGACATGCATGAAGTATAATATGTAATAAGAAAATGATATTGTAACTTACAAAATAGCGAGCTGCATGAAGGCTATATCAAGCTCCTCAAAGTTGAGGAACTGAACGAGGTCCCTCTTGTCAATGGTGAAGTCGTATGTTATATCTGAACCCACAACCCCCAACGGCATCTTGAAAGTCACAGGCTTATCCATGTTTGGCATCATGGAATGAAGAACCTCCAAACTGGAATACATAAGCGCAACATCACCAGGAAGAGGTAAGAGTACAGGATCAGATGATGCGCTCGTTGTGGCCTTCTTTGCTGCCGCCTTCTTCACCATTGGCTTTGCAATAAGTCTCTTTGGCCACAAAATGAAATGTCCTTTAGCTTGGGCCAAGAGTCGAACCTCATCAGTAGGATTGGGCACTGGTGTACCCCCTAACCACGAACAATCCTCTCCACTGTCACCCTTGCTTGATTGCTCGGAATTTTGTTACCGTGAATCGTTGTGCCCATGAATGCTCGACCACTAGCAACATGAACAGGTGAATTTTCATAATCCACATAGAGAGAACACGGCATCCCATTGTCTTCGACAAGGTCAGGGCTAGGGTCAGGGTCAGACACTGTCAGTGGCTGTGTCTGATTATTACTGCCTTTTTATCACAGGTGAACCCTGAAACATAATATGAAATTAGTTAAGAAACATTAGATAAGTTTAAATGGATCAAATGAATCTTTAGAAGATTTAAAAAGATGTGTGATTATTACCTGGGAAGGTTCAGATACTCGGGGCATCTGAAATCCGCTCGTACCCATCATCATCAGAGTCTGTTGAAACTTGGCATCGAATTCGTCACGTATCTTTTGCATCTCTGCCATGTGTTGTTGACTTAGTTCAGCTCAAACTCTCTCTGTTTCTTCCTGTAGTCGTTGGTCGAGCTCCTCTTTAGATACCATGTTAGCGGAGGATGATCTAGTGCTTCTTCGTGAAGCAGAGCCAAAAAATTCTTTAATACCAATCCCTTTAGGGGTCCCTCAGACTCTTCTGGGATGGTCAGCCTTTCCAATAGCAGTGGCCAAGATATCCATTCGTCCTTGAGGAATGAATGTACCTTGAGATAATTGCTCCTCAAGTGTATCTTATATCATTAAAGCAACAAATTCAATTTAAGATAATTGAAAAAAACAATTAATGAAGCATAATTCTTAAATATTACTTACAATCCTCTTAGCAACAGCAGCAGACTGTGGAGTAATGTATTGACCCTTTTTAATCCTCGCCGCCTTCCATTTTTCTTGGTGAGAAGGACGCTCAATAGGTGGCATGTAACCAGTAGGATCTGAAGCAGCAGCCATCTGTGCATTCTTCAGCCGTTCCTCCATCATACTTCTTTCCAACCCACCATACCCTGCACGAGACATGGTATGTGGGTATACATTCTGGTCAGATATTTGTTTGTTCTTTTGACTCAATGCCTATGACAATGAAACCAAATCGACAAAATTAGTTTAGTTAAATAAAATATGACCTGATTAAAAATTAAGTTTGAAGAAACCAAACCTGAAATGCAGGGTCTTCACGTTGCTTCACAAAACTCTCCCATGCCTCTTCACTAATAAATGAATATCGTTCCTTAGGATGCTCATCCTTTCTTTTTCCACGAATATAATGTTTTGTAAGTGTGGCCTTAAAATCCCTCCACTGTTCATCAAGTTGCTTCAACAGACAGTCTCTCATTTGCTTAGTGGCAGGAATATCAAATGTCAGCTGCAATACAATAATAGCATAGAGTTATAAAGTAAATAAGCAACTATAATTGAAACAAGTAGAGAAAACAATGCACAATATACCAATATATCCTCCCAAAGGTTTTTCTTCAAATCTTTGTCCACCTTCTTCCAGCTAGGAATGTCAATGCTAATCTTACTGCGTGCGAGATAACCCACATAACTAGTAAATTGAGCCCCAGCCTTTCCTATAGGCTTCAGATCATCATCAAACTCCACTGTAATCCTCATAGGCTGTGTGCTCTCATCACGTAAAGCTAAATGCCTCATATAGGTTGGCCCTCTACCCTTTCTCCGGCTAGTAAAAGAGTTGTCGTCACCAGAACCCTGTTGACTGGATCCGTCCATTTCCTGTTTAAAGAACAACGAATTAATAAATGTAAGAATAAGAAATATCAAGTTAATATAAAACATTATATTATTAAGTATATTTAGCAAAAAAAATATCAAATAATTCATTTGAGGCTTACAACAATTATCCTCCCAAATTCCTTCATAATGATCATCTCTAACAGCATAGTCATCATCTACCAAATCTAATTCAACTGCTTTAGGTCGAGTAGCTGTGAAAGGCGGGGTTTCATCAAGATTAAGCTCTAAGTCACCATCATCTCCACCAACTCCTTGCCTTTTACCTTGAAGCATGATAAACAATTTCTTTTTTGCTAGATTGGGAACAAAGAACACTTGTTTTGCTTGACTTGCCAAAATAAATGGCTCGTCTCCATATCCAGACCTCTCAAGATCGACCAAAACAAATCCAAATTCTTCATCCACTTGCACAGTATTACTATTAACCCACTTACATTTGAAGACAGGAACTTTAAACTTGGTATAACTAACCTCCCATATCTCTTTTATTATTCCATAATAGGACATTGCCACCAACATTGGGTTTCTGTCTTTAGAACTAGCAAAATGCATGGCTTCCGCTACTACCATCACCCCACTATTCTGCATAGTACTCTTATCGTCTTGGGTTTTTGTGTAAAAAGAATAACCATTTATATCATATCCACCCCAACACAAAACCTCAAAAGAAGGCCCTGCAGCTAGCCTCTGTATTGTCTTAGAAGGATTGCCATCTTTTAACACTTCTCGCTTGAACCACTCTGCAAATGACTTATTATGTTCATTAGCTAGTTGCATATCACTCTTTCTTGGATTCAAGTTCCTCAGCATATTCTTGTGAGCATTTAAGTAAGGCAAAACTTCATCCGTGTTGTTTAAAATGTATAGATGTGCCTGCATTACAACTTCTCTTGACATAGACCTCACTATGACACCCCGTGTTCCCTTGCTTCTTCTCCCCTGATCATGTCGAGATTGAGGAAGACCAACTGCCTTTACCCTATCAAGATATGCGTTACAAAACTCAACTGCCTCCTCAGCTACATATCTCTCAACAATTGATGCCTCAAGCCGATAAGGATTCTTAGAGTACCCTTTTAGGATTTTCATGTATCTCTCAAAAGGGTACATCCATCTTAAACACACAGGGCCACAAAGTCTTATCTCTCGTACAAGATGAGCTATCAAGTGGACCATAATATCAAAAAATGATGGAGGAAAAATGCATTTCCAATTGAGAGAGGATCACATAACCTTCATTTTCTAATTCATCCAACTCAGCAGGATCAATGACTTTGCTGCAAATGGCACTAAAAAACATACAAAGTCTGTAATAGTATTTCTCACATCGGTTTTCATAATGCCTCGAATAGCAAGTGGAAGTAATTGTTGCATCAACACATGACAATCATGAGACTTCATTCCCGTTATCTTCAAATCTTGCATTGAAACAAGTTTGCTTAAATTAGAAGAATAACCTTGTGGCACCTTAATACTATTGACAAAACCACATAAACTTCTTTTCTCTTCTTTTGATAATGTGTGCGCAGCTGGATGTAAATAATCCCTCTTACCATCTCTTTCTTGTGGGTGAAGGATATTTCTTATTCCAATTTCGACTAAGTCTCGTCTTGTATTGATTCCATCTTTAGTCTTTCCACTTATATGCAAAAGTGTACCAACAAGGCTCTCACATACATTCTTCTCCACATGCATCACATCTAGACTATGCCTCACATCAAGACTTTGCCAATATGGAAGATCAAAAAAGACAGATCGTTTTTTCCATATATTTCTCTCACCGGCAGTCTTCTTCTTCTTCTTCTTACCGAAGACCACATTAATTCCCTCCACCCGCTAATAAACTTCTTCTCCAGTTAATGGTCTTGGAGCCATTTCATATTCTTGTGAGCCATTAAATGCCTTTTTCAATCTACGGTAAGGGTGATATCGACTAAGAAACCTTCTGTGACCAAGGTATACTGTCTTCCTGCCATGTTTAAGTTGCATATAGTGGGTGCCTTCTTCGCATATCGGGCATGCTTTATGCCCCTTAACACTGTATCCTGAAAAATTTTCATATGCTGGAAAGTCATTTATCGTGGTGAAGATCATCGCACGTAAATTGAAGGTCTCTTGTTTATATGCATCAAACACATCAACACCTTCCTCCCATAATTTCTTCAGATCCTCAATCAAAGGTGCCAAATACGCATCGATATCGTTTCCCGGTTGTTTTGGCCCCGAGATCATCAAAGATAGCATGATATACTTTCTTTTCATACATAACCAAGGAGGCAAGTTGTAAATTACGAGGAGCACTGGCCAAGCACTGTGTGTGCTACTAAGATTACCATATGGGTTAATTCCATCCGTACAAAGCCCTAGCCAAAGGTTTCTTGGCTCGCCACCAAATTGAGAAAATTTTTGATCTATTGTTTTCCATTGAGGAGAATCTGCTGGGTGACGAAGCTTTCCATCACATATTTTCTCATCGAAATGCCATCTCAAGTTCTTTGCATCTGTGGCATTAGCAAATAGACGCTTAAATCGTGGTATTATTGGAAGATACCACAGAACCTTTAAAAGAGAACCTTTGGTCATCTCATTATAATCACCATCATCTTTCTTCATTTTGTATCTTGAAGTCCCACATTTAGGGCACTTATTCAACCCTTCATAATCATTTCTAAATAATATGCAGTCATTAGGACACGCATGTATCTTCTCATATTCCAAACCCACCAGACACAAAATCTTTTTTGCCTCATACATTCGTTTCGGAAGTGAATTCCCTTTGGGAAGAATATCACTCAGCAATTCAAGCAATTCCGTAAAACTAGCATCGGTCCAACCATTTCTTGCCTTCAAATTCATCAGTTTCAATACGGTTGTCAATCTTGTGTAATCATCTTTGCACCCCGGGTATAAAGGTGTCTCTGCATCACTACATAAAGTTTCAAAGGCAGAAGAAAACTGTGTAGAGGATTCAGACCTTATATCACAAAACATATCCGAAATTCTATCACCAAAGTTTTCATTCACAACCTTCTCATTTGCAGATAGTGTAGTCTTTCTAATTTCTCCATGCCATATCCAATTTGTATACCTCAAATTTATCCCATCACAAATAAGATGCTCTTTTATCTCAGAAATACTCTGTCGACTATTGTTTAAACATTTGACACAAGGACAATAGTACAATCCATCTCTTTTACTAGGGGCATTTCTCTGAGCAAACTCAAGAAACTTTTCAACCCCATCCTCATATTCCTTGCTAATTCTCTTAGCTTTCATCCAACTATGATCCATTGTTCTATAGATTATTTAAACAACACTTTACTATCAATCAAAATTCATAATGAAGAAAAAAAAACACAAAATAACAAACAGATTATTTATTACTAAATTCTTATATTTATTACAAAAAAATTACCAAAAATTCGAAATAAATATCAAAAAATTATAAAAAAATTTTAAAACTTCACAACTAATCAACTCCAAATATTTAAACATGTTTCTAATACAGTATATGAAAAGGAATTAAGGTTTTCTCACATCCAATGCCCACCAATCAACACCAATCAACGGTTCAACCACATAAAAAATGCAAAATGAACAATACAAGCCAACCACAATGTAAAACTAACAAACCCATTTCATATATAACAGATTTTCATGGCCAAAACATTCAACAAACCAAGAAAAATTGAAAAGAATGAAAGAAGAGGATACTCACAGAGCAGAGAAGCTTCAAACGAGAAGTGAGGGCGGCGGTGGACGGCGGCAACGCACCACAAGCTCAATGCAGGAGTTAAACGGTGAGATAGTGGGGGGTATGACCGGTTTTCGGTGGTGGGACAGAGGGGACCACGGCTGAGCAAGAACGACGTGAAATAAGAGGCGTTCGACCACGGCGGACAGCGACGGACGGTGGCAAGGCACCACAAGCTCAATGGAGGAGTTTAAACGGTGGGATAGTGGCGGGAATAGCCAGTAATGGCAGTTTTTTGGTGGTTGGGCAGAGGGGGACCACGGCGCACTGAAGAAATGAGAAAGAAAGTGACCGAAATCGAAGCGGAGAAAGGTAAAGAGACATACTTTCCACAGCGGTTTTTGAGAAAACCGCTGTGGAAAGTGTTTTTAACGGCGGTTCTTTAAACCGCCGTGGAAAATGTAGCCCTCTTCAACTTATTTACAAAAATGCCACCTCATTTTTTTCCACGTCGTTTTTTTGCTTAACCGCCGTTATTTTGCGACGTTAAAAGTCTTTTTTCTAGTAGTAGGGGATGTCTTTTCAGGAAGGTTTGGCCGCGGTGAAATCAGAGTGACGCCGCGGTGAAGTTGTTCAGGTGAGCGAGGTTTCCCTCTCGGGAAGGTCTCGCCGCAGCGAAGGTACGGGTATGTCGCGGTGAAGGTTTTCTGGGCAAGCGAGAGTTTCCTCTCGGGAAGCTTTCGCAGCGGCGAAGTCAGTTTTCAGGTGAGTAATCCCTCTCAGGATTAGTTCGCCGCGGCGAAAGGTGTCGAATCTATATAGTCGCGGGAGGGTCTGGTTCTATGAAAATTAGAAAATCTGAAGGAGGAGAGAGAAGCTCTGCTAGGGTTTTGGTGTTGTGGCTGGGGAAAGGTGTTTCTAAGGATCCATTACCTCAAGTGATTTTAACCTCTAATCTACTTTCTTTCTTGGAATTTATGAGGATTTATGGTGAAACCCTAGAATTTTCTAGGTTGTTATGGAATTGAGGTTTTTGACCGATTGTTTTGAGTTTAATTGATTGCTTCAGGTTAGTCTAAGTATTTAATCGGTGTAGTTCTCTTGGATTTGAAGAACTTTGAGTTTTTGAAATTAGGGTTTATGGAAATGGGAGGTTTGTGATTGAGGATGATAATGTGGAGATTGATTTTGAGTTTTGTGAATTGGGTTATGTTAAGGAGGGTTAAATTGGATGTTTAATCGGTTTAGAATGTTATTAGGACTTCAATTGTTCTAATGGGATGTTTGGGTGTTGAATTCCTATAGTGGATCCTTGAGGTTTGAATCCTAAATTGATATTTGGAGAGGAATTAAGGTTTTAATGGATTTTTATGACTTGAAGTATTGCCTTGGTGGTTAAACCCTTTTGAGTTGGGTAGAGTTTTGGTTGGAGATAGGAATTTTGTGTCCCCAATTGTTTTGGCCACATTATTAGTTGAAAGCTAATACATGATGGTTGTGTGCTTGTGTGCTTGTGTAGACCGGTTGTGAGCCTTGTTAGTGCACGGGGCCGTATTGTCAGTTTGTTATTCCTTGCTCAGGCGAGAGGTAACCACTTTCCAATCCTTTGTACATGCTTTTGTGATATTGTGAGTGGATTTATGTTTTGTGCTCCAAGTAACAACTGTGTTCAAAGTGTATGTTGTATATTGAAAAGGAAAACCATCTTGTGGGGTTGAAATTGATATTGATTGAATCTGGAACTTGTGAAAGATAGGCCACTGAAAGAAGTTAATTGTGAGATGATCATTTACTCTTTGATTACGGTTTGAACATGATGCATTAATTGGAAATTGGTGAGAGTTTTGATTGTTACTACCACGTGGTAAGGCCTCCATTAATGCATGATGGTTGGCTCTTTACGTCCCCCATAGTGAGGGATGGGCCTTTTGGCTCCCTACGTCCCCCAGAGTGAGGGATAGGCCTTTTATGGCTCCTTACGTCCCCTATAGTGAGGGATAGGCCGGGTTCAGCTCTTGAAAATCCCCCAAAGTGAGGGATATGGTTGATGGGATTGCATCATTGCACTTGCATGACTTGTGTGGCTATCATTTATCATATTACTTGTGAACTGCCCCACTTGACACCTCACGAGCACCTATTTAGTAGTACCTTGAATTGGAAAGGTTGGTTGGGACGTTGTCTCACCCCGTGGTTTACAATGTTTCAGGTGAAGATTCTACGCGTGTGCCATCGGGAAGAGACACAGAGGCTTGAGCTTGGTTAGCTTTAGGCCTCTAGCTCTTGTATATGTATGGCTAGTATATATTGTCCACATTTAGGATCCCTTTTGAAATATTTTAATTGCCCGGCCTTATTGTAAACTGGAGGGAATGTTATCTCTTATTTTGGGTTGGCCGGAGGCCATTTTTAGTGTCTTGTGAAACTTTATTTTATTTTGTTGGAAACTATTTGGATGGGCTAATGTTGATGTCTTTTGTTACCCGAGCCGGAGGCTCGGAGTATAACATCCCAAAATTTCTAACCTAGAAATAGGGAAATATGTCATACCCTAATATCTTTAGTATGATTAATGAAAGATTTAGGGCTGACCAAGGCCAGGTGAGATAAAAGATAGATAAACAACATAACAATTGAAGTGAGAACTGAAAAAGGACCAAATTGTCATTTTTAAAATGATTGGTCTACAAAGGGCATTATCGTAATTAGTGCCCAGAAATCCTAAAAAATTTCCAGTAAATCATGGAAAATAGAATTAATGCCGTAGAATGGTATTTGAGGTCTAGAAAGTAAATACAGGTTGAAAATAATTTATTAAAAATTATTTTAATTATTAATATTCTGGCTAAATTAAGGAAAATTAGCCAATGTTAATTATTAAAAATATTTAGAGATCTCAAAAAATTATGAAAATTTAAAGGAATTTATTTAGGAATTATGGAAATTTATAAAATTATTTCCAACCCTAAATGATGAGGAGGTTAGCTTTAATTGAATTTAAAGCTAAATTAATATCGATAGATTGTCTGTTTTTACAGGAACGACAATTTAAGGAGTTATAGAGGGAGAAAAATTATGAAATTAATCAGAGAAGTTCCCTTTACTGAGCCATAATTAATGGTGAGTTGATATAAGAATTTTGAGATACTAGAATTTTTCAACTATCAGATAAAATAAACCAGTACTATATTAAGACTCAGTGGACTATCTGGACAACAGGGGTGATAAAATTTCCTACAGATAGACAAGGACACATGTCACGCCTAAATTGGCCAAGAAAAGAAAAAAAGAAAAAAAAGAAAAAGAAAAAGAAAATAATAAATCAAGATAGGTTAAAACCTAATTAGGTTTAAGTAAGATGATTAGGGTTAAGTCATCTTCCGTAGGATTGTGACATGTGGCAAACATGGTTCATTGGATAGCTAGGATTCAACCATCTACTTTTGAAAAGTCAAAAGTTTCTAGAAGTTGATTAGCCAAGTTAATCAAGGGATTAAGAGAGTAAACCTTGATTAGAGCCTAATTAATCTTAATGGATAAGAAGAGATGACATAAGCCCTAATGACTCATCATCCAAGTGTCAACATATTAAGCTACCTAGCCTAAGATTTGTACATGTGGAAAGAGGTAAAAATTGGAGGGCTAAGATTAAGTCTTATGCAAGAAGGGCATATGTGGAATTAGTGAAATATGAAGCCTATAAATACCCCCTCACATGTTCATTTAATGCAAGACCTTTCAAGTAGGAAACCTCTTGCAATTTTCGTGTAGAGAGAGAAAGAGGAGAATTCTAGTGAGAGAAAGTCATCTGGAAGCAAGGTAAGCTTCTAAAACTCTTCCATTTCAAGTTATAATGATGGTATGTTAGTTTTAGGCTATTTTAATGATGGTAGAAAGTCATTTTCCTAAGGGGAAGTGCTGCCCAAATTTTATCAAAATGATAGGGAATGGTTTAGATGAAGATTAAGCATGGTTAAAGGTTAAAGATTAAGTGGTTACATGTTAGTTTGGTTGAAAATCCTTTTCCCTACAAATATATATATATGGTTCGGCCAAGCTAAGTCAATGGGAAGGGATTGGATTTTCATAAAACTAATATGATAAATGGATTCTATATGAAAAATTATGTAAGAAAGGCCCAAGAAAGTTCAAGAATCAAAGCTAGAAAAATAAACCCTAAAAATCAAGAAAAAGGGGTTTAAAGGGTTATGTTAAGTTTTGAAGTTGCAATGATACTTAATGTTATGTCATTGATTGCCTAATAGGCTATACATAACAAAGGGGCAAAGATCTAGTCAAGAAGAAAGAGTTCAAAAGGAAGGAAAGCATTCAAGGTAGCTTTTGCAATTCATTATATTAGAGTGTTACCTTACTTTGTATGATTATGGCTATGTGTTTTGCTAATCTGTTATGCTATGAGGTGGATGAGAATGTTATGTTATATGATGTTTCCTCCATGCAAATTATGCCTTGGCTTATGCTATGTTGAGTGCTATGAATGTTTATGATGATATGTCCTTGCCATAGCATGAACATAAAGTTAAAGTATGCATGCATGTAGCTTGATTTACAATGTATTGTGTGACCTTGATAATGTATGCAATTGCTACTAAGATTTCCCAAGAATCTTACCCCAATATTTAAACAAACCCTAGGTCCTTCAACATCCAAGGGCAAAGGAAAGGAGTTGGCTCTTACTTGAAGAGGTAGTAAGCCATAGTAACTTTATATGGCTTTGAACCTTTCTATTTTGGAGGAATGTAATTGAAGCATGCTTTATGTTTCCAATAGTATGATTAAGGTTAGAGGTATACAAGTATGAGTAGAATGGTCCAAGCATGATTAGAAATAGCTAATATAGCTAAGCAGAGTATGCTATGATGTTAAGTGGTCAATTAAGTTAAGTTACCTTTCCAAAGGGGGTAAAAAGTCAACTAAAAGGGATCAAAGTTTGACCATTGACCATTTGAGTAAACGAGTGAGTTAGGTTTTGAAATTTGGCAAGCAAAGAGATCTTATTTTTCTCTTTAAAAGGAGGGGTAGTTCGCCTGATTCTGATAACCAAGCAGAAAGTTATGCCTTTCCAAAGTTAGGCAAAAATAAAGTAAAAATCCGAAAATGACCAAATGAACAGTAACTTTTTCAAAGAAAAGTGGGCTCGAATTCCAAGGAAATCAGTCTAGAAACTATTTTTCCTCAAAATTTTATCCAAAGAGCTTTCCGTAGAATTTGGAATCACTCAATTTCAATTTTTCTACAATTAGTTATGAATTTTCAAAGTTTGTCACATTTTAAGGTGACAATGAATAGTACCCCGTAAATGAAAATTTTCAAACTTGATTTTTCATCATTTGTAGCCTTCAAAAGTGATTCCAAATGCTTCCGCAAGATAAGTTATTTGGTATAAACATAAGGTGTTACACGAAGGCCTAGTGGATGTTAATGAATGATTTCTAGTTGCATGCAACAGAGTTTGGGTTTGTCTCGAGTTTGAATGTTAATTTCAAAAATTGCGCAATTTCTTTCTACTATGGTAGTTTGTTGTAACAGCTTTCCTTTTCTACCATAGTAGTGATTTTATGACGAGTTTATAATGTTTTGAGGTGAAGGTTTTTACAAGATTACAATAATACCCCTCCCTTTTTATTTTATTAAAAAATAAATACTTACCGGAGTTACTGTCCCGGCCACCGGAGGTCGAAGGTCCGGCTACCGGAGCTCAGGTAGCCACCGCTGAGGTCCGACCACCGGAGCTCAGGTGGCCGCCGCCGGGGTCCGACCATCGGTGGCCGGAACAGTAACTCTGGCCGGACCTCCGATGGCCGGAGTTTTTTTTTTTTTTAAACAAAGTGTCCAAGGGAGGGTTTGAACCCATGATCCCTTGGCACACCAAAAGACTTCTAACCACCAAGCCAAATAACTCATTCAATCATAAGATGTAAATAAAACTATATATAACAAAACAAACGCAACTGTCCAAATATAAATGAACAAGTGAAATTAGATTATTTACAAGTGGAATTCAGAAATTTGCAACAAAAATTAGGCAATTTACAAATAACATAATAGAAGTTATAACCCCAAATGCAAGTGTTTAACTGCAAATGAGCAAGTAAAATTTGATTATTTACAATAAAAGTTTATGGATTTACAATCCAAATTTGGTAAATACAAGAGAATTCACAACCCAAAATGTAAGTGAATAAGTGAAATTAGACGATTTACAAGTGGAATTCAGCAATTTACAACAAAAATTAGACAGTTTACAACTAACATAATAGAAGTCATAACCCCAAATGCAAGTGTTTAAGTGCAAATGAGCAAGTAAAATTTGAAGATTTACAACAAAAGTTTATGGATTTACAATCTAAATTTGGCAAACACAAGAGAATTCACACCCAAAATGTAAGTATTTGAGTGTAAGTGAACAAGTGAAATTAAACGATTTACAAGTGGAATTCAGCAATTTACAACAAAAATTAGGCAATTTACAAATAACATAATAGAAGTCATAACCCCAAATGCAAGTGTTTAAGTGCAAATGAGCAAGTGAAATTTGAAGATTTACAATAAAAGTTTATGGATCTACAACCCAAATTTGGCAAACACAAGAGAATTCACAACCCAAAATGTAAGTGTTTGAGTGTAATTGAACAAGTGAAATTAGACGATTTATAAGTGGAATTCAGTAATTTACAACAAAAATTAGGCAGTTTACAAATAACATAATAGAAGTCATAACCCCAAATGCAAGTGTTTAAGTGCAAATGAGCAAGTGAAATTTCAAGATTTACAACAAAAGTTTATGGATTTACAATCCAAATTTGGCAAACACAAGAGAATTCACAACCCAAAATGTAAGTGTTTGAGTGTAATGAACAAGTGAAATTAGATGATTTATAAGTGGAATTCAGTAATTTAAAAAAAAATTAGGCAGTTTACAAATAACATAATAGAAGTCATAACCCCAAATGCAAGTGTTTAAGTGCAAATGAACAACTGAAATTTCAAGATTTACAACAAAAGTTTATGGATTTACAATCCAAATTTGGCAAACACAAGAGAATTCACAACCCAAAATGTAAGTGTTTGAGTGTAAGTGAACAAATGAAATTAGACGATTTACAAGTGGAATTCAACAATTTACTACAAAAATTAGGCAATTTACAAATAACATAATAGAAGTCATAACCCCAAATGCAAGTGTTTAAGTGCAAATAAGCAAGTGAACTTGCAAATCTATAAAATTTTATTGTAAATCTTCAAATATCATTTGCTCATTTATACTTAAACACTTGTATTTGGGATTGTAAGTTCCATTATGTTATTTGTAAATTTCCTAATTTTTGTTGTAAATTGCTGAATTCCACTTGTAAATCGTCCAATTTCACTTGTTCACTTACACTCAAACACTTACATTTTGGGTTGTGAATTCTCTTGTGTTTGCTAAATTTGGGTTGTAAATCCATAAACTTTTGTTGTAAATCTTCAAATTTCACTTGCTCATTTGTACTTAAACATTTGTATTTGGGATTATGACTTCTATTATGTTATTTGTAAATTACCTAATTTTTGTTGTAAATTACTGAATTTCACTTGTAAATCGTCTAATTTCACTTGTTCACTTATACTCAAAGATTTGCATTTTGGGTTGTGAATTCTCTTTTGTTTACCAAATTTGGGTTGTAAATCCATAAAATTTTGATGTAAATCTTCAAATTTTACTTGCTCATTTGCACTTAAATACTTATATTTTGGGTTATGACTTCTATTATGTTATTTGTAAATTGCCTCATTTGTGTTGCAAATTGCTGAATTTCACTTGTAAATCATCTAATTTCACTTGTTCACTTATATTTGGACAGTTGCATTTGTTTTGTTATATATAGTTTTATTTGTATCTTATGATTGAATGGGTTGCTTGGCTTGGTGGTTACAAGTTTTTTGGTGTGCCAAGGGTCATGGGTTCAAACCCTCCCTTGGCCACTTTGTTTTAAACCAAAAAAACTCCGGCCACCGGAGGTCCGCCCGAGCTACTTTTCTGGCCACCGGTGACCGGACCCCCGACGGCAGCCACTAGAGCGCCGTTGGCCGGAACAGTAATTCTGGTAAATATTTATTTTTTAATAAAATAAAAGGGAGGGGTATTATTGTAATCTCACTTTAAATTTTAATTTCAATTTGATCCCTTGGTCCTACAGTGAAATTTTAGAAAGTTTTGGTCCTTGACTACTATAAATTACCTTCTGCGGTCCTTCACTGAAATTTTCCCTAAAGTCTTTCATATGAAAGGGGGGGGAAGCCCACATAAAGTTGTTATCACCGCCCATTTCTGCTAATTTCTGTCAAAGTTTGGCCAATTCAAAAGCGTGAAGGACAAGCTTCTACGGCCTGTCTTTTTCGTTTTTGTTTTTGGACAAATTACAAATAAAGACCACCAAATATGTAAAATTATGATTTGGGACTCTAAATTTAGAAAATAACAAACAAGGATCCGGTCTCATTTTTGCAAATATGAAATGTAGGTGAAATGTCTGAAATGCCCCTGAGTCAAATTGTGATTTAGTCTACTTAAATTGTCATTTGCTAAAGTGAACTTGTCATTTCTTATAGTCAACTCGTTATTTGGCATTCCCTCAGCCAAGTTGTAATTTGGTCTACTGAAGTCGACATTCGCTAAAGTGAACTTGTCATTTTTCATAGTTAACTTGTTATTTGACTAAGGGGCATTTCAGATATTTCACCACGATTTCATATTTACAAAAAGGAATCGGGTTCTTATTTGCTATTTTCCATATTAAGGGTCTCAAAATCCAAGTTAACATATTTGGTAGTCTTTATTTGCAATTTTCCCTTTTGTTTTCCTCCCTTTTATAAATAATTATAGTATAACGACCGCGCAGGCTTGAAAGAGCATGATAATATAGGGCAATCATACATGAGTAAGATGTAGAGTAATCATATAGGATAAGTTTTTATAATTTTTCTTTATTACTACTGTAGCTAAACTTTCAATTCTTTTCTACCATAGCAGTCAATTAGACATGGAAAATGATTAAGCATTTAGTATTACAAGGATCATATTACACAACCCTCACTTGCAAGGTCTTCATGCACCCCACCATCGCCTGCTTTGTTCTTCCACCACCTAAATTAAACCCCATGCTCTATCCGGCAACATCATCACGGCAGTTACAGCGGCGTTAGTGATGTTTCCGATGGTGGACAGCCTTGAGAGTAGCTGGTTAAAGTTGGCTTTGTAGTGCGCTTAAGAATCAGAGGTAGAAAGTACGTTTGAATTGAAATACTCTAATTATATCCCTTCCGGGTGTTTCCTTTCTCTTATTAAACTCCCATATATATACTTTCTTTATTTTTATGTTAAATATAAAAATTGCGTGTCAGATTTGAACTCAATAATGGGGAATTAATGCACAACTTTCAAAACTTCAAAGCAAAAAGTCTTCTTTGGCCCAAATAAAGAAAATCAAAAGTCTTCCATCTAGTGTTCACGAAACATCTTTCTAGTTTTGTATGTTCTTTTTTTATTTGACTTTGACTCTAGCAGCGGCTTTCGATTTGTTTTGCTTTTTTGCCCGGTTTAAAAGAAGTTATTATTCAATTACATTTTCTTTTGCTCGTGGGAAAGGCGCACAAGATGATCTGCCAGTCAATTGATTGAAGAGACTTGCCAAAGAATATTCAGCTGCACAACGGGACAACGTGCCTGGCAGACCGTTCTTCACCTAAGGCAATACTAACAAATTTCTTATTAATAACCGCCTCACAATATTTTCTTTTTCGACCGAAACCATGATTTTGCGTAGGCTACCCAAACAATCTCAATTTCTCACAATTTATTTTTTTTAAGAAAACAATATTTTTGGTACAAGCTATCCAAACACACTTTCCTCATTCTGTTTTCCCACTAAAATCATGATTTTGGTATAAGCTAGGAAAAATAACTTCCAATAATTATTTTTTTCCCATAATATCTATTCTACTCAATATCTATTTAACTTTTTCTCTAAAATCTATCTTTTTAGGGAGCTTTTGGTCATACACGGAATACAATCAAATTCTTTGTTGCCCATGCATGATCCGATCACGAAAATGAAATCGGATTATAGATATACAACAAAGCATAGAGAAGAAAGATGAGATAGTACAATGGAATGTTTTCACGATGTGTACATTTTGTGAACTGACTTCAGTTTTTATTCTTTAAATTTCTCCACTCCCATCCACTTACATGGAA
Source organism: Neltuma alba (assembly GCF_004799145.2). Lineage (NCBI taxonomy): Eukaryota > Viridiplantae > Streptophyta > Magnoliopsida > Fabales > Fabaceae > Neltuma > Neltuma alba. The sequence goes on from NW_021636216.1 coordinate 560,987, forward strand.
AGTTCCCACCATGGAAATCTAAATGGCATGGTCAATATCACAGCTAATTAAGGAGCCTAACTTGTTTTTATTTGCATTCAGACCCCAACTTAAATGGGTTTGGGCCCAATCTACTAATGGTGGATCAACTCATATTCTAACATCTACCACATCACACTTGGTGGATCTCTCTCTCTCTTCCTACTTTCATACTAACTACCAACAAGGATTGTGTCTAGCAGAATGGGCTAGTCTATTACAACATGGCGAACCAAGATTCGAATTCCTACTAGAAGAGGTGCCCACATTTAATGCCTAATAGTACCTTGAATAGAATTACCTCCAATAGGAGGATGCCTATGCTTTGGCAAAAAAAAAAAAAAATTCATACTAAATACTTGCCATAATTGCACTACTAGAAAAAATAAATATAACAACACAAAACAACAGTGATTAAGAAGAAAAACGCCGTGGAAAAAAAGATAGTAGCGTTTTTGTAAAGAAGTGCTGTGACTCTTCACTTTCCATGGCGATTTTATTAATAACTACCATGGAAAGTTTTGAATTATATCGCGATAGGGTTTAGTTTTTCACATTTTCGCAATTTCACCTCAGTATGCTGTGGTCCCCCTCTGTCCCACCACCACCAAATTGCCATTACTGGCCATTCGCCCCTCTTTCCCACCATTTAAGATCTTCCATTTCACTTGTGGTTGCCTACTGCCATCTTCGCCACCCATCTTCTCACATTTAAATCATCTCCACTGAGTGAGTATCTTCTTCTTTCATTCTTTTTCTTTTTTTCTTGGTTTCTTGGATATTTTGACCATAAAAATTTATTGCATTTCAAATGGGTTGATTGGTTTTATATTTTGGATGTTTTGCATGTTTATTTTGAGTTTTTTATGTGTTTGAGATGCTGATTGGTGGCATTTAGTGTTGAAACCTCAATTCCTTTCTCTATACAGCATTAGAAACATGTTTAAATGTTTAAAGTTAATTAATTTTGAAGTTTTTTTTTATTTTTATAATTTTTTGATATTTATTTTGAATTTTTGGTATTTTTTTTGTAATAAACATGAGAATTTACTAATCAATAATATGTTCAGTGTTTTGTGAAATTTTTTTTTCATTATGAACTTTGATTAATGATAAAGTGTTGTTTAAAATTTCATGGTAAAGGAATATTATTTGTGTTCTCGTTTTGGATTCAGAAGTTTTAGCTTTAAGAATCTTTATTCATTGAATTGGTTTGAGATTGAATTATTACTTTTTTTTATTTGTTATATTTCTTCAAATTTATCCTATCTTTGTTTATTACGTTGTTGGTTTAGTTAATTGATTGATTTGTCTATTTTTTTTAAAATAATTTGGGATTTGTTATAGGAAAAATTAGAATGGAGGACCTAAAAGGAATAATATTTTTATAAAAATTTATTTCTTTAAGTATGTGTTTTAATTTATTTTTACAAAAAGCTAAATTTTATATACAAATCTAATTTTATTTTTTCTATGACATTAAATTAGAAGCAAGTGTTCCAAAAGAAATTATATTAAATTAATTTAAAATTTGTATAAAAGTTTATGCATGTTGAAATATGTTATGAAGAATAGTTTTGATTTTGATTAAAATAATAAAAATAATTTATTATTAACTATTTTACAAAACTTATATATGTTTGTCTGATTATATATTTTTATCAACATTTTCACTCATTCACTATATATGACTATTTTTTCGAAAATTACTTAATCTAATTTTTAAAAGTAATTACAACCATGTTCATTGACTCTGTAAAAAAAATGAATCATAGTTGGATAAAAGCTAAGAGAATTAGAAAAGATTATGAGGATGGAGTTGAAAGGTTTCTTGATTTTGCTTAAAGAAATACCCCTAGTAAAAGAGATGGATTGTATTATTGTCCTTGTGTCAAATGCTTAAATAATAGTCAACGGAGTATTCCCGAGATAAGAGAGCATCTTATCTGTGATGGGATCAATTTAAGTTATACAAATTGGATATGGCATGGAGAAATTAGAAAGACTACACTGTCTAGAAAGGAGAAGGTTGTGAATGAGGACTTTGGTGATAGAATTTCGCATATGTTTCGTGATATACAGTCTGAGTCCTCTACACAGTTCTCTTCCACATGTGAAATCTTGTGTAGTGATGCAAAGACGCCTTTGTACCCAGGGTATAAAGATTATTACACAAGGTTGACAATTATCTTGAAATTGATGAACTTGAAGGCAAGAAATGGTTGGATCGATACTAGTTTCACGTTATTGTTTGAACTATTGAGTGATATTCTTCCAAAAGGGAATTCACTTTCAAAATGAATGTATAAGGCAAAGAAAATTTTGTGTCTGATGGGTTTGAAATATGAGAAGATACATACGTGCCCTAATAACTATATATTGTTCAGAAATGAGTATAAAGGGTTGAATAAGTGCCCTAAATATGTGACTTCAAGATACAAAGTTGAGAAAGATGATGGTGATTATAATGAGATGACCAAAGGTCCTCCTTTAAAGGTTTCGTGGTATCTTCCAATAATACCACGATTTAAGCGTTTATTTGCTAATGCCACAAGAGCAAAGAACTTGAGATGGCATTCCGATGAGAAAATATGTGATGGAAAACTTCATCACCCAGTAGATTCTCCTCAACGGAAAACAATAGATCAAAAATTTTCTCAATTTAGTAGTGAGCCAAGAAACCTTCGGTTAGGGTTTTGTACTGACAAAATTAATCCATATGGTAATCTTAGTAGCACACATAGTGCTTGGCCAGTGCTTCTCGTAATTTACAACTTGCCTCCTTGGTTATATATGAAAAGAAAATATATCATGCAATCTTTGATAATCTCCGGGCCAAAACAGCTAGGAAACGATATCAATGTGTATTTGGCACCTTTGATTGAGGACCTAAAGAAATTATGGGAGAAAGGTGTTGATGTGTTTGATGCATTTAAACAAGAGACCTTTAATTTACGTGTCATGACACTACAAAAAAGGGTAGAATTACTAGCAGAATATTTCTAGCAGTTAAACAAAACCGCTACAAATTCATACATTTCTAGCGGCTTTCAAACAAACCGCAAGAAATTCGTAGCGCTTTGACCAAAAACATTGTGGGTCCCATAATTTTCTAGCGGTTAGCAGTAAACTGCTAGAAAGTGACCGCTAGAATTGTTTACGCGTTTTGGCGCGAAGTTCGTGCCAAACTTCTAGCGGTTCAAATGATGGAACCGCTAGAGAATGCAAATCATCGTTTTATTCTCTAGCAGTTACTAAACCGCTAGTAATTCAACTAAATTTCTAGAAGTTTTAATATAAACTGCTAGAAAGTTTTTATTTTTCCTGAGGAGTTGTGACACGTGGCTGAATACAGGAGGTGGCGTAGTGTAATAGCTAGAAATTTCTAGCAGTTTTGCTTAAACCGCTAGAAAATTCTAGCGATTTCTATAAAACCGCTAGAAAATCGTGGCCTATAGATACCCCCCACCATGTCATTTTCACTGTTTGGCAAATTTTGAAGCAGAGCTCTGCCAAATTCTCTCCACAAAGTATATTCAGATCCAGTTGCAGATCCATATTTTCAGGTAAGAATAGTAATTTATTTCTAAATAATTTATGTTTTTATTTTTTATTTTATTTATTTTATTTTATTTTTTATATTAAGTTTGATAGACTAGCTTAATTTAGTTAGAGTTAATAGAATTTTTTTTTATAGTAGGCTAGTTTTTATAGAGTTAATAGAAGTAGTTATACTTTTTTGATGAGTTAACGGGAAATTTAAATATAGGAATATCTGTTTTTCAATTAATATTATTTGATATGATTATTTATTTTGAATAATTGTTAGTTGTAAAATATATTTTTCATTACAATTGCTATTTGCTATTATTAGGATGAGTCGTCGACTAGGGAAGGAGCCGATTGATCCTGAGAGAGTAGGACCCAACGAGGATCGTGGTGGTGGGGGTCATGATACTGGTGAGTCATTCCCGAGCATTCATGACTACGATCTGAATAAGGAGGATATCCTGAGTTTTATGGAGCACGATGATATCCAGCGAATTGAGAAAGCTCATTTTTCGGGGAATGAACAACCCCATGGTGATGCTGGTGAGGAGGAGGAGGAGGAGGAGGAGGAATAGGTTCAGAGGAATGAGAATCCCCATACTCAGCAGCGTCCTACTCCCAGATGCCAAACCGGTTTTGAAATGGAATTTGAAGGTAAGTATTTATTTAACTTTTTAAAATTTGGCAACTATTTAATTTATATAGAAATTGTTTTAATTCATTAATATATAATTAATTTCTTGATTAAATTTTGCAGACTCTGAGGGGAACAAGTCCTATCGGAGGCTGATAGCCAGAGAGCTATTTATGACAACGAGCGGACGGTTGGTTATGCCACTGAATAAATTTGACCAACCAACCAAGAAAGGTGACCAGCTGTATAACAAGTATGTGCACCTTCTTGGTCAGCAGTAGACCCTGTTCCCCATTTATGTGAAGGATTGGAAGAAAATCACTCAGGAGAAGAAGCAACAAGGTTGGAAAATAATGAAGGTAATATAAAATTATTATTTATAATTTTTTAATTTAAGTAAATGAATATATATTTTGTTTTTAAATTATTTAATTGTTTGATTGTAATTTTTTTATTTATTTAGTTAATTTGTTATTTATAATATTTTTAAATTAGTTAAATGAATATATATATTTTATTTAAATTACTTAATTGTTTGATTATAATTTGTTATTGATGTAATTTATTTTTATTCATAATATTTTGAAATTAGTTAAATGAATATATATTTTTTGTTTAAAGTACTTAATTGTTTGTATTTAAATTTTTATTTATTTAATTAATTTATTGCTTATAATATTTTTAAATTAGTTGAACGAGTATATATTTTTATTTAAATTACCTAATTGTTTGATTATGATTTGTTATTAATTTAATTTATTTTTATTCATAATATTTTGAAATGAGTTAAATGAATATATATTTTTTATTTAAATGAATTAATTGTTTGATTATAATTTGTTATTTATTTCATCAATTTATTGCTTATAATCATTTTAAATTAGTTGAATAAAAATATATATTTTATTTAAATTACTTAATTTTTTGATAATAATTTGTTATTCATTTCATTAATTTATTACTTATAATAATTTTAAATTAGTTGAATCAAAATATATTTTTATTTAAATTACTTAATTGTTTGATTATGATTTGTTATTGCTGTAATTTATTTTTATTGATAATATTTTGAAATTAGTTAAATGAATATATAATTTTTATTTAAATTACGTTATTGTTTGATAATAATTTGTTATTTATTTCATTAATTTATTACTTATAATAATTTTAAATTAGTTGAATCAAAATATATTTTTATTTAAATTACTTAATGGTTTGATTATGATTTGTTATTGATATATTTTTTTATTTATAATTTTTTAAATAAGTTAAATGAATATATACTTTTTTATTTAAATTGCTTAATTTTTTGTTTATAATTTTTTATTTATTTAATTTATTTTTATTTATATTAGCAAAATGAATATAATTCTTTATTTTTTTAATTACAAAGTAAATTTATACTGGAAGAGGAGCTAAGAGCGGATACGATCAAGAGACTTGGGGTGGCATGGAGAAACAGGAGGACTAACCTGTGGTAGGAGAAAGGTGATGAGACGAGGCCCTTGCAGGAGATATTGACAGATATATCTGGTGGAGTCCCGAAGCAAGACTGGTTGAGTTATGTTTATTTTAGGATGTCGACTGACTAGATGGTATGATAATATTACATTAATTATAATTTTTTTTATTTTTTGTCCAATTTGACTAATTTAATTTAATTTTTTTACATTTTGTTTCAGGCTCTTTCCTAAAGAAATACTAGAAGCGTCAGGCATCAAACAATACGTCATAGGACTGGATCTAGGAGCTTTGCTATCACCTATGATGAGATTGTAAGTACTTGAAAAGAATTTGTTAAATGTGTATATGTATTTAATTTGTAATTAATAATTTCTTTCATTTCATTTACAGAGGGAAAGGACGCGGCAGGAGCGGGGATACACGCCCACCTTTGGCGAGATGTGGCCGATTCTGTACAGACCTCGAGACAAGCCTGCGTCGGATGAGGTTGGGGTGATGGTGGTAAGTAATTAATTAAATATTAATATCATATCGTAGTATAAATATTATTTCATACTAATTAATATCTTTCTATTAATTTTGATAAGTGTAACATCTAGACTTTTAGGCCTAGAAGTTTCAGAAATAGCCTAAATTAAATAGGTTACCAAACCCCTGTGAGCAGAAGTCCCAAAGATGAAAAAGGAAGGTAAAGCAGTTTCAGGGACTAAACTGCAAAGTAAAAGTTTTCAGGGGCTCGAGTATAATTAAGGTTAGAGGCTCCAGTAAAGTCTCGAAGGCCCAAAAAGAGAAAAGAGACTAGATACAGGCCAAAGGTTAAGCTAGAAGCCTTAAAGAGAAGATTATATGAAGTTAAGTCCAAGAAGGGACTAAACTGTAAATTCAGAAAGTTATGACCAACAGGGGTAAAAATGGAAGAGTACGCAGAGAATTCCAAGAAAATCCTAGAAAATGGAAAATAATATTCTAAGGCTCTTCTATGAAGAGAAAAGATGAAAATGCCCCTGAGGCAGCTTCAACGGAATTTATGAGGTTATTACCGGTAAAAAGTATACCATGTGAGGTAATTATTTGAAATAGCAAGAGACCTCAAAAGTGTATACAAAAATGAGGTTAAAGGGTTGAAAGGTTGTACTAATTTATAAAATTAGTCCCGCAACCAAAAGGCCAGTAGAGTGGCTTTAAGAAATTAAAGAGCCGGCTTTGCCGATAAAAGGGTATTTTAGTAAATGAATTTTATGCAAGGCTTAAAGGAAGTGTTATGGGCTAAGAAAATTCATAGATACTCTCTAAAATTAAAGAGAATTTATGGATCTGATAGAAAATAATTACAGAGGCCAGAGCATTGTAATTAGAGAAAAGAAGTTAAACCCGGAGTAAAAGTGCACCGATAAAGTATTAATCAAAGTCTTGCACTTTACTTGGGCCACAAGTCGCCACTTGTCAAGCCTTTAATGGATGGTAATTAAAGCTTTCCAAGTGTCAAGCTACTAATGGAGAGGATCTTGACTTTGGAATTTAATTACATTATGATTTAAGTTAATTAAGAGAGAGGATTAAGATTAAGTAGGCTAATGACACTTGGATATAACATTAATGATAGTTGGTGGGATATTTTTTACACATTAATGAGCTCATCTCTCCCCTAAATCAGATGGGAATTTCGTGCAAGGCATGAAGAGAGGGAAAAAGAGAGAGTTTTGAGGGAAACCAAGAGAAAGGCATCAACTTTGGTCATACAATCAAGGTTCAAGGTGAGTTCTTAGCTCTAGATGTGTTCTTGCCTTGGTTTCTTTCTCTTTTATGGTTGAAAATATGTCTTCTCTCCCTTTTGATGGCTGGTCAAAATGGTTGATGAGTGGGGAAGGGAGTTTGGTTGTTAGATCTTGCTAGAACAACTCAAAGTATGGTAGATCCAAGTGGATCTATGTGAAAATTGGAAGAATTACGTGCTGATTTGATGGCTTTTTCGAATTAGTTACTGTTCATATCTGGTTCTGAAATTTGGCATGCTTAAAGTACACTCTATGAGCTTTAAATCCATGGGTAGAACAATTTATTTGGATATGTGTACGATTTATGGTGATTTTTCAAAGTTAAGGTTTGAAATCTGGAAACAGTGTTGAACTTTTGGGAGATTGTCGAGTTCCGTACAATTCTGGTACTGTTCTGAGTAGAATTGGTTCCTGAAACTATTTTTCCTTTAAATTTAGCTTAATTATCTTTCCGTGAGACTTGGAAGCACTCAATTTGGAGTTTTCTAGATTTAGTTATGAATTTTCAAAGTTGAGCAAAAATTCTGGAGATTCTGCGTGAACAGTACCCGCGAACCAAAATTTCCAGATTTGATATTCTTGAATCTAAAGCCATCTAAAGTGGTCCTAATTGATAGGAAATAGATCATAAGGATGTAAAATAATAAGATTTATATTAGAAAAGTTAGAAAGAAAACCCTAAGACTAAGAGAAAGGGTTGAGGTTCAAGAAAGCTAGTCTTGAACTTTATGTAATCTAATGGTCCTAATGGATTGTGTCATCATTATGGTTATGTTTAGGACCTTTGGAACATCCAAGAGGATGTTTAGTGATGTTGATCGAATGCCCACATGGTTGGAAAGTCAAGGGAGTCAAAGGAAAAGTAAGAGGAAAGCTTGAGGTGCAAGGTAGTGAACTTACCCTTTATGTGCTTGACATGGTATGCTTATGTGTTTGTTTGTATTTGTTGTTTGAATGATGTTGTGACATGATGATTGTTGCTGGAAATGCTGTTTTTAATATGTTCCCATGGCCATGCATTTTTATACCAAGCATAAAGCATGATGGCATGTCACTAGTTAACTTAAATTTATGAAAAACTACATACCATACACTAGCATCCATCTTGTGCATGTATGTGGTAGTGTTTGCTACTGAGATTCCCCCGAATCTCACCCCCTCCCTAACCAACCATTTAGGTCAATCAATGATGGGCACTAAGGGCATGAGAAGCAAGGAGAAGAAGTGGAGAATTATTAATGCTAATGATTGATGTTATTATTCAATGTATAATTCTCCTATGTTGTAAGTTATGTTATGAATGCCATCAATTCAATGTATGTGCTTAGGATGTTTATGGCATGAATGAAAGTATATGAGCATGAATGGGAAAAGTAAGCCCATGTTAGGTATGCCAAAGAAATAAAAAGAATTAAAGTAAAGAGATATTAAGGGATAAAACGTAGGTCCTGAAGCAGTTAATTTCAAGCTTCAGTTCGACCTATCATATGAATGAGTTAAGCTACGGAATTTGGTACACTTATAATGCATATCCCAAGCTTTAAAATGAGTGGTAAATCACCTCATTTGGATGTGTATACAATGAGATATGAATTTTGAAGTTAAGGCGCAGAATCTGGAAAGTCCAGATTTTACCAAATGAATAGTAATTTTAATCCAATAAACTGTACGTTTTCAGTGAGGATGAGTTCAGTTGAATATTTTTCCCTTAAAGAGCATTGAAAGAGCTTTCCGTAGAATTTTGGAACACCTCCATACGATATTTCTAGAATTAGTTATGATTTTTCAAAGTTGGACCTGTAATCTGAAAACTGGACAGTGAACAGTAATTTTCCGAAAATTAACGTCCAAATTGAAATTTTTAAGTTAAGACCATCCAAAGTGGTCTGGAATGGTTCTAAATGAATGCTAAGGTATTATATAAGTAAGGTGTGACATTTTTGGTATCAGAGCAGAGGTTCTGGCATAGGAAGAAGAGAACTATCTGCAAGAATTTAGAAAAACCCAGTTCAGGTTAGAGCTAGTAGTGGAATACTAGCTAAGGTCCAACTAAGGTTATGGATTGGAGGTGAATGCTCTAGGGAAAATAAGTAATAAGGATCTTTAAATGAAGTTGGGGTCCTCTGTTAGAAAGGTACAGATAAAATAATGATAAGGAGTTATACGCAGAGGAAGGTAGCCACTGTGTAAAGATAAAGAGACTTCCCTCTAAAAAAGGGATAATGGCTCATAAGTCAGATAGAGGTATGAGTCTAAACCCTAGAAGAAAAAGGTTAAGTGGCAACCTAAGTTAGATACAATTACTGTAGCCTTGATACAAGGTTAAGGCAGCACGATCAAAGTAGTTATCTTTGATTCCTAAATAGATATAAAAAGGTCAGAAGAGCTAAAGATTAATTTCTGCCACTGGTAATCCCTGAGGATAAGGGAAAGCAAAGTGCTAATGGCCTAGAGTTGTGAGCCAGACCCTTCCTTTATTGCTTGAAAGGAAGTAGTTGACTTAGTTGGGGATTACAGTGAGGCTAGGACATGGAAGTCCTTCAGGCAGCAGTTAAGGTTACGATAAACAAAGCTAAGTAAACTAGCAGAAGTAAGAGAAAGTATGTTTTGTCATGATGAACCAAAGAAAGTGGTGGCGAATAAGAATTCTGGTCATGACGAATAGAGATAGTGACTCTCAGATGCTGAGGTGGTATCTTGGCACGACTTGATGGACTATGAGGTCCCTGAGAGTAAGACTGATAGAGCTCAAGAGAGAGTTGTAGCCACTATTTAAAAGCTATCAGATTCCCCCTCAAGAGGAAGAGTAATGATGAGTTGAACAAGATAGTTAGGGGTTGAGTCTGTACACCGCTAAGAGGGTGTAGTGGCCACTTAAGCTGAGCAAGCTCTTAAAGCCTCGTTAGAGATGGGGCACTATGATAGAGTAGCTATCTCAAGTTCCTGAATAGATAAATAGGAACATGGAGATAGTAAAGTCAAGGTAGATAATCCTAGTGGAATTCTTAGGGATTAAAAAGAAGAGAAAGAGATGAGAATGAGACAGATAGCCATGCGGGGAACTAGCATTATGAGATTGGCATGTTCTCGATGATGTTAAGAGATACTCAGTCACGTGGGTTAGGTTGAGAGGCACCCTTTCCAAGGGATAAGTTCTTGGCCAGGAATCTTCCTAGAGAAAATAGGAATTGGTCCTCCAAGTCAGAATTGACACTGCTCTAGATGGAGCAAAATGCCCTATCCGATCAGGGAAAGGGAAGCAGCCGAGGCAAGGCAAGTGGAGTTGACCTTACCTAATGGAAGCACGACTAGCCAAGAATAAAGCTAGGCTTAGATGTACCTGAGCTTAGCAGAGTACTAGAGTAAGCAGAAAGAAAAAGAACCTCAAAAGTCCTCTCCCTATAACTTCCAGAAGCAGCTGCGAACAGAGAAAGAGGCTCCCTCTTGTAGGGATAAGATGTCCAGTCGGCATGCTACGGACATAGCAATCAGTAAGAGCTTACACTCCTTGCATTAAAATGTCAGAAATGCATGTTAGAGTATGCTCGTACTGAAAGATAAAGCAGAAGAAAGAGAAGTTGCATAAGTCCTCTCTCTGTACCGTTCTAAAGTAGTAAGAGACGGTAAGAGCAGCTGGAGGAGTAAGAGAACTCCTAAGACAGATTGGCTTAGGCACCTAAAGAGACGAATAGGTAGCCTAGGGAATTGACAGAGGCTTAAGAAAATGGTATTGGTTCTTGGAACAGTTTTGGGGAATTATTAGTATGGTGACCAATGAGTGGAGATGACTTCACTTAGTCCTATGGTCTAAGTCTCCTAGAGATTGGTACCTATTTGGGAAGATGAAGACCAGGGACAAGTTGAGGATGTGGAAACCTCCTTCAGTTGTAAACCAGTACTGAGAGAGTACCCATGATTTCCTTCCAGATAACCTTATCATTAATTAAGCTGGATTCAATTTCCTTCCGATTAATAGAGGAAAGCCAAAGTTAGAGGAGTTGGAGCCATAAGACCTGGAAAAAGAGACATTCAGGCTAGCTCTAGATACAGGAAGAACCCTTGTGACACAGAGACAGACTGAGTATTGACAGGTAAATCCTTAAGATAAGGAGAGAGATAAGAATGTAAGCTGAACAGACCTGACTAAAGGTAGAATAAGAAGGCCTAAGATAGCAAGGTACTAGGGTTTGAGCCTATCAGCACTATTTAGTTAGTGTGCTTAGGCAAAAGTAACCTAATGATAGGTAACCGTTGGGAAGTTCAGGTAGAAGTCCTGACTAAGGTATAAGCAGAGTATTGGTTCAAGCAAAGCCCGGTGTGAGAGAAAACCTAATTAGAAAAGTAACGGGTGACTAGGATTGGTCCAATTGAGATTATGATAGTGAGGTGTTTTCTTCAAGGGAAATAGATATAGAAGAGAAGTAAGAAATGACAGAGAGTAACCTGAGAGATAGGTAGTCACTGCTAAGAGACTCCCCCTCAGGACAGGAATGGTTGGGCTAAGAGAGCTTGACCAGGGAATGAGTCAAAGTTGTAAGACGCCTCCTGAGGGTAATGGCTAAGAGTATGGTAAGCCAATAAGAATAGGAGTCTAGACCCTAATAGGGAAGCAGGGTGACAACCTAAGCCTCGGGTAATTAGTTAAAGGTGCCTGACTGGAAGGTCACACAGCAGAGATGTTTTAATGATTAATGCCTGCTGTGTAGTATGGTCACTTTATGATTAGCATTTGACCATAGAAACAAATGGTTAAGGATACAATAAGCCAGTCAGAGGTATAAGTCAATGCCCTAGTAAGGGAACTGAATATCAACCTGTACCTTAAGTAATCGATATGACCTCGATAGAGGCATGGTAACAGAATGAGATGTTTAAGGCTTGTTCAAATCCCTGAATAGAGGTGGAAATTCCTAAGGGATAGTGAACCAAGAGGGACAGAGATTATATGACAACGAATGAAAGGTCAATGATGACATTGGTGCCAAACCTAGATACCGCACAGCAAGATGATTAAACATTTACTATTTGATGTGATGTGATGAGAATATGGTGATCAATACCTGACTAGAAGAATAATTGGTCAAGAGGTAAAGAAAGTCAGAAAGAGTAAAGTGAGGCAAGATCCCTCTTGAGGATAGAGATGAAAGGAAATGAATAAGACATGATAGTGGATGGTTGCGTTGGGAACTGATAAACAAAGAGAGATAAGTAAGTTCCTTGTGATACCTAGAGCTCGATGATGCTTAGATATATGATAATGTCAAGGACTAAAACAATATTCTTTTATGTCCCTAAGGTATCTAAGCGTGCAACCATGGCAATTAGGCCATTAAGGAATCTAAGAAATGAGATTCCTATAGATAGATGCCACTGCTTATAAGATTGAGTAATCCAGTAGAGAGACTCTCTTTGATAGAGATATGGTATTCGAGGAATGTACCCTGGCCGAGATTGCATGAGGAAAGTCTTGACCATGAAGTACCTCTCTAAGATTGGGAAGTGGTTCTCCGGATCAGAGTGACGCTGCTCTAGTAAGAGTAAGCTATCCTCTGAAGGAATGAAACAGAAAGCAAGTGGTTGAGTTGACGATGCTCCAGTTAAAGCAATCTGTCCTCCCACAGGAAAAGCAGAAGTAGCCGAGATAAGGCACAGGAGGACCTTACCCCAGAGAGAGAGAGTGAAACTAGTTAAGACAACAGAAGTGTGATATGCAAACAGATGCTCCTCGAGCTTAGTAGGGTACTACGGAATACTGAAGGATAATGAGAATGTGATGATATAAGTCCTATCATGATGATTGTCCAATTGTTAAGAGGCAGCAAGGACTATAGAGTCCTAAGACAAGGCAGGCTGGCATTGATATAATAGCAAGTTAATGGGCTCTAGAGATGAGCCAGTGCCTAGGGATTCGAAAGGCACAAAGAAAGGAAAGTGACTTAAGGAAGCTAAAACGAAGGGCTAAAGAAATAGGGAAAGGCTAAGAATTTCAGGAGTTGACAGAAAGGATTGAGCAATGCCTAAGAAGACAATACTGATATCTGTGAGCAGTCTTGGGGAATAATCAGTCAAGTTACTAGCTGAGTGGAGGTGACTTATTTTATTTCAACTCTATGGTCCAGAGTCTCCTAGAGATCCTAAGATGGCTCAGATTGATGATAGTATTCCAGGGTCATAGTGGATCCTGAAGAGGCTTACGGTAGAGCGCAGTAGCTCCCAAGGTCATAGTAGACCAAGCCTAAGAGAAAGTAGCTGAGTCATTAAGGGTAAGAGTATAGTACCTCTTTGGGAAGACAATGACCAGAGATGAGTTTAAGATACTGAAATCTCCTTCAGCGGTGGACTAATATAGAGAGAGTACCCTTGACTTGTTCCAGACATGTCTATTGTTGTTTAGATTAGGCACAATTCTGTTCTAGTCAATGAAGGAGAGAAAGGAGATATGCCCTTAAAGTAAAGAGGAATGGTAGGGTATACAGCAAAGGATAGATAAAGGTTGTATTAAGAGAACCCAAAATGCCATGGTATTGTAAAATGCCATTAAGACAGGCACACTATCATGGTATTATTGTGAAAGAATGAGCCTGAAGTATCAGAAGAATGTGAGCTGTGGTGACAAAATACTTAAAAGCAAAGACCATGCTCATCTGAATGACAGAAAAGTTTAGAACGACGAGTTATGTATGTATGAAGCCCAAGGTGGAAACTCGGAAATGAGGTATAATGAAAAGTTGAAAAGGTCAGAGTTAAGTATAAGTAAGGATACTCTCCTCAGGTAACCTCTCATTAAGGGTAAGAATAAAGGTTTGACTCGAAATTTCGAGGACGAAATTTTTTTTGAGAGGGAGGAGAATTGTAACATCTAGACTTTTAGGCCTAGAAGTTCCAGAAATAACCTAAATTAAATAGGTTACCAAACCCCTGTGAGCAGAAGTCCCAAAGATGAAAAAGGAAGGTAAAGCAGTTTCAGGGACTAAACTGCAAAGTAAAAGTTTTCAGGGGCTCGAGTATAATTAAGGTTAGAGGCTCCAGTAAAGTCTCGAAGGCCCAAAAAGAGAAAAGAGACTAGATACAGACCAAAGGTTAAGCTAGAAGCCTTAAAGAGAAGATTATATGAAGCTAAGTCCAAGAAGGGACTAAACTGTAAATTCAGAAAGTTATGACCAACAGGGGTAAAAATGGAAGAGTACGCAGAGAATTCCAAGAAAATCCTAGAAAATGGGAAATAATATTCTAAGGCTCTTCTATGAAGAGAAAAGATGAAAATGCCCCTGAGGCAGCTTCAACGGAATTTATGAGGTTATTACCGGTAAAAAGTATACCATGTGAGGTAATTATTTGAAATAGCAAGAGACCTCAAAAGTGTATACAAAAATGAGGTTAAAGGGTTGAAAGGTTGTACTAATTTATAAAATTAGTCCCGCAACCAAAAGGCCAGTAGAGTGGCTTTAAGAAATTAAAGAGCCGGTTTTGCCGATAAAAGGGTATTTTAGTAAATGAATTTTATGCAAGGCTTAAAGGAAGTGTTATGGGCTAAGAAAATTCATAGATACTCTCTAAAATTAAAGAGAATTTATGGATCTGACAGAAAATAATTACAGAGGCCAGAGCATTGTAATTAGAGAAAAGAAGTTAAACCCGGAGTAAAAGTGCACCGATAAAGTATTAATCAAAGTCTTGCACTTTACTTGGGCCACAAGTCGCCACTTGTCAAGCCTTTAATGGATGGTAATTAAAGCTTTCCAAGTGTCAAGCTACCAATGGAGAGGATCTTGACTTTGGAATTTAATTACATTATGATTTAAGTTAATTAAGAGAGAGGATTAAGATTAAGTAGGCTAATGACACTTGGCATAACATTAATGATGGTTGGTGGGATATTTTTTACACATTAATGAGCTCATCTCTCCCCTAAATCAGATGGGAATTTTGTGCAAGGCATGAAGAGAGGGAAAAAGAGAGAGTTTTGAGGGAAAACCAAGAGAAAGGCATCAACTTTGGTCATACAATCAAGGTTCAAGGTGAGTTCTTGGCTCTAGATGTGTTCTTGCCTTGGTTTCTTTCTCTTTTATGGTTGAAAATATGTCTTCTCTCCCTTTTGATGGCTGGTCAAAATGGTTGATGAGTGGGGAAGGGAGTTTGGTTGTTAGATCTTGCTAGAACAACTCAAAGTATGGTAGATCCAAGTGGATCTATGTGAAAATTGGAAGAATTACGTGCTGATTTGATGGCTTTTTCGAATTAGTTACTGTTCATATCTGGTTCTGAAATTTGGCATGCTTAAAGTACACTCTATGAGCTTTAAATCCATGGGTAGAACACTTTATTTGGATATGTGTACGATTTATGGTGATTTTTCAAAGTTAAGGTTTGAAATCTGGAAACAGTGTTGAACTTTTGGGAGATTGTCGAGTTCCGTACAATTCTGGTACTGTTCTGAGTAGAATTGGTTCCTGAAACTATTTTTCCTTTAAATTTAGCTTAATTATCTTTCCGTGAGACTTGGAAGCACTCAATTTGGAGTTTTCTAGATTTAGTTATGAATTTTCAAAGTTGAGCAAAAATTCTGGAGATTCTGCGTGAACAGTACCCGCGAACCAAAATTTCCAGATTTGATATTCTTGAATCTAAAGCCATCTAAAGTGGTCCTAATTGATAGGAAATAGATCATAAGGATGTAAAATATAAGATTTATATTAGAAAAGTTAGAAAGAAAACCCTAAGACCAAGAGAAAGGGTTGAGGTTCAAGAAAGCTAGTCTTGAACTTTATGTAATCTAATGGTCCTAATGGATTGTGTCATCATTATGGTTATGTTTAGGACCTTTGGAATCTCCAAGAGGATGTTTAGTGATGTTGATCGAATGCCCACATGGTTGGAAAGTCAAGGGAGTCAAAGGAAAAGTAAGAGGAAAGCTTGAGGTGCAAGGTAGTGAACTTACCCTTTATGTGCTTGACATGGTATGCTTATGTGTTGGTTTTTGTTGTTTTTTTGAATGATGTTGTGACATGATGATTGTTGTGAAATGCTGTTTTTAATATGTTCCCATGGCCATGCATTTTTATACCAAGCATAAAGCATGATGGCATGTCACTAGTTAACTTAAATTTATGAAAAACTACATACCATACACTAGCATCCATCTTGTGCATGTATGTGGTAGTGTTTGCTACTGAGATTCCCCCGAATCTCACCCCCTCCCTAACCAACCATTTAGGTCAAAACAATGATGGGCACTAAGGGCATGAGAAGCAAGGAGAAGAAGTGGAGAATTATTAATGCTAATGATTGATGTTATTATTCAATGTATAATTCTCCTATGTTGTAAGTTATGTTATGAATGCCATCAATTCAATGTATGTGCTTAGGATGTTTATGGCATGAATGAAAGTATATGAGCATGAATGGGAAAAAGTAAGCCCATGTTAGGTATGCCAAAGAAATAAAAAGAATTAAAGTAAAGAGATATTAAGGGATAAAACGTAGGTCCTGAAGCAGTTAATTTCAAGCTTCAGTTCAACCTATCATATGAATGAGTTAAGCTACGGAATTTGGTACACTTATAATGCATATCCCAAGCTTTAAAATGAGTGGTAAATCACCTCATTTGGATGTGTATACAATGAGATATGAATTTTCGAAGTTAAGACGCAGAATCTGGAAAGTCCAGATTTTACCAAATGAATAGTAATTTTAATCCAATAAACTGTACGTTTTCAGTAAGGATGAGTTCAGTTGAATATTTTTCCCTTAAAGAGCATTGAAAGAGCTTTCCATAGAATTTTGGAACGCCTTCATACGATATTTCTAGAATTAGTTATGATTTTTCAAAGTTGGACTTGTAATCTGAAAACTGGACAGTGAACAGTAATATTCCGAAAATTAACGTCCAAATTGAAATTTTTAAGTTTAAGACCATCCAAAGTGGTCTGGAATGGTTCTAAATGAATGCTAAGGTATTATATAAGTAAGGTGTGACAATAAGCGCGGATGACTCAATCGATGCCGAGTTGTGTGAGTCTCAGGGGTCTGCCTTGGATCCCACCGACTCACTTTTAACGGGTTGTGGTCGAGCGCAACACCCTAGGCAAGTTAGCAGGCTCGGTCTTGGACCCACACCGACTAGGTTGCCCCGCTCGGGTTGTGCTGACCCTTCATACATTGCAGGGAGCTCTCAAGCGATTGCTGGAGTGAAGCGGCCGGGTTCCTCATCCTTAGACGAGCTATGACAAGAGCTTAGGTGAGAGATGGAGGCCAGGATGGAGGAGCATGATTGTCAGTTCCAGTTGCAACTTGACCAGTTGAAGGCAGTTGTTATGGCCATGCGTGATGTGGTGATCACCATCGCTCCAAACATCCCGATTCCCAAGATCCCTAATGTACGCCTGCCACCAGTCCCGCCCCTGCACGACCAGCAGCTAGTCCAGCCCCAGCACGATCAGCTGCCTACCCATCCCCAACAAAACCAGTAGGAGGATTTAGCGGCCGAAGATCATGATGATGTTGCTTCTGCTCCTCACCGTTGATTTCCCCTGTTTTCCTTATGTAGGATTTTATTTGGATTTGGATTTTATTATCTTATGTTTTATGTGGATATTTATTTAAATTTTATGCTTATTTTTTTACTTTTATTATTTATTTCTATAATTTTATTTATATCAAGTATTACTTAATATATTGTTGCACTATATAAAACATGCTAAACATATATTCTTTTAACATTAAAATTCATTCTTGGAATATGTATTTTACTATTTAACATATCATGGAATTTTTTAAATTTTATGCACACATATATTATTGATACCTTTTAATACCTATTTATTATTTTAATATTTTTGTAAAATTTAATATAATAAATATTAATTTATTCTAATGGATATTTTATAGCGGTTATAAACCACTACAAAACTGAAAAATGTTAACAATTTCTAGCGGTTAATTAACCGCTAGAACATTAACCGGAAATTCAAATTTCCTCCTCCCTCGAAATTTCTAGCGATTAAAAACCGCTAGAAAATAAAAAAATTTCTAGCAGTTATGAACTGCTAGAAAATATATAACCATTGTTATATTCAAATTTCCCTTCCGGCTCAAAACTTCTAGCGTTTTAAACCGCTAGAAAATATATAACCACTAGAAAATGCTTCTGAATTCAAATTTCTGGATGTTAAAACCGCTAGAAATTTCTAGCGGTTTAGAACCGCTACAAAAATTTGACCATTGTGTATCCGTTAGCAGCATCCTTTATAAGCTAAAGAACTCCATTTGAAACTCATTTTAACTTCTCTTTGAGCTTCCTATGTCATATGTTCACGAAATTTTAGCAACATTAGTGATGGATAGGTCGTGGATCAACTTGCACTAGTCGACTCCGCAATACTTGGCTGGTCTAAACTATTTATTAGATTTTACTTTCGCCAGTGCTGCCGTAAATGATAAGATTCAGTGCCCATGTCCTAAATGTAATTTCAAGAAGTGGCATCCCAGAGATATTGTTAGAGAACATTTGATCTTTAACCCCTTCCCGTAAGAGTATGTATTTTGGCAACTACATGGGGAACAACTAGATATGGTTGTTGAGTCAATTCCAGTAGTTTCACGGATGGGAGTTCAAGTGGATGAAGCCGATATTGTGAATGATGTTGTGCATGATGCTTTTGGCATTCACGAAAGTGAGGATCCCAATGAAGATGAAGTAGAGGGGCCTCAACCAGAGTTTCTTAGAAACGAAATTGCTTGGGAATTTTTTGACCTCATGAGCGAAACTGACAAGCCTCTTTATTCTAGGTGCACAAAGTATTCTAAGTTGTCATTCTTGGTGAGGTTGTATCACATCAAATGCTTGTGTGGTATGACTGATAAGGCAATGTCCATGCTGTTGGAATTACTAGGAGATGCTTTCCCTCAAGCTGAATTCCCTCCATCTTTTTATGAAGCAAAGCAGATTATTAACAAGCTTGGCTTGAACTACAAGAAGATAGATGCATGCCCAAACAACTGTATGTTTTACTGGGGAGATTATCCAAGCAAGGAGATTTGTATGAGATGTAAGACATCTCGTTATAAGTCCGTATGGAAGGGGAAAAAGCAGAAGAAGAAACCAGCCAAAATTCTCAGGTACAATTTATTATAATGTGTTACTTGTTCCATCTCTAAATATTTGATATTTAAAATTCTCAATACAATTTATTATAATGTGTTACTTGTTTAGTATTTAAATATTCGATATTTGAAATTTTTAATACATTATTTTCTTAGATACTTTCCTTTGAAACCGCAGTTGCAAAGAATGTATATGTCATCAAAAATGGCTCAGCACATGAGGTGGCATATGACTAAGGAAAATCTACATGACAGGTTAAGGCACCCACGAGATTCGAAGGCATGGAAAACATTTGATGTGAAATTTCTAGACTTTTCCAGTGATCCTAGAAATGTACGTCTTGCGTTGGTAACTAATGGTTTCAATCCCTTCAGAAATATAAGCACAAGTTACAGTATTTGGCCAGTAATGTTAATTCCAAACAATCTACCACCTTGGATGTGCATGAAGCAAAGCTCCTTTTTGCTTTCCATGATCATTCCTGGCAAGAAAGCACCGGGAAATGATATAGAGATATACCTGCAACTGTTGATACATGAATTGATCGACATGTGGATGAATAGTGTTGAGACGTATGATTCATATGACAAGAGACTATTCAATTTTTATGCAGCCTTGATGTGGACAATAAGTGATTTTCTTGGTTTGGGAACTTTGTTCGGCTGGAACATGCATACTGGGTTGGCCTGTCCTGAGTGCAATTTTGATTCCGTGCCGTGTCGCCTTTCACACAGTCGCAAGTGGTGCTTCATAGGACATCGATGGTTCCTCGATTCCAAGCACAGATTTAGATTGCAATGGATTCGCTTTGATGAGAAACAGGAGAAGAGAGATCCTCTTGTTACTTTGTTTGATGTGGATATTTTGTGGCAGTTAGAAGATGTTAATGTCAAGTTTGGTAAGAATGTGGATCCCGAACGACTGGGATGATGATCTCGTGGCACATCTGATGCGCAACTTATGCAATGGCGGAAGAGAAGCATATTTTTCACTCTTCCTTATTGGGAATCTAATTTGCTACGACATATTTTGGATGTTATGCACATTAAAAAATTGCATGCGATAATGTGCTATATACGTTACTCAACGAAGCTAGAAAGTCCAAAAACCATCTCGCAGCTAGAAAAGATTTACAGGCCTAGGGAATTCGTGAAGAGGCTTGGCCTGATGAAAACAATAAGTTTCAACCAGCTAAATTCACCTTGACAAAGCAGAACAAGGATATCTTCCTCTCGACGCTAAAGAACATAAAAGTACTAGATGGATATTCGAGCAATATCTCAAGGTGTATCGATCTGCAGGCTCAAAAGGTTACTGGGTTAAAAAGTCATGACTCTGATGTTCTTATGCAACAATTACTTCTATTGGCCTTGAAAAACACGCTTCCTTCTGATGTATCAGTGGTTTTGGTGGAACTATGTTCATTTTTCAAGAAGTTGTGTGTGAAGGTCTTGATAGCTGAAGAGCTTGATCAGCTACAAAATAAAATAATTCTTACACTTTGTCACTTGGAGATGATATTTCCTCCATTCTTCACTGCTATGGTTCACTTGACTATCCACCTTGTTTGACAAGCAAAGGTTACTAGCCCAGTCCACTATCGATGGATATACCCTATAGAGAGGTACAATTGATTATCTTTTATCCCCACCTCTTTAAATTTCATATTGTTATTTCATTTGCTCATAATTATTAATGGAGTATTAACCTGCAAGTACTTGGAAAAATTAAAATCATATGTTAGGAATAAGGCGTGGCCTGAGGGGTCAATAGTAGAAGGTTATTCCGGAGATGAGGTCCTAATTTTCTGTTCAAGGTACTTTGATGACATGGAGACATCTTTTAACTGCCTGCATTGCATAGATGATTCTCCTTCTGGTCCTTCCATGTCAACATTATTTCCTCCTGTCGGGAAACCAATTGGAGGATATGAATTCTTCAGATTCATTCCCATAGAGAAACTCCAAGCACATAGGCATGTTTTGATAAATTGCAGTCAAGTTGAACCCTTCATGTAGTAAGTATTATATAAGCTCACTAACTTTTACACTTTATATTTGTTTCTCACTGACTCTTCTAACAAATTATACTTCACTATAGTGAGTTTAGAAGTTACCTCAGGCGGCAGCTACGAAGGTGTGCGTGTTTCGCTAACATTGATAAAAGAGCCCACAAAGAGTTTCTTAGTTGGTTTACAAGTCGAATACGTAATGACAACAACCCCTACACAGATGAATTCAAAGAGCTTTCCCTCAGTCCGTTAGACCATGTACGAAGGTTTACCACTTATAATGTCAACGGCTTCAAGTTTTGTATGGTTGAACGTGATCAAGGATTGCTCACACAAAACTCTGGAGTTTGCGGGACATTCGGGACGAGATGTTATGCTAGCAGCAGTGACGGCGATATGCGCTTTGGAGGCGTCACTTACTATGGAAAGCTAATTGACATCATTGAGTTGAGTTACCAGCTTTTCACCGTAACTCTATTCAAGTGCTCCTAGGCAAATACGACAACTTCACAGGGACTCGCTACTGACCACTTGGGCATCACCTCTGTTAATTTCTCTAGACTTATTCATACAAGGAAATCTGAAGATGATGAGCCATATATTCTTGCTTCCGAGGCACACCAGGTTTACTATGTCAATGACGAGAAACATAAAGACTGGAATATGGTCGTTCACCTCAAGCCACGAGATCTTCATGATATGGGTGATGGTGACATTATTTATGACAACGAACCTCTCCAACCCTCGAATTTTGAAAACTTCTTTCCTCAAGGAGACGATAATTTGGCAATTATCAGGTATATGTCTTTTCTTAAATTATTTAAATAATTAACTACTAATTACTAATTTTTTCTAAATATATTATAATTCTAACATAATGTTTTTTAATATCTCCTTTCAGGCAGGACGATGATCAAGAATAGCAGTTTCAAAAATTTTTATCATTCAAAAAATTTACCTTTAATAAATAAATATGTATAAATTAAAATTGGTTCGGTTTTTTAAAAAGTAAAAAATTTCAATTTGTAGCGGTTACATAACCGCTACAAATTGTGAAACCATTACAAATACTAGCGGTTCTATTATACACTAGAAAATGCAAGGCCGCTACAAAATGAATCAAAACGCTGTAAAAAAACTGCTACAAATGTCTCACTGATCTCTATAAATATCACATTACCTCTTCATTCATTTACCCTATCTCTTTTCCTTCTTCTCCCATTCTTCTTTACAATTCTCTCTTTTTTTCTTACTCTCTCATATGGTGGTTTGTTTCTCTTTATTATATGGTAAGGTGATTTTTATTTTATAAGTCTTAATATCTTTTATTTGTCTTTATTTATAATTTACTAACATATTTATTTCTCTTTTTCTTCTTCACATTTATCATACCTTCCTCAATTGATTCAAGCACTTCTCAACATAACAGTTTAGGTTCAATATTATAAAATATCTCATCTTCAGTTCAACTAGCTTATTAAATTTAATTCACTTCATTTGACACAATCATAACTTAATTACTTATTATTTATTACAAAATTTAAATGTATAACATGTAATACATTAGTAATTATACATATTAACAAAAATTTCTAATATAATATACTTTATGGTTTTTAAATTTATAATATTATATTTTTTAATAGCCAAACATCTCAATTTATTTTTTTGGCTGAGATAAACTTTCTAGCAATTCCCAAATTGTTAGAAAATGAAAAAAAGAGGGACGAATTTCATAAAATTTAAATATCCCGCCTCATTTCTAGCGGTTCCTAACCACTAGAAATTTTTTGGTGCCAATTTCAAAAGTTTGATTCCTGGCAAAATTTGATTTCCTTCGAACTTTCTAGCGATTATTAACTGCTAGAAATTTTTGGCGCCAAAATGAAAATTTTTGTTTCCTAGCAAAATGAAATTTAGCGCAGAACTTTCTAACGGTTAATTAACCGCTAGAAATTTATTAGCGATTTCTAGCCGTTATAAACCGCTAGAAATTTCGTCTCATTCCCATTCCACTACTTGTTTTTTCCAGCGGTTATTTTAACCGCTAGAAATTTTCTAGCGTTTTGACCATACTGTGTAGCGGTTCTCACAACCGCTAGAAATCTGTTTCTTGCACTTGATTTTCTAGCGGTTTGTCTAACCGCTACAAATGTTATTTGTTGTGGTTAAAACCTCTAAAAAAGCCATATTTTAACCGCTACAAAATACATGTTTTTTGTAGTCTGATTTTCACCATGATAAATGACTTTCAGGCATATGAAAATTTGTTAGGATACAATGTTAAGAGGTATAAAACATATCCGATATGTAAAGAAGTTACTCACTATATGCAACTTAAACATGGAAGGAAGACGGTTTACCTTGGTCACAAAAGGTTTCTTAGTTAGCACCACCCTTACCATAGGTTGAAGAAGACATTTAGCGTCTCACAAGAATATCAAATAGCTCCAATACCATTAACTAGAGAAGAAGTTTATCAATGGGTGGAGGGGATTAATGTGGTCTTCGGTAAAAAGAAGAAGAAGCTTGCCAATGAGAGGAATATATGGGAAAAAAAGATCTATCTTTTTCAACCTTCCATATTAGTAAAGTCTTGATGTGAGGCATAATCTGGATGTGATGCATGTGGAGAAGAATGTGTGTGAGAGCCTTGTTGGTACACTTTTACATATAAGTGGAAAGACTAAGGATGGAATCAATGTAAGACAGGACTTAGTTGAAATTAGAATAAGAAAACTCTTCCACCCAAAAGAAAAAAGGGTAAGAGGGCTTATTTACATCCAGTTACGCACATATTATCAAAGGAAGAGAAAACAAGTTTCTATGGTTTTGTCGATAGCATTAAGGTGCCATGAGGTTAATCATCTAATTTGAGCAAACTTGTTTCAATGTAAGATTTGAAGATAACAGGGATGAAATCTTATGATTGTCACGTGTTGATGCAACAATTACTTCCAGCTGCTATTACAAGACTTTGTTTGTTTTTCAATGCCATTTGTAGTAAAGACAATGATCCTACTGAGTTAGATGAATTGGAAAATGAAGGTTATAAGATCCTCTCCCAATTAGAAATACACTTTCCTCTATCATTTTTTGACGTTATGGTCCACTTGATAGCTCACCCTGTGTGAGAGACAAGACTTTGTGGCCCTCTGTGTTTAAGGTGGATGTACTCGTTTGAGAGATACATGAAAATCCTAAAAAGGTACTCTAAGAATCCTTATCTGCCTGAGACATCAATTGTTAAGAGATATGTAGCTGAGGAGGCAGTTGAGTTTTGTAACGCATAGCTTGATAGGGTAAAGGCAGTTGAACTTCCTCAATCTCGACATGATCAGGGGAGAAGCAAGGGAACACGGGGTGTTATAATTAGGTCAATGTCAAGAGAAGTTGTAATACAAGCACATCTATATATTTTAAATAATATGGATGAAGTTTTGCCTTACTTGGATGCTCACAAGAATATGCTGAAGAACTTGAATCCAAGAAAGAACGATATGCAACTAGCTAATGAGCATAACAAGTCATTTGCAGAGTGGTTTAAGCAAAAAGTGTTAAAGGATGGCAATCCTTCTGAGACAATACAGAGGCTAGCTGCAGGGCCTTGTTTTGAGGTTGTGTGTTGGGGTAGATATGACATAAATAGTTATTCATTTTACCTAAAAGCTCAAGACGATAAGAGTACCATGCAAAATAATAGGGTGATGGTAGTAGCCGAAGATATGTATTTTGCTAGTTCAAAAGATAGAAACCCAACATTGGTGTCAATGTCCTATTATGAAGTAATAGAAGAGATATAGGAGGTTAACTATACCAAGTTTAAAGTTCTCATCTTCAAATGTAAGTGGGTTAATAGTAATGCTATGCAAGTAGATGAAGAATTTAGATTTGTTTCAGTTGATCTTGAGAGGGTTGGATATGGAGATGAGCCATTTATTTTAGCAAGTCAAGCAAAACAAGTGTTTTATGTTACCGATCTAGCAAAGAAAAAATTTTCTATCTTGCTCCAAGGTAAGAGGCAAGGAGTTGGTGGAGATGACGATGACTCACACCTTTCATAGCTAATCGACCTAAAACAATTGAATTAGATTTGGTAGATGATGACTATGCTGTTAGAGATAATCATTGTGAAGGAATTTAGGAGGATAATCATTATAAGGCCTAAATAAATTATTTGATATTTCTTATTAAATTCATTTCATATTAATCATTTATTTATAATGTGACATTTTTTGTTAACTTGATGTTTCTTATTCTTACATTTATTAGTTATTCTTTGAACAGGAAATAGACGGATTCAGCCAAGAGGATTCTGGTGATGACAGCTCCTTTACTAGCAAGAGAAAGGGTAGAGGGCCAATCCATTTGAAGAAGTTGGCTTTACATGATGAGACCACACAGCCCATGAGGATTACAGTAGAGTTTGATGATGATTTGAAAGCTATAGGTCTTGAAGGGGCTCAATTTACTAGTTATGTGGGTTATATCACATGCAGCAAAATTGGGATTGACATTCTTAATTGGAGGATGGTAGACAAAGATTTGAAGCAAACCATTTGGGAGTATATTTTGGTACATTACGAATTCTTTTCTCTATTTGTTTCAATTATAATTGCTTATGTACTTATAACTCTATTGTAGTATATTGCAGCTGATATTTGATATTCTCACAATTGAGGAAATGAAAGACCGTCTGTTTAAGCAACTCAATGAACAGTAGAGAGATTTTAAATCCATGCTTACAAGACAGTATCTTCATGGAAAAAGAAAGATGAGCATCTTAAGGATCGATACTTTTTTACTAGTGACGAGGCATAGGAGAGGTTTGTAAAGCAACGTCAAGACCCTACATTTCAGGTTTGGTTTCTTCAAACTTAGTTTTTAATCAATTATATTCTATTTAACTAAACTAACTTTATTGAATTTGTTTCATTGTCATAGGCACTGAGTAGGAAGAACAAGCAAATATCTGAGCAGAATGTGTACCCATATACCATGTCTCGTGCAGGGTATAGTAGGTTGGAAAGAAGTATGACAGACGAGAGGAAAAAGAATGCACAGATGGCTACTACTTTAGATTCTACTAGCTATATTCCACCTATTGAGTGTCCTTCTCGCCTAAAAATATAGAAGGCGATGAGGGTTAAAAGGGGTCAATATAACACTCTAAAGTCTGCTACTATTGCTGAGAGGATTGTAAGTAATATTTATGCATTATGTTTCATTAATTGCTTTTTTCAATTATCTTAAATTGAATTTGTTGCTTTAATATTACAGGATACACTTGAGGAGCAATTATCCCAAGGTACATTTATTCCTCATGGACGGATGGATATCTTGGCCACTACCATTGGAAGGGCTGACCATCCCGGCATAATCAGAGGGGCCCCTAAAAGGATTGGCATTAAATAGTTCTTTGGCCCTGGTTCACAAAGAAGCACTGGATCATCCTTCGCTTACATGGTATCTAACGAGGAGCTCCACTAGTGATTATAGGAAGAAACAGAGAGAGTTCGAGCTCAACTCAGTGAAGAACATAAGGCGAAGATGCAAAAGATGTGTGAGGAGTTCGATGCCAAGTTTCAACAAGCTATGATAATGATGGGCACAACCAGATTCCAGATGTCCTGAGTGTCTAAACCTTCCCAAGTACTAATCACACATCTTCTCAAATCTTCTAAAATTCATTTCATCCATTTAAACTTATTTAACGTGCCTTAACTAATTTCTTTTTATGTTTCAAGGTTCACCTTTGATGAAAAGTAGGAAGGGCAGTAATAATCAGATGCAATAGCTAACATTGTCTGACCCCGACCCTAGCCCTGACCTTGTCGAAGACAATGGAATGCCGTGTGCTCTCTATGTGGACTTTGAAGATTCAGCTGTTCATGTTGTTAATGGTTGAGCATTCCTGGGCACAACGATCTATGGCAAGAATGTTCTAAAGGATCAAGCGAGGGTGACAGTGGATAGGATCCGTAGTGGTCAAGGTGGTACACCAGTGCCCAACCCTGCTGATGAGGTTTGACTACAGGCTAAGGCTAAAGGACATTTCATTTTGTGGCCAAAGAGACTTGTTGGAAAGCTACTAACGAAGAAGGTGATAGCGAAGAAGGCAAAAAAGAGCGCATCATCAGATCCTGTCCTCCTGCCTCTTCCTGATAACATTACAGTCATGTATTCTAGTTTGGTGCTTCTTCATTCCATGGTGGCAAACATGGAGAAGCCCTTTACTTTCAAGATGCTGCTGGGAATTGTGGGTTCAAATGTAACGTACGACTTCACCATTGACAAGAAGGACCTATTTCAGTTCCTCAACTTTGAAGAGCTAGATATAGTCTTCATGCAGCTAGCTATTTTATAGGTTACAATATCATTTTCTTATTTCATGTTATACTTATACATG
Source organism: Neltuma alba (assembly GCF_004799145.2). NCBI lineage: Eukaryota > Viridiplantae > Streptophyta > Magnoliopsida > Fabales > Fabaceae > Neltuma > Neltuma alba. The sequence goes on from NW_021636216.1 coordinate 588,950, forward strand.
TCCTAATGTTTCTTATTTGAACAACATGCACTTTACTCAAATCTGTCGGCAGGGAGGACTTGAAGGAACATATGGCTTTATGTGTCCTCAAAGGGTGTAGAAAATAGTCAATACTGTGGAAGCGAGGTCGGTCTACATGATGACCATAATGACTTAGATGAAAAAGAAAATATATTTTGCACCTTACTTGGAAGGGTAAATATATTATTGTATTTGAGATACACAGGTTGTATATATATGATTATAATTAACATGGTTCGTACTTTACAGTTATAATTAGACCCTAATTGTTTGTGCCTCTTTTGATAATAAAGCCTACTAGTTCGATTCCCTTCGTGAAAGTCCAACCAAAGAAACCAAAGATGTTATCAACATGTTAGTTTATGTTTATATATTCATTATGTGAAAAGTCTATAAAAACGTGCTCTAATATCTTTTTTTTTTTTATTACTGATAGGGCTTTCCATAGTTTCAATGTTGTGGCCAAGCAGCAAAATAGGCAACCACCAAGATGGATTCTCCCACAAGTATGTTGTTTTGAGCTAAATATATGCTTATAAATCTTTTCAATAATCAAAACTAATGTTTACAATCAAACTCTGATATTCAATTTTATATTTCATTTTGTTAGTTCCGTTGTCAACCTGAGAGTGTTGAATGTGGATACTATGTCATCTACTTCATGAATGACATCATTGAGACAGGGGTGACTGAGAAATTAAATGAGGTAAATATAGGTTACATTGCATATAATTCTTCAATTCTTTTCACATTTTTGATCAAGTTGACTAATGACTATGTTATTTTTGATTTATTGGCATTCCAAAATGTTGTGCCAAATGACATGGAGGAAATCAACTTGATGAGAGACACTTTGTCAACAATATTGCTACAGAATTTTGAAAATGTGAAATAGTTAGGTTATTCCTCACATTTTAGTTTATTGTTTGATTATTTGTTAATATATTAGGTTATTCAATAAGAATTGGATGTTAGTATTCATATGGTCATCTTGAAATTGTTCTGCATATTCTTTTGCTTTGCTGGTTGATTTGGGTCTCTAAACTGCAAGGAGGTATCAGTAACCGTCGTGAAAAAATGATTTTCCACGGCGATTTTATAGGAAAGTCAACTTTTCACAGTCGTTTACGACCACCATGTTTTATTCTCCTTTCAACATCAACAGTATCCACTTTGCCTCCAAAACTGCCGTGAAAAACCTTAATTAACCTCCATTAAAAGCCTTTTTTTTTTTGGCAGTGTTGCTTGGGGAAAATGTCGTTTAGGTATTCGTATTAGAAATCTTTTATGTAAGACAAAGAAGGGACAACATTCTTTACGTAGCTTTCTAAATAGTTATGGATATGCTTTTTTTTCAAAAGGTGCCTCTAAAAGAGGCCATTTTTATGAATCTCCAATTTGCTTAGCACTTTTAGAAATGAAATACCGTAAAAAAAAAAAAATTAGTTACGATAAAATGTTTCAAGATTTGGCTAACCTCAACTTATAAAATTGAATTAATTATTTACAACGATTTAAATAAAATATAAAGAGCTTTCTCCACAAAGAATATCCAAATTCTAGGAATGAACAGCTATTCAGTAGGATTTGTAATCAGTTAATTATTTAACATAGTAAGTCAAGTATACATGCACACAATATCAATTATATAGCTAAAAAGACTAAATTTTAAGTAGCGAATATGAGAAGCCTTCTTTGTAAAAATAATAAAATTTTACATTTTTATCTTATCATTTTGTCAAAATCTCTAATAAGAATACAAGAGCAAGTGTCTCATAAGATGCACACACAAATACACTTTAGGTAGGGATGGACCAATGTGAATTTCTTTCATACGTCGTCATCAATAACCTAGAAGCCTTATCTCATCATCTGATTTTCATGGCTAATTAAACTTTGTTTCAGACTCTTTCCAATGTCTTTTTCATGATCTAGCCTAAGAAGATCATAAAAAAACCTATTTATTTGTATAGTTGCTATATACAGGATTTATGTAGTCATCCATCACATTAGTTTTCACCTAGGTTTGATGTGAGACAAGGTTACCTCATTAACAAAAGCATCTTTGGAATTTTTGGAAGTAGCTGAATCTCCTAGGACCATTTCTACTGAAAATGCAGGCCAACTAAGTTTAGGAAAGGTCATTGGGTCACTTGCAAGCACGCATGATGATAACAGTGAACATGATTGGCTTATCTGCTGCATTTTCTTGAACACAAAGTAAACCAATATGTTCACACTTCAAAACATCATTTGCAACATATGAATTTTCTAGAATTGGGTCCATCAACTCCAACCATTTTCCTTCACACCACATATTACAAGGAATTGCAAAATTTTTAATTTGAAATATTGAATGTTCTAAAATTGGGTTATTGCTATAAAATCAAAATTCCTTGAGGAGATAAGATTAGCAAAATAACTTATATAAAATAGAAGACTTTGACCATGTTCAGAGATATTGAAGCCACTAATCCTTTTCCCACATATAATTTCTAGCAAAAGAATTCCAAAACTAAAAACATCTGATTTCACTAAAAATAATCCTCTCATAGCATATTTTGGAGCCATATAACCACTATTTTCAATCAATTCAAATAGTAGTTGACTTATCCATGAACTAAAATTTTCCAAACAATTCAAATACTAATTTTTTTGGCTGAATAATTCAAAAGGGGAAGAATGATCAACGTGTATCTAACACTTATTATGTACCTATTATTTATGTCACATCCCAAGAAATTTCACCTAGACATAGGGAACCAAAAATTGGGATGAGGGCCAATGTAGAAACTAGATACGAAGATAAAATAACTTTTGATGTGAAATCTCGATAAGGTCCGAGTTGGTATTTCGTAATTATCAGTCTAGGAAGGATAAAACGGGAAATTTAGAGAAAAATTCCAGAAAATTTTCAAAAAATGGTAGAAAAATGAATTTCAGGTTTTGGAATCTCAATTGAGGCTTGAGAAGTGAAAATAGTGGAAAATATCTCATTTCAGAATTTTCCAAAATCGGAGGTTTTTCAGGATAACAGTAAAAAATTAAGAGAAAATAATTATTTTAAATAGTTAGAGGCCTCAATAATTCTGAAAAAATATAAAAAAATTATATAAATATTTTTTTGGAATTTATAAAATTAGTTTTAGGTCTTGGGAACTCAGGAATTAATTTTAGGAAATTTATTTTCCCACAGTTGCACCGATAGAGGCCTAATCGGAGAAAATTCAAAATAAATATCTAGAAGTGGTGAAAAATTCTGAAACTTTCCAGATCATGTTCCTATATTAAGAAGTGAATTATCATGGAGAGAAATAAATTTTTGAAAGCCTAGAAAAATTATGAAATGTTGTTAGTGAATAATAACCAATAAAGTTTCAGAATGGTTTAAGATTTTGATTTGAATTGTAGGCCATCCTTTTGATCCAGCCTAAACCATTTGTGGGGTCCACATTGAGCCCAATTAAGGCCTAATTTCATGATAATTCTGGAGGCTTCAAATTAATTAAAGAAAAGCCCAAAATTAGGGGATAATTGTTGGAAAAATCTAGCAAATGGACACTTTACAAATCTGAACCTTTCTTGCACTTGATGGCTGACAAATAACCCCCTTAGGTGGCAGCTTGGTCATCCAAAGGGAGGGGGAATGGAAGAAAATTTTTTGTCTATAAATACCCCCTAAAATACAAGAAAATGGGAGGAAACTTGTAAAATTAAGGGGAGGTTCTGCCATTTTCGTTTCAGACCTGTAAACTGATTTTCTTGAGAGTGTTTGGGCAAGAAATAATCCAGCTTTCATCAAGGATACATCAAGGTATGTCTAAGCCTTGCTATACCTAAGATTTAAGCTAGTTTTAGTTTAGTTTTAGCATGCAAATTCAAGGAAAAATGCTGCACAAATTCGGTTGGTATGCTTGGCTATTAGGGAAGGATAGAAATCTTAAACATCAAGTGGAATAAGCATATTTAAGTGGTGTATGGATTGATTTTTAGAAGAAAACTAAGTTAGGGTTTTATATGTTCTTTTTGGTCAAGGGATGTTCATGGTGCAGGAGATTATTTCACCTTGATTTGATAATTCCAATGGGTTTAAAATGTGTTTTTGTGTAGGGATACACTAAAAGAAAGTGTTTAAAATCATTGGAATAAAAAATCAAATTTTTGGAAAACATATACCCCCTATTCGGCCAAGACAGTTTGAAGGGGGAGTAGTTTGATTTTTAAAAATTTGATTGGATATTTGAATTCCTCATGAAAAATTGTGTAAGAATGAGCCAAGAGATCATTGATTCTACAGGAGGAACAATTTTGTTAAGAATCAAAGAAAAGAGGGAAATTGTGTTGGCTAAAGTTAAAGTATAGTGTTAAAGTTGTACTCCTCTGGTCCTTAATATAGAACCCAATTATTGAGTTGGTTTTGGTCCTAAATATAAGACTCATTTCTCATATTTATCAATTTTTTCTAAATTACCCTTATAGATACGTCCTCAACTATAATCAAGCAGAAGAGGGAGATGGGGTATTAAGAAAGATGATTATGGTGTTTTAAGAAAAATGTGTCACTTTTCTTATAATTAACTAACTTACCTAACTTTCTTAATCTAATCAAATTAGTTAAATGGGTCTTATATTAAGGACCAGATCAGAGGAGTATAATTTTTAATATGGGTTGCAATTATACTTGAATTGATAGGTTTTGTGGAGAAGAATCAAGGAGAATCCAAATTCCTTGAAGAGGCCGAATTGGTTTAAGTTTAAGTGGTAGCATTGAACTTACAATTTGATTGTTTATCTAGCTTGCTTGATGTGTTATGTTGATTGCTTTGATTTAATAGATTTATATTGTGGAGATTTATTGATTTTATGACACTTGATATGCTTTGACCAAATGCATAATAGTATATTATTGTGAAATTATGATGATTTCCTCTTGTGGTATGATGCATAACCTCATTTTATATTACTTAAGAATGTCTTGAGGTTGTATGACATATCGCATTATGCATTGCTTGATTTACATGAGGATTATAGGTCAATTACTACAGAGATTTCTATGAAATCTCATTCCTCTTATGTCAATTCATGTACCAAATAGGGGATGGCTCATGCATGGATCAAGGTGAGGAAATGGTGTTGGGATAGAGAAGTTTCACAGTTTTCCCAACTTTGTGAAATATCTTGGAATGTTTTGTTGAACTCTATGACAATATTGTAACAACTTATGAATGGTATTATGATGTAATTATATTTGTATGATATGCCCTAATGCTAGATTTATGAGTGTTGGAATGGTAGAATGAAGTAATGCAAGGAAGAAGGAAATAAAATTCAAGAAAAATAAGGTTAGGGGATAAAAATGCCTAAAACCGGAGCAATCTTGTGGTACATAAAATAATAAGCAAATGGATGAATCTGGATCTAAAATTTTGCAGGCATGTAGATCTCATTTTTAGCTTTAAATCAAAGGGTGGGTCACTAAATTTGGAGTTGTGTGCTAAGAGTTATGCCCTTCCAAAATTAAGCTAAAATACTAGAAGTTTGAAAATTGACCATATGAATCGTGCACCTTGTCAAATTGTCTGGTGCTTTTTTGGATGGAATTGAGGCCTATGAGTATTTTTCCTTTAAATAAATCTTGACAAGCTTCACGTGAAAATTAGAACCACCTTATTTTGATTTTTTTAGAATTAGTTATGAATTTTCAAAGTTGACCTAAAATGCTATGAATAGTGTATGGAGAGTACGGAAATGGAAAATTTTGAACTTAAAAATTTTCATTCTTGAGCCATGGGAAATGAATTATAATGGTTCCAGTTGATGTATAATATAGTTATAAAGGAGGTGTGACAATTCGTCTTGTATTTCATTGATTTTGTGCTTCTTCAAAAGTTCTTGCCAATCCAAAATCTAATATTTTAGGGTTCATCTCATAATCTAGATGGATATTGCTGGCTTTCATATTTTTGTGAATTACTTTAAGTCGAGAATCTTCATGAAGATACAAAATTCCTCTTGCAATTCCATTAATAATATATAATCTTCATTTCCAATCTAGTTTCTTTCTATTTTCTTCATTTGAAAATTTTTTCCAAGAAAATTTTTAATAAGAGAATTTGAGGGAAGAAAATAAATTGTTAGTTGTTTTCTAGGAGACTCATCATTTAAAATTTTGTTGCATAATATATAATAAAACAACAAAATTTATAACTACAATGTGTTGTTATCAATTGATGTCTAAATTTGGCATGCATGTCTTGACAATGCTATGTGAGAGAATATAGAATGATTGAACATAACTTGAGTGCTTGAATGGTTATGTTGCTACTAAGATTCTCCCAAATTTCATCCTTCATTACCCAACAATAATATGTACCAATAACAAGAGGAGGAGTATGCATGAAAACAAACAAAGGATATAATGCACTAAAATAGTTGAAATTAATTATACATGCAAGTCGCGAAATTGTATAATCAAGTGTGATGAGGTGGCATGGGGTTTTGAGAGTTGCATGAAATGAATACTTCACGTTATGATAGTATGCATTAAGAAGATGAGATAAGATAAGTAGAGAGAGAAATTAGGGCAAGAAGAATGAGTGAAGAGGCCAGTTTATCAAAAGAAATGATTAAAGCTCCTAAATTACATAGTAAGGAAAAGTATGACATAAAGCATAGAAGCAAGATAAGCCTGGCCATGATGATTTTATAATAGAAAGAGCATAAATCAATCTAAAACAAGATAAATATCACTTCAATTGGACACTTAGAGCTCAAGATATCAACTTTTAAAGATAAGGGATTAAACCTGTAAAATATTGTTTGACCAAATGAACAATAGTGATGTTTCATGAAAGATACTATAACAATTGCTAGGATCAAGGTCTAGGCTTTTTTTTCTTCTTCTTATAGAGAAATTAGGGAGCTTTAATAAAAAAACTTGAATCAACTTCGTATGATATTTCTATAATTAGTTATATCTATTTTTAAAGTTAGACTACAAATTTAAGAATACCAAATGATCTAAATAGTAACCTGATGATTGAAATACAAATTTTAGTTCATGGGACTTAATTCACAATTTCTTTGAACCACAATGCTTCTAGATGCCACTAAATGGGTAAAAATAACAATGGACATGACAGTTTGAGTTTCCTCTTCTTCTTCTTTTTAATCACTATAGGGTATCTAATGTCTCTAAAACATGTTAATTTATAATAACATTAATTATCTAATAACTAAATAAAAATCCAATCAAGAGAGATGTCAAACGCATAGTTGAAAGTTGGAAATGCCTCCAATATATATATATATATATATATAAGCAGAAGCCAGACAGTTTTGTGGCAATGCTTGTGTTGGCAAATTGAGTTAAGAAGTGTTAGCTGGTATAGCATCAGTGGATTCCTTATAGTAATAGAGATCAAGGAAAAAAACAAACTGTAGGCAAATTTCTTATAAAAAACAAAGCTATAGGCAAAGATTAAAGCAGTACAGTCATATAGAAGAGAATAAGAGAATGAGATAAATTGGTAAGGAGAGAAGTCTGGAATGTACTGATTTGTTTCTCATGAGGCCTTAATATTTAAAAGAGATCATTGCAAGAAAAGTTAGTGGACTCATGCCATATTGTACTACTAATCATACAAGCGGCCAACCGACCGTGATTAATACATGTGAATTCATGCTCTAAGGAATATATCATATACATTCATCACTACAAAATAATAATAATAATAATGCGATTAGCACAGATTAGCCACAAAATCACATTAACAACGGAATTAGCATGGAATTTGTTCCATCGCTAATTGGATTAGCAATGGAATTTTCGTCTCTAATCACGTGTCGGTGACACCTCACCTCCACTGTCACGTGTCACCACCTCACTTCCATGTGTTGCTGCGTCCTTGCATGCCACAACCTTGTATCACCATGAGTTGACACCACATAATTCTTCCTCAAAGTGACCTCCACGGCTCAAATTAAAGACCACGTTTGTGCACACATGTGACTTCACCAGTTGAACTGTAATGAACTTACTGACTTATTATACAAAATTAAAAATATATATAATATTCTTTTACATAAATATATACACACACACATATATATTATTAAAAACTAAAAATAAACTATATGATCATTTTAATCATTACTATTTTTTGACAACATAATTTTTAAATATCTGTTTTACTATTTATTTTATACTGTTTTATTTTTAAATTTAACTTTTAATTAACATTTATAAGATATATAATTTAATTATATATGTGTTATATTACATTATATTGTATTATCTATATTTGTTTTATATATTTGATGAAAAACCATTTATAGTTAGTGAAAAAAATCTTGTTATTCAAAAAATAGCTACCATAATAAAATCTAATAGATTATTCTATATAAAAAAAATTGAATGATTTGAATAAGTTATGATAAACAACATTCTCCTACTTATATATGTATTCTATATAATTTATTTTTTTGAAATTTTTTCTTTATACTATTTATTTTTGCATTGATGACCAAAATAAATCTATACCATGGGTATTAATTATATCATGATCAAATTTTATTGTTTAATGATTAAAATTCAAAATTCACTTCAACATTAGTTCGATTTATAATCATAAATTAAGGTGTTCATATAATTTATAAATTCATTTTTGGTTTTAAATTTCTATCATATATTACATCTTTTAATATATTATAGATATAATAGAATTATTTCTTTTTTATATAAATTTGTATAAGAAAGTTATTAATATTCTTATCATATTTGTTTAATTATTATTAATAATCAAGAGGAATTGATTTTAATGAAATATAAACAAGTTTTCTAAGAAATTCTCTTCTTATTCTCAGTATATATCTAATGATGAGATAAATGATAATGATATCTTTATTAACATCAACTCCACAAATATATCAATTTATTTTACAATTGAAAATATATTTAAATCATTTTATCTTTAATTATGTCATTATATAAATTGTTGTAAGATTATAATCTAAAATAATAAAGTTTAAAATTAGTGATGGAACTAGTGACAAAAATTTTGTTGACAAACAATTCAGTGATAGAAATTCGTAATGGAATTTTTTTGGTTGCTAATTCCATCACTAAAATTGTGTAATTAAAATTTATGACGGAATTTATGATAGAAATTTCTGACGGAAAAAATTCTGTCGCTGTCACTAATTCTGTCACTAAATATTTACTAAAGGATTTTTTAATAGATTAGTAATGAAATTTCCATTGCTAATTCATCACTTCTGTCGCTAATCCGTCGCTAAATTTAGCAACAAAATTTTTGTCACACCTCCTTTATTATCACACTTTACATCAATTCGAACCATTAGGAACCATTATTCAAGTCTTAAGTATAAGAAAATTTCAATTTCACAATTCCCATTTCTGGATTTCCGTATACCATTCACAGCAATTCAGGCTAACTTTAAAAATTCATGACTAATTGTAGAAAAATCGAAATGGGATGGTTCCAAGTTCTATAGAAAGATCTTGAAATGCTCTTTAGAGAAAAAATACTCATTAGTATTCAGATCTCATCATTCCTAGATTTTATTCAAAGTGGTACTGTTCATTTGGTCATTTTTCAATTTTTCAGGATTTATGCCTAACTTTAGAAGGGCATAACTTTCTGTACAAACTTCAAATTTAATGAATTACCACTTGTTTTAAAGATAAAAATGAGATCTATAAGCATGCCAAGTTTCAGATCCAGATTCATCTAATTGCTCAAAATCATGTTGGTCAAACTTTGCTCCCAAAAAGTCAACTTTTATCTCTTTTTTATACCATTCTTGCCTTTTCTTTTTCTTTTCCTTTCATCTAGATTTTTCAACCATGCAATACATGCATAGACACAATTTCTTAGTCAATTGTTCATAATAGAGTATCCTTAATCGTCAGTACAATATTTCAACATTGTTTACAATGATATATAACAACCGATAATAATTTGCAAATCATAACTTCAATGACATTTAGCTTAAACTTCTTCCAATATGACTTCCAATCCTTTTCTCCTTGCCCTTGGTAACACCACTTGAGGTTCTTATTATTGTTTATACATTGAGGGTGTGAGATTTCATAGAAATCTCAATAGCAATGAATCATAATTGTCATGTCAATCAAGCTCCACAAAATGTGACATGTTACAATACATAATAATCAATTTTAAGACCATGAATAGCACATTATTCCATCAAGGAAATTAGTACATATTCACATTTCATATCGATGTGCATTTGGCCAAGGCATACCAAATATCAAAAAGCATTCCATACCATAGTATAAATCAATCAATGCATAGAAATATAAAGCAAGCAACATATGCACGTTAAGTAAGTAAGAAAAACAATCAAATTAGATTCAAAGCTACCTCTTTTATACTTGAACCAATTCAGCCTCTTTAATTTCTTTGAGTTCCTTCTTGTTCTCTTACACAATGCCTATCAATTCATGCACAAACACATTCCAATTTATCAACGATTCAAGCATAAACACTAATGCTTGACATTAAACTCAATTAAACCCCCTTTTCCTTGATTTTTAACAAAATGATTCCTCCTTTAGAATCAACAACCTCTTGACTCATTTCTACACAATTTTTCATGAGGAATTCAAATATGGAATCAGATTTTTGAAAATCAAACTTCTTCCCCATGAATTCATTTTGGCCGGATAGGGGTATATAACTTCAAAAAATTTCATTTTGGTTCCAGTGATTTTAAACACTTCCCATTAGTATATCCTTGCATAAAAACATATTTTAAACCTATCGAAATCATCAAATCAAGCCAAAACAATTTGCTTTTGCATGAACAGTGCTGGACCGAAGTGCACATATTTAACCCTAAGTGGATTTTCTTCCAAAAACCAATCCATACACCACTTAATCTTGCTTATTCCACTTGGTATTTAAGGTTTCTATCCTTTTCTAAACCTTCCATGAGCAGACCGAAATTTGGCAGCATCACACTTGAATTTTTCAAGCTAAAACCCT